>NW_027466582.1:4222500-4622500 GCF_050575085.1 Anarhichas minor
CTTGATAAGATCTCACATCCAACATGGCTTTTCTCCTCTTTACTTCAGTGATACATTAACATTTTCGGTTGAGATCTTTACCGTCTGAGCTTTAGGCGAGCCCTCAATGGCAAGCTTCTCAAACATGTCTTTGGCCTTGGTCACGTTCTGGCTCATGTAGTCTCCAAACAGCATGGCATACGCCACCTTCTCCATTGCTTTCTGGTGGCCTTGCTCTGCTACTTTCAGCAGCTTTTCGTACAATCTGAAAGTGTGGTTTGGATAAACAAATAAAAAGATGCCGTGAGTGAAGTCAGATTGACACAGACGAATAAAAATGTGCACATAACAAACAGTACTGACATGACATCTAAAGCAAATAAAGGATGTGCTAATATAAGTCATGTGGTAATAAAGCCCACATAAAACCGTTGTAGGCACATTTACAAATCCGATTATGTTGACTGCTTCAGGTCACATAATAGGATGACATTTTCTAACAGCAGGTTGATGAAAACCAATGGAATAACTCAGCAGGTAGAAACTCACTCTTTCCTCTGGGTCCTCCTGGTGGTGGCATTGAGCATGCGCAGGACCGTCTGATACTGCTCCTCAGCCTCCTCGGCCTGCAGCCTCTGCTGTGCCTGCTCCTCCGCTAAGGGAAAGAGAGGAGAAGCCAATGAACAGACAGATGGAAACCAAAAACTTTGGCAGCAGAGGAGGCACGCAAAAGTAATTCTTGAAATGAAAATGTGATGTGCTGTCATGGTGGTTTCCATCATCAGTAGTTTATAATAATCACTGAACATTAGATCTGTATTCAAGCTTCAAAACCGGACATTGAAGGTAAGTATACGTTTGTCACATTTGCTTTGACAGCTGAGTTGAATACTTACTCTCACAGAAACCCCACTTCTTCTCCTGGTCGTAGTCATAGATTGTGGCGCACCACAGCCGTCCATCCCCGCGTCCATCAGTGGTACAGTCCGAGTACTCCTTCCCCTGGAAGAGGAAGGGGAAGATGCAGGGCTCTCCATGGGCTGTGCCTCCATTCACCACAGGAACTGTAATGACAAATATAGTTATGATATTAGACAAAAAACAACTGAATATGGAATGACAACATAAAAACCTCCTTGTGGGATAGAGTAGAAACAATCAGAATGAGCCGTTCATATCTACATAGGGAGCAGGTCCTCTTCACGGAGCCGCCATGTTACACCGCCATGTTTCTACAGTAGCCCAGAACGGACAAACCAAACACCGGCTTTAGCAAGAGCCTTTTGCGTTTTCACACTACCTGAAGGCCACCGTAGCTCTCCAACGTGCTTATGAAACTGCCGTTTACGTAAGCTGCTGTATGCAAAAACGTGGTACCGCCACCCGCCACGTGACTTCAGTGGCTCCTAATGTAGTGTTATTACGGGAAAGATCGACTCCGAGCAAAGTGAACAGCGTTACAACGCGTGACTATGGTTTTGCAGTCAGTGGCAGTCACTGACTGATTGTGATGCTCTTCTTACACGTGTACAATAATTATCATTATCAGAAATGTAAGGAGGGTATTGCCCCTGCCTCGTGCTCACAACATGGCCACCATCTCAAAATGTACAGTAGCCAATATGTTTACATCATTAGTTTGTGTGCATCACCTGATGGCTACTGCTCCTCCCAGCTTGAGAAAGATCTGAATTCATCCCTAACTTGTATAGACGGGGGAAATGTCAATCAAGTCCTCTAACTGTGTAAGATATAAAGTAATTCGGTATAAAAAGGCTGTGTAGAGCTTTTGCAGGAGTATAAGGATAATAATCTTGGCAAATGTTGGAATGATTCTGGGAGCAGGAGTTCTTTTTTACATCTGTTGTGGAAAGGCCCAGAAGCACACATTGTTTAGGGTCGAAGGTAGTTTCCGTTATGAATTAAATGCTACATGCAAATTTCCCAGTTTGTCCTGCGGTTTGCTCATTTCTTACAAACCATCTTTTCACGCTGGGGTGCACTGGTAAGCGTGCAATCCTTCCTGCTTTGTAATAAGTCACTAGTTGGAGGATTATCTAAATCTGTTATGAGCAGCAGCCTTTCTTAAAACTAAAGGCCTAAGCTGCTACTGGAACATGCTTATGGACTTCTTAGAAACACACTATGAAACATAACCTTTACAGTATCATCCCATCAGTATATACTTTCTCTCCTCCATTTTGTGTCTGTTCGTAATATTTTGTCTAGATTGTAAATAACAATCTTTTTTAAAACATAAAAATTGCCACGTCCATTGTGCTAATTAATATAAGTAAAAGAAATCCATCTTCATACAAACTTAATGTTATACTGCAGGGAAATTACTAACAATCCCAAAGTAATATGATGCAACTGGCTGCAAGAGGAGCCACAGGTGCAGGGAGCTGTTCATTTCTCATGGGGGTTTAAGCGCTGCCCTGAAACCACAAACGTCTTTGCTCGGAGTCAGCAATACTGAAAACAGGTCAACATGTCGAGACTTAACGAAAGTCACGAAATAAGACAGGGCAGTCTTCATTCTCAAAAACAGATGTGAAAACCTCACAGCATTGAGGAGTCAGTAAAGCCACCGACAGACTATCAGCAGCCACTCTATCTATGATTGTAACTCATATGGAATTCAACTCTAGAATTTCCAACATCAAAGCAGTTGAATTTGTTCATGACTGTCAGCCGTTATATTTGAAACTGCATCAACCTCAAATCTCACTTCATTACGAGGTCATCATCCGATGCCGAGTGGCTCACCAAAACTCCTTAATACAGCTATGTGAAGCCTTACAGGATAGACAACGGATATAACCAGCCGTCATTCATCATGATCACAATATTTCAGAGGTGTCCACGTGCAACTGCGTGCTGCTTGAGTCAGTGTTTCTAGCTATTCCACAATTGCATCCATTTCTGGCTTTGATTGGACAGGCAAAACCATTCAAAAGTCAGTGTGCTACCAGAAAGTATGCCAGCTCATGATCTTTGTCCCACACAGACATTTGAAGACACATACACAAGCCAAGACAACAAATACTGGCCAGAAAACACAGAGCAAAACTCGATTCATGACATCCAATACATTAAAATACAACAATAAGACGTGTTTAAGGATTTCCAGTACCTGAGGGAATACTCCAAGTTAACATGCATTTCTTTTTTTCCGACTGCATGAAGTGTCTACGGCTCACTGCTTGAGCTCGAATGAGAGTTACCTTACCCTCTTTAGGTTTCTCTTGTACTGGAGGAGGCTGCTCAGGCAGGTCCTCCTTCTCCTCTCCCTCCAGTCCCTCCGCCGGTGACTGTTTCTCCTCCTCCTCCGGCTGAGAGACTTCATGACCCGAGGTCACAGAGGCACTGGCCACGATTTCAGACGCCAAACGGACGTCTTCCTCTTCAGAGTCCGGATCATGGTAAGACTGGAGGGATGATCAAGAAGTTATTGTAAAGTAACAGAATCATACTGCATATTAAAATAGGTTGTCCTACAAGTCAAGTAAATCTTATTTATATAGAACAATTCAACAAATCACAAATTTGTCTCAAGTGGCTTTATGATTTTTATGCATGATCCTGCAACACTGTTGTCTCCTCACTATTTATTTATTGCTTTTAGAAGTACAAGAGAATAGAAGCTTTTTGTTTGGTAGCAGATGACAGCCCTCTGCTGCCCATCACATGTACACTTCTAACAGGTATCAAGTCATTCGTCCTCAGGGTTTTAACTCAAAGACCAATATCAAATGGCCTCATGTCGTACCTTTAGCTCTGGTCCGTCATTCCCATGCTGCTCTTCATCTGAAAGGTATTAATACGGCAGGAGTAAACACAGTGTAAACTTGAGATGGAAAAAAAGCTGTTAGCTAAATATAAAACAGCTGCTTGCAACAGTTTCAGACACCTAACGTCAGACGCAGATATTAGCCCGTTATATATCATACTTACCAGCTGTTATTTCGTTGACGAAGACGATCAGCAGAATGGTCCAAATATATATCGTTCTTGCATTTTTAAAACACCTTTTATAGCCCATTGTTGTTGATGTTGACAAGCTAACAATCTGCTAGCTGTAGCTGCTGCTATTTCTATCGCCAAACATTCGGTTACAGTTGAGTCACACTTTGATATGTAGCATAAATAAACTCTCACACACACGCTCAATTTTAGCTACTGTAGCTGTAGAACAAGCTAAGCTACGTTAGCAGAGTAGTACCTGGCTGAATGACGTTTAACGTCAGCTAGCTAACAAGCTAACACAGCCACACAAACGACCAACCAAACAGCGCAATATTTGCAAGAGACGCAACTCCTCGGTCTCAAAAAAATGGTTGACCAGTACCTCTCGGTACTCCAAAACATCCGAGTTTAATAGCGACACGCAAAAGCTTTAACCTTTGAATTATATTAACCAGATACTACTTAGCTGTCCATGTTAAGCCCCTACTACTGATCGACACTTCCTATTCTCGCAGCTCGACCAATCACATCGCGTTTGGTTTGACAGTAGCCAATGAGCGCACCGCAAAGATGTGTCAGCCAATCAGGTGCGTACACAATTATGTTTCCAGTTGATGGGCTGGTCCCATACAGTCTATGGTTTGTCCACGACACCGCAACACGTTATGAAGATAATCTTCATATGAACGGAAGAGGCGGTTGTGTTATTAGTATAAATCCGAAATATAGAAGTTTAACAATTTATATAGATAAACAAAATGATGTGGCCGGGTATCAAATGTGCATGAAATGTGTCTTGCCAGGACGTCCAATAAGTATGCAGGTAATGCTGCACAACTGTCACTTATCTGCATGACATTACACGGTTGTTATTATGCAAACAACTTCTAGGAGTGTCTAGGAAATAAACAGCACCTAAATTACTAGGTTGTTATAGCATCAGGCTTTGGACATATTTGAAGTTTGGTATGAGACTGATACATCTCAGGAAAACGATTGCAAAAGTATTATAAAAGTCTTTGAAAAAATGTTTTAGCACCTATTTTATGTCTCAAGTGTAGTTATGTGATGTACTGAGAATTCATTATACTGTTACCATATTAAATGCAAGCTGTAGGAAGGCTTTACAAGTTGTTGTAACCAATGGATTTATAATGGCAGTATATCTAACTTAACTGCAGAAACATGCAACTCTTTTTACTAACATAAATAACCACAGACTTGATAGCTGTTATTTCAAGAGCACAGTCAAAATGCTTGAGAATAAAACAGATAATATACTACTATTACTAAGATTTAAAGCTAACACAAGTAGCCTATTATAAAATGTATGAGCATAGCTACTAGTTTACTTATATCACTGTTAAAATGGTAGACTACAAAAGTATCAATGGAAGGCCCTGTATCAGGTGAAGAGTAAAATACTTAATACTTTATTTGAATATATATATATATTTATTGATTGTCCTTTTGCCTAATTGTTTCAGCATGAATAATAGTTTACACAATTCAATTCAAAACACCATATGACCACTGCAGTCAGGATCGACTTCAACTGCTTCGACAAGGACAAGCGACTATGCTCCGTTAAATCTGGTGTCTGTCTCTGACCCATAGTATACCAGTGCACTTTGGCTCAGGCTTTATAAGCCCCACTAAAACCATTAGCACTCTGACCATTTGACTTACTGGGGCCATTTATTCTCACAGGAAATGATCAGGGCTGTCAGCTACCTAATAGGGGAGTTAGTGTAGGGAGGTCTGTACATCTAACAGTGGAGATTATAGAGTATGACGGAAATGAGCCAACTTAAAAAACACACAATTGTATTAAAAGTCAACAGATGTGGTAGTTAACTGCACTTTTATTTACAGGCTGTTTTAGTGGTCATTTCAGAGGCAATAGGACAAAGACATAATTTTAAGGGGAAAAAACATTCACAGTAAACAAGATAATACAAGGCAGGGAGTGACTCAGTTCAAAACATTTTCAAACAGTGTGACCACAGCTTTCCACAAGAGAGATATGTTTGACTTTGTGGTGCAAATATGATCCTCCACAGGCTGTGGAAACTGAGAAACCACACAGAATCAGATTAGACTTTTGTTGAAAGCCAAGAGAAGCACAGCTATGTGCCAAAAAAAGATAAAATGGAGTTTTTCTGTTCTTGGATTAATACAATTTGTGTACTCTATCAACAGACATCCAGACTGTGAAGAGTACAGAGCCAACCATTAGCCAAAGTATTAGCATCCACATACTTTTGGAACCCATCATGTGAGATCACTGAAGAAGGCAATTTAATCAGTCAGCAATTTACATATCTTTAAAATGATCGATACTTTGGTAGAAAACTTAATAGGCAATTTATGACTTCCAACACACAGGCTACAATATATAAATATGTGTTCACATATTTATATGCAACACTCCAACATCAACGGTTTATAAAGTTATAATGTACAGCAATATTAATGTAGCGTAAAAACAGTGATGTCATCATTGCGTGTCCTGGTTAACTTTATAATTTCAGCTCATTACTGCAGACACAACAAAGTGATTAGTGGCAATAAATCACAATACACGACTGCAATACTTACAGTATCACATAATATTAAGAATCACAATGTTGTGGCTTAAGTGCAGTGACAAACTGGGAGAAATGGTATGTTCCCTCCACGGTACAAAAGTGGTTTGTCAGGCCTCCAGAGATGTTAAGGTCAAGTGGCTTTCTTTCCCCCGGACAACTGCCAGAAACTGTATGCTAGTGGTACGCCAGGCCCAACATTTATACATGTAGCATAAGGCAGGGTGGAAAAAATAGAAAGGTCTCAGTTATTGTAAACCCAAGCACATCATTTTCCCTTTTCTTGTCTAACACTCCGGTTGTTCTATTAAGTGGAGAAAATATTGCAACACAGAGTTCATTAAAAGGGGTTATAAGTTTTAAAACCGCCATTTCGACTTCCTACGAGCAAATGGTGCGAGTGCGTCCAGAACCCGCGTAAAACCACAGAGGTCTCTTCTCAGTGGGACACGGAGGGGACAATTTGGAGCAGTCCATTATCCAGCAGAGCATGATGGTAGGAAGGAGTTTATCGCTGCGCGGCTCTGATGACCCATTCTGCTGTCGGGTTCAGCTGGAAGAGGTCTTTCATATACGTTTCACCATCTAGACATCTCTCCTCTGAGGGACGACAGACAAAGATGAGAGGCGGAGAGAGACACATTTATTCACCGTTAGGCCTCTTGGCTCACTAGCTGGGTAATCAGCAGAGAATATACAACATCTAAACATTGTTGTAATAGGAGCAGGACTTACTGATGTTTCCACCAATCTCGTAGAGACACAGCTCTTCCGGTTTCACAGCCACTGAACTGGGAGGACAAAAATAAAGCAAGAGGAAGAGTGAAGGAGACACGAAGAGAGAGGCCAGGTTTCGTATAAACAAGAAACTGTGTGTGTATTTGTACGAGTACTGTATGCATACACATTACCTGTCCTGGCTGAGGAAGCGGGTTAACACATCCGCAGCCTGCAACTCTCCAGTGAGCTGAACTGCCATGGACACTTTACTGAACTGTGGTGCTTGAACTCGAATGAATCCCTGCGAACTCTCCTGGTTGCAAACACAGACGGAGACGGAGGGAGAACGGGAAAACATACGGTCAATCACACCGCCATGAATAAACACTTTACAATGTAACGCTGTCCCCATCACACACAGACACTCACAAGAGACGGAGACTTCAGACAACAAAAATGTGGACTTCCTGCTCTTTTGTTTATTGTGTCTTACTATTTATATTTAGATATGATTTATATATCTAGCACTGCCATACATGGTCAGGTTTAAAATGTAGGCAAACCGTTGCTACACTCCGACACCTTTACTGGTTGTTTACTGGTGACAATGGAGTTGAGGCATACAGCGCTCTGCTCTCAAACAAGCTGGATATGGGCGTCAACTAAATCCTTTAATTTGAATCAATGCATATTATTATGTAGTCCTAAACAACAATACGTGTCACAATAATGTGCAGCAGGTGTTGCGTTGTTTAATGAATCAAAATACCTTCTGTGAATTGCAAAATTGCACATTTCTTAGTAGGATTATTAACAATGATTTATTAAAAAAACGACACTGACATAAACACACAAACAAATAAATGAATAGATAAATAAATAACATTAAAAACATAAATAAACAACATAATTAAAACTCTTACCTCAGGGACAGCTTTATCAGAGGGTTTGTCGGTGGTAATCTTCTTCAGCAGCTTTCTCACAGCTCTCTCTTTATTTTGTTTCCGATGGCTTTCCATGTTTTGATGTCTGACCTGGGTCATAATGAACTTGGGGATCTGGATATAGGACACAGAGACACACACACACACACACACACACACACACACACACACACACACAGGAGGTTTTATACCCTTAGTACACACTGTGCCATTCGATTTTGGGAGTAACTGTGTCAGTTTGTTTACAGTGGTGATTTGAATGGCTGCATGAGTCAAGCCCGAGGGCTCTTTGTGATACTTACCGTCCAGAGAAGATTCTGGTATCGAATCAGCAGCCGGACGATGTTGGCTGTGCTTGTTGCCATGGAGAACTCCTGTTGCTCGGTCACCTTGGATCGAAAGCCTTTGAACATGAAGATGTTGGGAGCCATGACCACGGAGACATTGTTGAGAGTCATCTTATTCTTGGCCTGGTGGTCAATCACACGCTGGAAAAACTCCACTAGAGCCTAGAGGAAGAAAACAGAAATTTACAACAGAAATAGTCCAAATGTTTCTTATTTACTGCAGTGAAACATGAAGCTCTGTGCATTTACCTTCAAGGTATCCCGATTGGCCTCAGGTAACAAGAGGACCAGCAGGTTCAAAGCTTGCAACTGCTGCTTCTTTGTGGGGAGCTCTGTAAAACACACGCATGCACAGAAAATGCTTAATGCAAGTAGACATGTCTTTAAAGCTCTCGTGATTAAGCAGAATACTTCACGAACGTACTGTTGACGGCAATAAACGCGTTGAGGTACTCCACAGTCAGCAACGGATGGGGTAACTCCCTGATGAACAGCTTCAAAAGGCTGGCAGCGTCGTGCTGCTTCATCTGTTCCCATTGAAACACCCCGTCGTAGAAAGAGGACTCGAGCTCCTGACACAGTGACTGGATTTGGGACAGATGCACACAGGCAAGATTGTTTCACTACTTCATCTACCACAAGGATCAACCTTTCTTTACAACACTACAAACTTAACAATTTAAAGATGGTATTATGCGTCTGTAGAGGTGGCGCTGAAATGCTTTAACCCACCTTGACTCTGATGGCCGCTCCAGGGATCCGTAGCAGCCCCTCTGTGTCTAATCCTTCCTCCTCAATATGACTAATAAGCTAGGAATGAGAGGGAGACAGAAATAGTTTGGGATTGCCTGCCACAAAAACATGATTTTTTCCAGTCAGATGGCTGAGAGTACTTTTCTATATTTTTTTAAATATCTTTCATGATTTTATGTCGCAGAAAGTCCTCTTTACAAATAGATGTTATTTTGCATGAAGGGTTTGTTTTGTACATGGAGAACAAAACGCTGCACAATGGATTCACCGGACTGAAAACTGAGAGGGCAGAAAGAGACAAAGATCCCTCTGAGCAACAGCTGACTAAGAATAGAAGACATTACCAGTCATTGGTAAAAGAAACTGGAGGCTTAGCAACAAAATGTGTGCAGATTTTAAGAGGAACAAGTTCCTGTTTCAGTGTCAAGTGCACAATAATGCCTAAAACAAGCTGGAATATTAATATATTGTGTTGGTTAAGCAAAGCCATTCTTAAAATGTCACAATAGAAACAGAAGGTTGGTGTAGTGTTTGCACTTTTGGAATATCATCTGAACATACTGACGAATCACAGTTTAAACCTCTTCAATCTAAATACTGAGTAGACTGCAGAGGGCCCAAAGAAAAAAACAGCTACCCAAAATATTTAGAGCCCAAATAGAAGCTCTGTTGTGGTTCAATAATGATTGAGGGTCACTTGTGCTTTTCTGGCACAAAATAAATTAAATATCGAAGCGTATTTGAGGGAAAAGTGGTTACAACAGTATTTTCTTCCTGGCATGTAACACTGTGGGAACATCGACTAAACGTACGTTTTATTCATTAATTCTTCTTCTTTTGGGGCCAAAACTATTTGAAATGTAAATAATACATTTGGTGTTTGACTTATAGTCTTTTTGTCAAGTGTAAAGGTAAAACATCTCATGTAGAAAAGGTAAAGTCAGTCGCACATACTTTAGATTCAGGTTGCACTGTGTTTAAAGTAAATTAAAATACAGTAGGATGCATTGACATATAGCTGCTGTTCTATTGATTCCTATTATAAGATTTCCTCTCATCGTAGCTGTAACGCTGAATCGTCCGTGTCTCAGACTGACAATGTGACTGGCTGGTCTGCTCACTCACCCTCTGCAGTATGAATGGCACTTTGGTCCCAGCAGCCCGCCTCTGGTCCTGATCCAATAGAGTGGCAAGGGGAACACCAAAAAGACCACTTTCTGCACACACACACACAAGCACAAATATTTAGCCAAACAGAAATATCTTCATACACCACATTAGCTGCACATGTTTACCTGGAAAAAAATGTTAATTTGTATTCAGTTTAGTTTCTATTTCTTTCTTTCTTGTGTTTGCGTAAAGCTCTTAACTTGCTGTTTTTACTCTTTTTGCTTATATTGTGTGTGTGTTTGTGTTTACCTTTAGTCTTAACTTTGACAGCTTTGTGCGTCTTCAGGTCTATCCCAGCAGTGTCAAACAGAGCAGTCGACTCCACAAGCACAAGTCTTCGCACCTGAAAGAACATTGCAAACAGACAGAAATATATATACAAGAGAATGCTTATAAATAGTAACTGGTTTTAGGCACAACTCAACGAACTAATCTCTTATAGGGCTGCTCGTCTCATGCAGACGTCATAAAATAATAAATCATGAAATAAACAGACACGAATGCATCCACAGATCATAATATCTCGTCCTAACACATTCCCCTTACTTACCTTTTTCATATCCAGAGGAGACAGATCTCCTATTCTGGTCTGACCTGTTTTGTCTCGGAGCAGCTTAAAGTTCTGGAGAGGAAAGTCGAAGGCAGAGGGAGACAGAGGGGCGTCAGTGGGAGACGCCATTAAAAGGTAAACACCACGGCAAATTAATTTCTGACTGAATGTACTTTTACATTGAACGCTGAATGTGGGCTGTGTCATACTAAAATTAATGAAATGCATGTGAAGTGACTATAGACATTCATGAACACTCTGGACTTCATCTGTTATACCTGCTTTAACCACCAGATGTCACTACAGACACTCAAACTACTCGCACACGAATGCAGCTTTCTGCTCTCAACTTGTATGTGAAAGACTAACTGTACATACAATATTCTAATGTCTGTTGTTGGATTTAATTGATCTGCTCTATATCCTGTTGTTACATTACAGGGCCAAACAAGGCAACACAATGAAACCTGACTAAACTATAACTTAAGAATAGCATTTTTCAACGCCAGCTGTTGTCATGTAGATCGAGCATAAAGTAAAAGCATTGGTCATAAAGTAGATACTTGTCTGGTTGTAAAACTGCGAGACAAACCACAGCTACTACCCAACTATTTTAAGAATTAATGCGATTACATTATATTTAGCTGCAACAAAGACATTTTTTCACACCTAAACGTGCGCAGTGAGCAATAAAAAAATAAATAATCCTGTGCTGTGAGGTTCTTCATTTTTCATTGACAGATGTCTCTCTGCTATCTCTGGTAATCATTGACCCACAACAATTAATACGTTATCAATACAAGCTCTAACATGACCCGGCACTAAAGAATGCAAAAAGCCTTCAAAGTGGCACACAGTGTGATTGCATGCTAATGAATTATATCAGTACACGCAGTTTATTCATTGTATCCAAACACACGGCTGAGGAAGTGAAGGTGCACATAATCTTATGTGTGCAGGTACGTGACTCACTGGTAGTTTGTCGTCAGGTGAGTTCGGGCTCGTGGTGACCTTTAACATTTGGTGGTTGTCCCTGTAAGTGAGCGCCTGCTCTGAAAATGCCACTTCGACGTTCAGTTCTGTCTCCGCTTCTGCTGAGACACGCACGAGAAGAAATGAGAGATCACGACCACACAAGAGGTGAAGTACAAATGTGTTTACGCACTGTAGGCAAAGTGCAGTTGTGTATATACACAGAGACAGACAATTAAATGCGTCTTACTCTCGTTAATGCAACAGTGTTTATGTAACTGCAGCACAAAGAGGAAGAAAAGAGAGGCCTGCTGCTTGTTCTGTGAAGACAACTTCTCTATTGGTGGATGAAGCCAGACAGTTTTACTTTTTGAAGTGATGTACTATATATAAAAGTTAATCATTCTGAGGTTGTGAAGATCTGAAATGGTGAAAATATTAGACCATTTTATAGTAGCCACAAACAGCCCTTTCTATAAACATCTGCTGAACTCTGCACACTTGTGCTGTATTGTATTGTATCACATAACAGATCACTTCTAATGATTTCTATTCTAGTATTTCCAAGATGTGTGTGTGTGAGTTGCTAGGCAGATGTTTATTTGGGCCTCAGTTGGTCATTCTCTATGGTGACTCACACCTTACATGTCTGTGTGTGTGTATATATAGGAGTATGTTGCACGCACCAGCTGAAGTGACATCTTTTTGTCCATTCTCGCTTCCCTCTTTGAGTTTACTAGGCTCCTCATCCTGCGGCAGATAACACAGAGACACATAACTGTACAGCACGCAGAGTAATGTTCAACCAGGAACATATTCACACACACACCCCTCCCCCTCCTCGTTACGTCTTTCATGTTACATATTATCTTGTCTGTTAATTAGTGGACAAACTGTGTGCCCAAGTGAAAAAATGTGCAAGACTCTTGGTTCAAAACAGTGTATTCTGCTGACAGGAGTAGATTTGGAGTAGCAGTAATACTTTTACCCAAATTAGTATAAGTACATATACTTTTAATATGAATCCAGTCAGTCCAGAGTATTGAAGGAATTTTGCAGTAAAAGAGTTGGGATTTGGTGGTGTAAAAAACTGCTTGGTAATCGGTTACTGATTGCCACCAGACTGGAGCAGTAACAACAAGCGCACATCTAAAAGAAGTTGTGACCACTTCCTTTGTGGTAAAAAAAAAGAAAAGGAAATGTGTCATTTGTGTGTTGTGGTAGGGGAAAAACAGTATCAAGTTCTTTTTCATGACAATTATCTGACATGATTTCACCGCTTACTGTGACAGACCTCAATTAACACAATTCTGAAAAGAAAAGAAACTTTAAACGGCAATCTACATTTTGGGAAATACACTGATCAGATACACCGATTTCCAGCCCAGAGGGGATGAGAAGATCAATACCCCTCTCCTGCACAGGAGTGGTATCAATCTCCTCAACTAATTATCAGCAAGAAAGCCAATTAGTGCATTTCCTAAAATGTAGAACTATACCTTTAATGGAGACTGAATTAAAATGTCTTACAAATGAAATCCAGTCAGAGTAAACAGAGCTGTAAATGTCATTTCTTGAGAGTTCCAAGTTTACTGTACAGTCTCTGATACCCTTTGATGTTGACACAATATAATTAGTCCGAGTTTGAGTGTGTGTGTGTGTGTGTGTGTGCATCCCCTCACTTTTTCAGGAGGTCTGAATATATCCCTAACATCAGGAACGTGTTGCCGGTTACGCCGCCGCAGCAACGTCTGCTGTAGCGACGTCACGCGACGTTCTACCGCCGCCACCTGAGATCTGGTCAGTGTGGACAGGAACACTGCGTTGTCTTCTTCCTGTCAGTCAATCAATCAGACCGAAGCATGAGTCAATAGGTTTAACATCTATCCAGTATATCTGATGCCTTCTTCAGACTCTTTTGTCATTCTTACTCACATAAGCAGGTTCAAAGCATGGCGTAAGTAAACAGTACAGTTTATGCTCACTGAGAGGTGTGAACTGCAAATATGAAACTAATAAACTATGACTCAACCTAGACTAAGTATTTAAATAAGGGACAGACGATTGACACCTGATCCTGGTCAGCTGCCAGTGAATCATCAAACAGCCGTGCTAGTCCCGCCTCTGTAAGCCACGCCTCCTCCTGTTCCCCTTCTGAAAGAGAAGATGAGAGGAAGATAAAAAAAAAAGGACTTTATTTTTGATTTGTTTGGGCTTTGATTCTGTGACTTAAAATGAAGGAAAGGGGGAGACTGGTATGAAAGGTGACAAAAGTCTTCAGTTATTAGCATGCGAGACACAATTCTACAGGTGCAGGAAAGGGAAAGGTGTAACCACAGACGGAGCAGGACAAACATTCTATACAGGAAGTGTGTGTTTGCTCCAGAGAACAATAGTCTTCATAAACAGGCTAAATAAGACCCATATAAATACACACATACCTCTCATGCAAAGCGAGAATGCACAAGTCTGAGTTGGCAGCGTGATTTTGGTAAACAGCTCGTATTTACATTTCATAACGGTCTCTCCGGGTCATTCCACTTCTCTATTCTACCTGTTCCATTGTACATGTCTGTGCTCAGGGGCCCATTGTCTCGTATACCTGCCATGTTTGGAAGCACATGCCCAAACTTGCCGATGATCAAACTCCGACACTACATTATCTCTGTAAGAAGAACGCTCTAAATCAAGAATAAAAACACACAATGTGTCCATGTACTCCAACAGATGAAAGAACAGGGGAAACATGTGTCTCTTTGAGGTCTATCCATGGACACGGTGTATCCTACCCTCAGGAATTTTCTGCTGCTCCTCCTCTTGTATTTCCCCTTCTCCTCCACCTTCTCCCCTCCCCGCTTCTCCTCCTGAGCGGGTGATATTCTCCACCTCCTTCCAATAGTCGTCCATCTCCAGCTCGTCCAGAGAGTCCTGCGATACATGCGAAGATACGCAAAGAGACATATACACAGATTTCACCATTTAGTTTCAAGTTCCCATTCGTGTTTTCATATCTTGTTTCTGTCCTGGGCAGGAGCTTTTGTTGATCAGATTTGATGCAAATATGAGAAAAAACACAATATTTACAGCCGTCTCAATTGAAACTGGCTGTGCTTCTCTCCAATACACACACATTACATAAAACGCCTGGAATTTAAATAGACATCAGAGCATGTTTCTCCAGTTCCCTCTGCTTTTCCAAAAAAGGCATTTCATTTGAGTAAATTTGTTGGTTTATTACCGAGTCTCCGTGCTGTTATTGAGCCCACGCTCACTCTCAGAGCAATCACCACTCAGACTGAAAGTACAGCCTTCCCAGAGAGCCGTAAATGACTTTAAACAAATGAGGGACAACAATTGTACGTCTGCCAAACAAACCCCCTGTAAAATGTTAACGGTTACGATTTAGACATTTACGGCAGACATTCTTATCCTGAGTTAGTACAACAGTAGAAAAGGTTGTTGCCTGTGAACCCCAAACACCACCGAGGAAAATGAAACACAGCAATACTGGGATGGTAATTAACATACAAGCATTATTATTAGTTCCATTAATAATTTAGTAACAGAACTATACATTAATTGTTTAAATGTATTATTAAATAAAGATTTTGCATTGTTGTCTGAATGGTGACAACTGTTTTCTTTCGTAGTTGTTATCTGCCATTTTAAATCATATACAGCAGTAGTGTAACTTGTAAATACAAACTTTCAGAGACTGAAGACAGCAGCACACAGTACAGTGGACACTGTTTCATTGAGTGCAGAAGGTTTCCTCCCAAAACAAGAATCAGTTGAAAGAAATCTGCTCACCAGTGAGGCACTACCACACATTTCTCACATCACTCTGGGCCTACCTGAGAGTTGCAGCGCTGACACGGTGGCCGCGGTCTGGACCTGGAATTGGGACTGTGTCTGGGGCTGGAGCCTGGTTTAGGGCTGCAGGAGGGCTGAGACCTGGGGTAAGTGAGTACTGATGGTGGGTCAGTGCTGGTGGCTTTTGTACCGCTGTTGATAGTGGAAGGGCCAGATCTGTCTCCATGTTGTGCGCTCTGGTTCTGTTGAACAGTGTAGTGGCCTGTTCTGCGGCTACGAGAGAGACACAGACAGGTGGCGGCAGAGACAGAGAAGTTAGAGAGTTAGAAAGATAGATATCGGTTGGCACAAATTTCGAACATGTCAAAATCTGACCGACATGCCACAACAAAACTAATAGTCTTATTGCTGTGCACTTTGCACCTTGTTTACCAGTGACGTGATAGATTCCTCATACCAGCAGCTATCATAAAAACATCCTGGATCATAACCGGTTGTGTTGTGCCCTGTGAAGAGAAGTGTATGCAGCAATGTTTTAAAAGACAGATTTGATCTTTGCTTTGATTCAGTCATGTTGCGATGACATGACAAGAGAGAGATAGCTTATACACGGTCAGATAGTCAGACAGACGGACGAGCCCGCAGTATATTGAATTCCCAGTCAGTCAGCCGGGACTAAGAATAGCAGCTCTCACACAGCCAGCTCATCTCAGCACACAGTAACCTCGTGTTGTTGCCACACAAATGGCATGGCTTTAATAGTTATTGCATGGGAGGCCTTAAAGGGACGGTTCACCCAAAAATCAAAAATACATACGTTTCCTCTTACCTGTAGTGCTATTTATCAAACTAGACTGTTTTGGTGAAAGTTGCCTAGTTTTAGAAAATCGGCCTTAGAGATGTTCGCCTTCTCCAGAATATAATGGAACGATATGGCAGTGGGCTTATGGTGCCCAAGACAACAAAACAATACCAGAAATCATGACCCGGTTACTCAAGACAGACCTTGTCCTACATGAAACTGCTTTTACATCTTTTCCAATTCTGTGAGATGTCCACAAACATGCGCACACAACCGAAGGCCTGTTGCCCTGGTACGGTGTGTGTGTGTGCTTGTAAGTCCTTGGCTGGGTGGAGCTGAGGTGCCAGCACCCTCATTGGGAACACCTGGTCAGTGTTCCTACACTATTTAACCCCGCCTGCCCAGACGCCGTCTCACCTCTCCTGAGGTTCTATCCAAATCCACTCAACCTTCTAGCAATGCTAACAAGAACACACCCAAAGGGTTCTACCAAGTACCCTTTAATATTCCAAGGGTTTCTTCTACAATCCACTCAATGGGTTCTACCGAGAACCCTTTTAAATTCCCAGGGTTCATCTAGAACCCTAAAGGGCCGGGGCACAACAATCATGGTTCACAGTTTTTAGGGTTGCATCAGTTCGGTTGTGTGATTTCAGCATCCTTGAAGAACTCTTTCTTCCAAAAAAGGTTCTTTGGATGTAAAGGGTTCTTAACGAAGCTCTTTATGTCACAAAGAGCCCTTGGACAACCCCAAACAATCTCCCAAAAGGGTTGTTCAGAAGCAATTAATTATGGGTATAACCTCAGCCCTTTAACAGTCATTTTAGTACAACTGACTGATGGTGTAGCTGCTCTGTGTCCCATGCCGAATCAAGCTGGAAGGTTGCAATCATTCTTCCACCCACTCAACAATCCTCAGTTCAGTCTCAACTATCCAAACACAGCTGAATATTTGTCAGTGGGGCTGTTAAAAGTTGGGCCCCCACCACAGTAACGGCTGACGTTGGACGTGTCAGCTGTTACTGTGAGGAAAAAGCACATTTCAGGTCTCTGCAAATTAACAATTGGTTCAGTTTCTATTTAACTTTGAAGACAGTACTGTCACATATTTACAAACAACATACGTAGTGACATCATGTGGGCCGACGTTTAAAAAAACTTTAAGAAAGTGAATTAAAACAAAAACTTGTGAAAGATTTCTCAATTAGGTTTCTAGACATCCAAGTCACTACAAAATGGAAGCAATTAAGTCAACAATTATGTTTCAAATATACTAAATCGACCAATTTGATTACGTTTCATGATCAGACTATTAGGACACGAAAGGAATAGTTTGAAGGGAGGCTGAACAACATCGAGTCGATGTTCTATATTAATTAATTTGGAATTATCAGCGGAGCATTACACTGAGGGTTCACGCAGAGCCAAGGCCACATACCACAGCCGACTTCCTGCCCCACACACACACATACCACAGCTGACTTCCTGCCCCACACACACACACACACACACACACAGTGTATAAAACCATAAAAACACTGGTAAATATAGACGAACACTTAAGATTGTTTTTTTTTTTACAAAGAACATCAGGTATTTTAACAACACTTGACCTCCTCTCCGCCAATCTATTTTCTTTCCCACTTCCCTTTCATCCATTTCCTCTCCTCCTACACCTTGCCGGGGACTTGTGTCCTTCCTTTTCCTTTCTACTTGGTACTTTGTATGTCACCCGTTTTCCTATACATCTCTCTCTTATCATGGTACCATCTCCTCGGCTTTCTCCCCTCCTCCCAGTAGGATCTAGACACAGCACTGTGTGATGAAACCTGCAGAGACATGCTGTCCTCTCATTTCTTTTCTCACCAAACGAAATGTTTTCATTTGTGAGGAATGGAAAAAATGTCTGTTTTCTGAAGTACTAGAGAAGATTTGTTTAACTTAGAAGCAGATTAAAACCTGGCAGACATACACATGAACTCCCAGGAGTTAATCATTTACCTTCATCCACAGCTACAGAACGGTTTGACAAAACCATAAATCAGAGATTAGCAAACACGTACTAACCAACGTTATTAGTTTGTCAGTGTTGCTAGTTTAAATTCTTGCTTAAACTCACAGAATGATACTTTATGTGTTCACACTGATCTTACATTGTATTAGTTTTAGCCGCGCTAGCATCATGGCTCCAGGGATGGCAACGTTCAACTGTCAGATCGTTTGCCATGAGGTTTTGTACAGACAGTCGTGCTCCCCAGAGGATGAATCATAATCACTTTGGTGATCCCTTAATATTTTCTCTAGCACCATCACCAGGTCAAAACTTTTATTTTCCCAATACTTTGGCTTATGTAACACTCGCCAAACTGACATTCAGCCACGTCTGTTTTTAGGTTTAGTGCTAATTAGTGTTAGCATGCTAACCCACTAAACTCTGGTAAACCTGCTAAACATCAACATGCTAGCATTGCCAGTGTAAAGATGTTGCCGATGCTAGCGTTAGCATTTAGCTTCAAAGCACAGCTGTGTCTAAATCTCAAGCAAAGCTCAAGGAAGAGCGGAGCACTATGAAGCAAATTTTTCATAGTTTTTTTCCCGTCTTTAGGTAAATGAACTTCCCAGTTTGAACACTTTAGCTCTTATTAAATCTGTCTGACACACCGCAAAGATCCAAAGTTGACAAGAAATATGTGTAACTATTGACTGGATTTAGAAAACTGTGATGCAACCATCGGCCCTTGCTCTGAACTTGGCAAAGACACCTCGTTTCCCATTTAACTCTGATCCTGTAATAGAAAACATATTTACAACCAGTTAAAAATTAATCTTAAATCTTCCAAGTAATTATTGTTGACTACTCGACGATTTGTCAACCTCAAAAGCATGACAGGCATGCTTCCTCTAAGTGAATTGATCAAAATAATGAGATATTAGTGTGTGCGGCCATCCCGGTTTATAAATAAACCCCTCAATAATGCAAACCAGTTATTCAAAGCTTTACAAACAATGCTACACACAACTTGGCTCCCTTTCTCACACACACACACACACACACACACACACACACACACACACACACACACGCTGCCCTTGTGAGCAAAACAAACACATTCTCACCATCAAAAGGAAACCAGTGCTGCAGCTGTGTCATTGTTCTACTCTTTGTACCTTTATCCGCACACCTTTTATCAGCTGCTTAGAGCTGACGACAAAGAAGGAGTGTGTGTGGTCGTGTGTGTGTGTGTGCGTGTCTGTAGAGAGCTTGCAAGGTGCAAACAGGAACAGAAGGAAACGGTATCACCCAACAAGGAGCAAGGTCAGCACTGAGGAGTTGAATGTGAGTCGAGATGTTAGGAAGTGAACTCTGTCAACTATTGGAGCGCACACGACCCGAGTGTATTTATAGAGTACCACTCGGTGACAGAGATACAGTGATTCTGCATGTTCAGCACATTTACAGGTATATTCAGCTGATAATCCTTATTGAATGGTGGTAATACTACTTTTACTTGAAGGAATACATCAACATTTTGGGAAATGTATTCGCTTTCTTTAGCGAAGAGTAAAATGAGTATGTGGAGACGGAAGATCAGATTTATTTTGATGGTTTGGCAGCTTGAAAAAGTGAACAATGGGCGGCTGAGGATGTTTTGCAGAAGGGGAAAGAGGATGACAATTGTGTGTGTGGTATTCCCATTCAGATCAACAGGTGCCAGCTGCCCTCTGTGGGAAACAGAAGCTGCCTCTGTTCCCTCTCCACTGGTTGAATAAATCATCTGCGCTTATTTCGGATGAATCTGCCAGTTTGTTTTCGTCAGTCTCTCTGCCTCCATCTCTGTCCAGCACCCTATTCATTCTGTTTTGGGCCCGTCTCTCTCTCTCTCTTGCCATCTGTTTCTCTGGATTAAGCCATGCTTCTGCTCATTAATAGTTGTTAGCTTTGCTAACCAAATTCCACTTAATGACTGTTTCCTTGCAGCCCGCAGCTCTGCTGACATCTTGTAACCTTTCACGGCATGCCTTCCTTTCTGCAGATGTCATTTCCTGTGCAGCGTTGTATTTCTGCTGCGGGGTCCGGCCGTCTGTTGCATCACACAGTGAATTAATCTGAACCATGTGTGTGTGTCCACTGACTAAATCACACTCAAGATGAAGCACTGGTTCCTACAACAACAGTGGAAAACACAACAGGAACGCGCTTCTCTTTAGCTTAAAGCGGAACTTCTCCTTCTCAGAGCACTTAAACCTCCATGTGCATGACTCCCGTGGGACACGTGGCCTTAGTAGGCTCCTTATGTCGGATGTCCCCTGCTGCTAAAAAGGCAAGAAGCTTTCCATCCGTCTGTGTCCCGCTGGCCTCCATTTCCTGCCTCGGGGTAAATAATGACTACAAAACTAAGCCTCCACATTAACCTAGACAGGACACACGCACTCTGCTGTGGGAGGTGAGACAAAGGCAGACTGTAACGTGATGCTGCTTTTTTCCCCTAGTTAGCTGGTCAAGCCATCTGGAACACACACACACAGAAAAACACACATATTGTACATACACACACACGGGCAAGTGTGTGTGTGTGTGTGTGTGAGAATGTCAGCTGGACAGTCTCTCTCTGAGCTGTTTACTTTCACCACACCGTGGTTGTTGACAGCAGTTGTTTGTTGATCTAAACATGTACTGGATGCACACAGCCAGCGCCGGCCTGGACGGATGAACAAGTGTGCCCCGTTATAAATAAAACACTTAACCGGGACAGTCGTTTCCATGTGAGCTTAGGTCCCATTCAGTGCTTTCCTCTGTGAGAGCACCTGTAAGATCCTGCCATGAAAACAGAGGATGTGACCGTATCGTAACAAATGAATGGAGAAACCACACAGATGCTTCGATACAGCTCACTGAAAGGTTTGGTGAGGGTGAAAACAACACCTCAGCCTAACTCAACACTTACGGGAGATTTGAATCCATTGTGTCGGGCATTGCTCTCCACCGCAAGCATAAAAACACCAAATCAGGGAGAATGTTTTGGAAGAAAAACATCCAAAGACTGAGGCTGAGGAGCATTGATGCTGCTCTGTGTCCCAACACTAACTTAAGACACTTAATGTTGTTTCTTTTCTCTTCATTTCTACCCATCTGCATTTTATTATTGTATTAAAATATCTTTGAGTTTTGGATGGTTGGTCCGACAAAACAACACATCTGAAGATGTTAAATTGGGCTTTGAGAACGTGAGATTAAACGATTAATTGCAAAAACGATAATGTGTTAATTCATAATGAAAACAAGGAGTACTTGCAGTACATTTTACTGCATCAAGAGACATGGGTGTAAAACACTCCTTTTAACGCCTTTAGTCCTGCTGCTATACATGGTGGTTGTTTTCCACATGTTTAGAGCTACAACTAAAGACACATTTTCAATATGGATACTTCTGTTGATTAAAGTGTCAGAAAACAGTGAAACGGGCCCTTAACAATTTCCTAAAGCGACATCTTGAAATCACATATTTGGCATCTTCATTGAGAAATGACTTAAATGATTAATCACTTGTCAAAACAGTTGCTGGTTCAGTTCCTGTTGGTTGATTAATTGAATACTCTTTCACCCATAGCCCAACAACAACCTGGTGGCTATTTAATGTCGCTAAAAACTGATTCAGAACAACGGTTCTCCCTTTGACTCTCATGAGACCTGCAGTGGAGCAGAAGAGTTAGATATTAGGCAACCTTGCAAAATCTGGACTAGTATAAATAACAAAGTCAAGGTTAACCAGCTGATCAGCTGATTAGGAATAAAGGAAAAACTAAACCCCAAGGCCAAGCTAGGGCGGAGTTTGCCCCATCATGGAAAATAAAAAGTTTACACACTGAAGCATGGTGGCTTTCATTCAAAACATATTCTGATCAGCTCTCAAGTATAAACATGAAGAAAATACCATCACTGCGACCTTTGCTCTCTCTCTCACACACACACACACACCTTTAGCTGCAACTACCTTTGTTATTCCAACAACACGCAGACATACATACACGCGCGCGCACATGTCGCACCTGGGCACGGGGGGCTCGTGGTCCTGGGCTGACGCACAGCTGGGTCCGGTTTTGGGCAACAGTTCCGCGTTACTGTGGTAACCCGTTAAAACCACTCCCTGGGACTGCTGCTGCTGCCGACTCATGTTTCTCCTCCTCGTCTTCTATCGTCCTCTGCTCCACACACAGCCGACATGCACTCACTCGCTGATCGGTGCTCGAGCTAACTTTCTATTTTCTAACGCTTTCCATCGCTGGACTGTTATGTTGCCGACTCATTCTGACACCAAACTCTCCTCCTCCCTCCTCCTCCTTTAGTTCTCGTCTTTCTGCACAACTTGAGTGTTTGCGAGGCAGGACGGGGGCTGGATTACAGATACGACACCGCGCAGGGATTGGCTGAAACCACAAGGGGCAACGGCTAATGGCTGGCATGGCGCCCCCTGCTGCTCGAAGATGGTACAGACTACTTCCTGGTGCAACGCTTCAATGGATGCTATTTTTAAAAGAAATAAGGATTTTTGGAGGGTGTTTTGACACCATTCTCTGTCAAGCTTGACATAATGCATCTGCTTATTAAGTGCACAGTCTGCTGCATAAACATGCTTTCACACTTTTTTGGACAGTTATCTTAAATATAGAGCCAAAAATAAACAAGGAGATGCTTGAGGGTCAAAGTCAATGCAAATGATCATGCTTCTTACTTGCTGAAAGCAAAAAAAAGCACCAAAAACAAGAAAGAAGTAAAGGCGGCTTCAAGACAGGCCTTTCTTTTTTACCCAAAGTATCAGCTTGCAGCTTTCAAAGATGCAAATAACTAACACTGCAATATGAAACATGACATTATTACTTAGTGCGATCCTCTGTGAAATGAATAATCATCCAAAGCACTCATCATTGTGAAGAATGGTGTCATAAATCAGTAATGTGTTAATTGATCTATTTTTAATAGATGGTCCAGATGCTTGTTTAATCATATTTAATATGCCAAAGTACCTGTTAACAATACAGCTGTCAGGTAAATGTGATACATACAAACCAGAAATACCTCACAGCTATGTACTCATATCATGCACCTCTAGTTTTAAAACCAAAATCTCTGGATAGTGTTCATCGCAGCAAACTTATAGCACATAATACCACACCCTCAAACCTCAAACACTACATACAAGTCAGAAAACGTTGAGTGATGCATGTTTCACCAGACATCAAAGTGAACTACAAATTCCCAGGTGTTGCTGAAAATGTAAGAAAAGATTGGCACCTGAATGTGGAACAAATGCCTTTTATTTCTTTTCTACCAACATTCACACTAAAACATCAACACGTGTCAGAGAGAGCAGCCTCACACACACACATTTAAACAAATGAGGATTACGCACACACAGACGCCGTCTCTCCTTCCTCACCTGAGATGAAGGTAGCAGGTGAGTCTGGAGGCCATTGTGTCCGTCTGTCTGTGTCCACTCACAGTCTTTACCAGAGCACGACCTGCTGGCCATATGCTTGGAGATAATGGTGCAACACTCACACACTGTGACAAGCGGATTAGCCATAGAGGTCAATCAGATTTTTCTGCTCCTCCATCTGCCCGTCCGCACTTCTGATCCCCCCCCCCCCCCCGTCACCTTACCTCCCTCCACTCCTCCGTCTGTCCAGTTACTACGAATCACCCTCAGACTCTGCTGCACTGTGCCACATACACACATAATATGGCAGTTAATGAGGACAGTAGAGTAACTGCTAGAAGAGGGAGATGGTGGCTACTTACAGTAGGTCTGGAAAACACATCATGGAATAAGGTAAATTCAAGAATATCTTCAAGAAGTCTGCTAGACATCTAACTTGAACATTTAAATTGTTCCTATTTTAAAGAGTCAACTCTCTCACATCTTTGTTGTATTCAGAGTTTTTCCACCAAAGCTTGACTTTAACATTTCTCATGCACAGGTTGCTTAAAGTGTGCCCCCTGCTGTTTCATGGTACACACAACCACTAGCAGCCCTTTAATCAAAATGTACTTAAACCACGCAGACTCACACTTAGCTCTTACGTCGCTGTGAGACAAATCTCATGTGGGACCAAAGGAAGACTGAAGTGAACCACAACCACGCCGCTGAGGTGCATTGATGAAGTCCATAAGTCGGCATGTTAAATGCACAAACTGGAAAGAAACTTACTGGCCATGTCCTCTATTAATTATCTGCCACAAACGCACTCACTATGCATCCCTTTGTCACCAGATAAACAAAGCAATTTATATACGGACAACCATCATTTCTACATCTGAGGCCATTTATTTCAACACCGAGAACAAATTCTGTAGGAACAGGAATTCAATTATCTTCTAAATCAAACAGGAGCCGAGTGTCAAGATTCATTTTAAGAATAACAGATCGTGAAAACGTGCAATTTCCATCAAAAAAACAAACAAGATATCTTTACAAACATTCAATTTGTTTATCATTAATACCTCGAGAGTGATCAGACCCGGTGCAAGTATTTAACACTCCAGCAAACAGTCTTTATAAAGAGAATCTAAGGAGAGGTGCATCATTATAGAGAACTCAACATTCCCTGCGACTGTTCATGCAAATCTTCTTCCAGCTGTCACATTTAGGTTTTCGAGGCGAAAGCAAATTCCTCAAACAGAACTGTTGAGCTACAAAATGAACAAACAAGAATTGTAAAGAACTAATTATTTTAAAAAGGGAAATAACGATACAGCTGAACAACATTATTTTATAACATGTGCAAAAAAAACAACACAAAAACACAAAAAAGTTAAACTTTCAGAATTTGCAGTGGAGAGAAACTGTGCTGTTCTTTAGCCTTAAAGTCATCTGCAACACACAAACATGTGAAATGAGATCAGCATTTAGGAAAAGCTCAAACCCTGTCCTTTTAAATTTAGTTAAACTGGACCCCTGGCAGACAGACAGACAGGATCTCTTACCTTTTCACTCATCTTTACTTGCCCCTCAAGTCTTTGAACATCTTGGCGTACAGTTCCTTCTGTTTGTCCAAGCTGTCTCTATAGCATCTGAAATATGGAAACAGTTTACACACATACAATATCTTCAACGGGACTTGTGGCCTCGGGTAGCGCTGCCACTTTAAACTAAAGCACCGAAACACTCGCATACAATAAGCATAAGTGAGTACGTTCATCTTACATTGCCACTTTCCTCAGTAGGTTGTTGATGTCGGTGTCAAAGGGCTTCTTTGCTTGAGCGGTTATGAGGCAACCCTGGGCGCTCTCGTACTCGCACAGCTCCAGATACGCCTGACGGAGATGACATCAGTGTGAATAATGGACTAATTGTTATCTAGAGTGTACGCAGTCAGCAGCAGAGCTGCAACGATTAGTCGATCAACAGAAACATAGTCACCAAGTCACCATTTTTTCATGCAGAAAATGCTGTTTCCAGCCCTTTGCTGCTTTTTGTGTTCTATATCATATTAAACTGAATATCTTTGAGCTTTGGACGGACAAAACATGACATTTAAAGTCATTACTACTGTCATCATCCCTATTTTTAACCTCCTTTGCGACCTAAAACCTTTAATATCAGACACTTAAAAAGACTTCCAAGAGCCTGTGAGGATTGTTTATCTGACGGTTTTGAAGACAAAGGGATCCCCCGTCTCACCTGACCGCAGCGGAAAAGAGCCTTTGTGTTGGCAGAGTCTATCTCCAGGGCTTTGTTGCCATATTTCAGGGCTTTATGCGGGCTGTCTAGACGGAGCTCAGTGAGAGAGAGGTTCAGATAGAGAGGAAGCAGAGCTGTCTTGATCCTCTCCGCCTCCGCATCGCTCTGTGTTTCCCTGTTCCCCAGCAGCAGTGTTGCCTTGGCCAAGCACAGAATCCATCTTTACAAGTACACAAAAAAGGGCAACAAGTACCTGAAAATGGAGCGCGTGTACACTCTTCCCAGATTTACCTGTTTGTAGCGATCTTTGGCATGGTCGTAGCGGCTTTGGTTGAAGCAACGGTTGCCGAAGCTGCGTTGCGTGCTGACAACATCGAGGAGCGTGGACAGAGGAACTGTGTTCTGCTCCTCCTGAAGACAGAGAATGTAAAAAGCAACGCAAAGTCGCCAACAATACAAACCAAAATTTAGTTGCATGCATAACTGTATGGAAATATTAATAAATCTCCTCTTAGTAGTCTGACAAAAGCATTAATTTGCCGTCAAGTGGAAGAACAATGTGTTGTGTGACTTCTGACCTCACAGCACTCTCAGACTGTGACCTGAAGCCTCCCCTACCGGACTCATCGTGATGAAGTCGTCCACTTGTCCCGAGTCCAGGAAGTCGAGGATCTGAACCTCGTACAGAATCACAGCGGCAGCGGGAATGAGCGGAGGACAACCCATGTCCCCGTAGGCATACTGGGGCTGGAAGAGGAAGCGAGAGAACTCTCCTTTCCGCATGGTCAGCAGACCCAGCTCCAGTCCGGCCAGCGTCACATCTGTTTCAATGACCGTTTAAAAAGCTGTGAGGAGAAAAGGAGAAAACTTCTATTGAACCCTGCACTAAGAATTACTGACCTCTCCCTAACTTCATCATCCGGGGGTACTTGTAGTGCGTGGTGGTTTCAAAAGGCCGGTCGGAATATTCCAGGAAACTCGAGTAATGGACTGTGGAAGGAGGAGAATGAGGAGAGGTTACGGCAGGGCAGAAAAACTTGGCAAACTGCGTCGGAGTTTTTAGAAAGAAATTCAACTTGTAAATACTCAATACTGAAGCGTTTTCAGGTACAGGTGGGCCCTCTCCAGATTGGACCACCTCCTTCAGGATCCCTCCATCGCCCAGGACATCGTTCATCTGCTGGCGGAGTTGATCGAACGGACTCTACAGAAGGCCGAGAAAAAGCCTTGAAATAACTCCACATTGCAGTACTTAAGTTATTGGCGTATGTCCAGACATATCAAACACAACGATGAGAAAACTGCTCAAGAAGGAAGGCTAAACAGCATTTTATGCTTTTGTCAGCTCTTATTTTTGAATGTTTGTTTGTTTGTTTTTGTCACATGACTGAGGCTGCTGTGCTACAGTGCATGGCTTATTAGGCTTACGGCACAATTTTACTTTGAAATATGTATTATTTGTACACTTTAAACTACTTCATAAGGCCGTCATATAACCAACACCTGATGTCAATCAATTGTGAGAAGATAATGTAAAAACTAAATTAAACTTTAACATCACATGCTGGCACTCTAGCTTCACCTACATTAATCATAAACTGTGCCACATGGTACAAGCTAATAATATGTCTTAGCTTTAGAAAACAGACTGATGCAGATGTAACTTATCAGTAACGTTAATGACTTTAGCTGAACTAGCTGGACTGCAGTAACGTGGATTTCAAACGTCAGTGTGTTTTTGCTACAGCTGCTCTCATGTCACCTATTAGCTTAGCTACTTAGCTCGCCATGCTAACCCGGTTCAACACGTGTTCACACACACTTACCGGAGTGCTCCTCGATAGCCGCTCTTCGGGGCTTATTAACCGCCGGATACTGGCTATTAACCCGTTTCCTGACATTCAGTCGGTGGGTTAGTTACGGCTCCGTTTAGGCAGCTTTATTTTTATTTTTATACCGAAGTTAACCAGGTGGCTTAATTGAGAGCAAGAGTAGTTTTGCTGTGTTTTGGCGCTCAGGGAGGCGGAGTCAAAAAGTATGCGTCAAGGTTACTGACTCCTGCTGCTGCTATTCTTCCCATGTTTTGTTTTTTTGGTAGCAGAATACACAAACCAAACATTTCAAAATAAAATATATGTTTCACAACGAAACATTTACTTTCTGTAGGCCCCAAATTCTCCTTCTCATCCGTGACTTTGGGAGCGAAATGGCTGTTTTGATCTAATATATGCGTTCATTTCAGAGCCGGGATGTCTTTGTTGTCAAGGCAAGTGCCACTTAGGCCTCTTCTAGTTTCACATATATATATATATATATAGACACAAACACACAAAAAAACACATTTTGCTTCAAGTATTTAATGTAAATCCAGTTTTATCTTATATATACAACCAGAATTAAAATACAGGTAATGGTAATAATTGCCTTCAGGCTACAACACTATACTTTACACTCGACAAACTTGGTATGTGACACATTCAGTATAAATATAACACTAACATTACAAAAGTAACATTGCTGACTTCACTCAGCATTGGATAAATATCAGTCAGCAGATTTGTTTTAACTCAGATTTTATTTAGCAGCTGTAAATCCAATCTTTTACAGAATGCTACGCGTGTCATCTCCTCTATTTGTATTCAGTTAATAAAGAAACAATACAAAACATTATTTAAACTGTACAGAATATGATTTAGAAAATAGACAAAGTTGGGCCATTTGTACAAGGAGGGATGTGACTATTAGCTAAAAAACAAAGTTATCTAGTAAGGAAAGAGTTTCTTGTGGTTGCTTTTTATAATAATACAGTATATTCTTGATAGCCACACTGTAGTTGCTCACATCGATGTTAACGTGAACCTATTCAAAAGTGAACCCAGTGGATGTGTCCGGACCTTAGATTAACAAGTAAACCGATTAAAAGCTTTCGTCATTAGAAGTTCTGTAGTTCAGCTGGATAGACAAAGTTGCTTCTGAAGAGTTTATGGGCCATGAGCTGTCCTCCAAATATCATCATCACCAGGCCTGAACCTGCAGAGAGAGGGATTTAATGATTAAGAAAAAGAGATCAAATCAAGGAAGGTTTCGCTGTCCTCAAAAAGCCTTAATCTAAAGGGATGTGGGAAGTAGGGCTGGGCGATTAATCTCTCGATAACAGTATATATGGCATGTTGGTCTATATGAAATAATCACATGGATTTGTTTACTCTTGTGTGAATTAAATCCATGTCAAATAAAATGTACTGAGTATCTTCTTATGAAATTAAGAACTTTAGTGCAAAATAATGAGATTTCTTGAAAATGTTTAGTATTTGCTTGTTATTATCAATTTAGTAATCGTGTATCATGATATCCCGATAACTGATTTCCTCAAGATAAGATTCCATTCAAAGACAATAAATTGAAATATTGAAATATCGCCCAGCCCTAGTGGGAAGTGATTTTTTTGTAAGTCTGGGAAAAGGCGAAAGAAATATCTTGGCCAGATAAAAAGGAGATAGACAGAAATAGATGGCGGAGACAGCGAAGGATACACATGGAGGGGTAGAGAGAAGAAGAAAGTAGAGATCTTACCCAGAGCTATCCACCAGTGCTCAGCTGAAGGGAAGTCCGACATCACTGCAGAAACATGAAAACTGTGTATTTGATGTAAAAAAAACAACTACCTGTACATAAAACATACTGCACATATTCACTCTACTGACAAGTGAAAGATGTAGAGAAAAGGGTGCAAGTTTAGGATGTTTGGGCTTTTCTTTAGGTCCTAATCTTTGCAGTATTATAGTGTTTTTCTTTTAATTTGGTTTAGAAATGTATTTTGGTTCTTTAAATTCTCAAAAACAAATGAATAGTGCCTGTGTGTGTGTGTGTGTGTGTGTGTGTGTGTGTGTGTGTGTGTGTGTGTGTGCCTATACATAACCAAACCACTACACCCAGTTACATAATCAGGCCTCCAATCCTATCAGCTGTTCCGCTCTATTGATCCACTTTGTGTGTGTGTGTGTGTGTGTGTGTGTGTGTATGTTTACCTGCCACAGTCATCGCGATGTGCAGCAGTGTGACAGTTATGGCGTAATCCCAAACCCAATCCTCGACAATCCAGGCGAATACCAGCCCTCCCAAAACATAGGTCACTTCTGTGGAAATGACACCAACTGGTGGGAGGAGGAGAGAAAACAACCAACAACCAGTGTGATGATCCTCCTTTACTGATGTAAAAGTTTTAAAATACTGCTTTAAAAATGTTACCCAAGTAAAAGTACAAACACATAAACTCATTAGAAGAATTACTTAAATGATCAAATGTAAAAGTAGTCAGGCTGTAACACAATTATTTGTAATATAAAACATACATATGATAATCCATATTATACAATTGGATTATTTTTACTGATGGATTCATGTGTTTGCAGCTTTTTTAATGTTGTTGCTGGTGGAGGTGAAGCTTGAATCTATAACACCGCCTCATATTTTATAAACTGATCACATGGTTCATATGTAAAACCTAAATCTGCAAAGTAGCCCATAAATAAAACATTAAAATTGATATAGTGCAGAAAAAAGTACAATAGTTGCATCTGAAGAGTAGTGGAGTACAAACCAGGAGATCAGCTGGTTACATTCAAAGCTCTCAACATCATGTAAACAACTTTAATTTCTTTTTAGACCGCTGTTCAATATTTGTACGTAAATTGAACGAGCAGTAACCTCATACTCCTACATGTAGACGTGTAAAGTAGCATCACATTTTAATACTCCACTAAACTACAATCACCCTTGAATCAAACTACTTGAGCGATATTCCATCAGGGCTTCTCACCGAGGTATTTGGGGTTCTGCCATGACGGTTGTGTTGTGTAGTCAAATGGAGCCAACAAGCTGTTGATCTCATGAACCCTGGAGGCACACCACAACATGATAAACGGTAAATGTCCACTTTGATTTTTATTTTATTCTTTGACAACAACTTTTTCTTGGAGCAAACTGTGGAGGCTTGTACAGTATTTGTGTGTACCTGAGCAGTCCGATGCAGAGACTGACCACCATGTAGTAGAGAGAGTAGAAGCACACCATGCACATCAACAGATTCTGTAGGACAACCTGAGGAGACGGAGAGACAAGGAGAGATATTTATTAATATTGTTATGTGGTTTTAATTTCACATGAAACCTGCTGTGTTTTATAAAGCGGCAGCTCTAATATTTTCTTTCTGAGGGAGAGTGAGGAACAGACGGCGTCTTATCTCTATTTTCACTTACGTATATTGAATAATGCTTGACCTAATGTATACTGTATGTTCCTGACACTATATTTACAGTTATTTCCTTTTTCCTTCATTTGACTGCTGACTGTTTACAAATTACAACCCTGAGGTTAAATTAAACATTTTAATTACATAAATGAGAACCATTACTCAATGAGTGGATGAAATTCTATGCGTTTCGGCTTTTAAAAATGTCTTCCGTTGTTCATCTGGGTGTTTTTGCTTCAAATAAACAAGGTAATAAGACTATAAATACCAAGAGAAACATAAACCTTTATGTCAGGGATTTTAATCTGACTAGACAGCTCTACATTTGGAGATATTTCTCCCAAAGCTAACAAAGAAATCCTCTGTTCCTTTCCTCCATTTTCTCTTTTCCCTCATGACCAAACCAACGCTGATGACAACAGATAGCAGCAGACAGTTGTTGCTTGCCTGCTAAAGTCTCCCTTCATAGATGATTAACTGCAGCCTTTACAGGAAATTGGGTTACACGACACCCTCGGAGGAGAGATAAAAGACCTCTTCCTCACAGATGACGTTTCGGCTTGTCAAACACAGGTGTAGCTGATTACATTAATAATGGGCTGCGTTCCAGTCAGGTGTGCCGGTGCCATGTTGGCTCACTGGCACGAGTTAATGAAATGCAATCATCGTTAATCTCATTTGTTACACCTGTTCTTTTCCTGCTGCGCCAAACATCAGCTGTGATAAAGACCACGGCTAAGATGAATAATAACTTTCTCTACATTTTGTTGCATATTTATTGTGATACATAGGGACTATCCATTCAGGCTGTGACTGTCAGTCATTTTAAACAAATTATCTGTTAACAATTTTTATATACTTATTGATCAGTCTTTATCAGTCTATAAAATACACATTTTACAATTTCCAAAAGTCCAAAGTAAATTTTGGTTTGATTGGCTTATAGTGTCCGAACAAAGTCCCAAGCTCAAAGATATTAAATTTATAGTGCTATAAAACAGAGAAAAGCAGCACATCAGTCAGTTGGTTCATCGGTCCACCATGTTGGTTCAGACTGAAATATCTCAAAAACCATCGAATACAAATTTTGTACAGACAGTCATGGTCCCCAGAGGGTGAATCCTGGGTTTTGTGATCCCCCTTAATTTGGTCTTTCTTTTGGTTTTGCATTTCTGGAGTCCACATATATTTTCCTGGTCAATCCACTTATCTAACCAGTAATTTTAGCATGCTGACGTTAGCATTTAGCTCGAAGCACCACTGTGCCCATACAGCTTGTTGCTTGATAAATTACTTAAGTAAGTAATCCACTAATCGCTTCAGCGGTATTAACATTCAACATTTCAATGAGAGGATATCTGTTTGCATGACATCATCATTAGACCAGCACTGAACCCCTGAGTGGCTGACGCTATCATTTACCTGTTACATCGGGCTTATTCCCACCTGGACAAGGTAGATACCACAGTGAGGATCATGATTTCTCCACTGCCTTTACCACCGTACAGCCTCTGCTGTTGGGAGCTCAGGGCCATGCAGGTGTCCTGAATAATGGATTACCTGACCAGCAGGCCACACTTTGTCTTTGAGACCGCGGGTCAGGAACTGTGAGCAACACAGGGGTCCCCCAGGGCACTACCCCCCCACCCCCACCCTTTTCTGTTGACTGTGTCGGGTGGTGCAGATTGAACCATCTGCAGCTGAACATAAGCAAGACGAAGTAACTGATTGTTGACATGCACAGGACTGAGCCTCTGACCCCTGTATCCATCCAGAGGGAGGATTCCATGGTGGTTCACTCCTATGGATACTATTAATACGATAGTGGGCTGGGATGCTGCAGATGCTCTACGAGTCTGTGGTGACCACTGCAATCTTTTATTCTGTCATGTGCTGAGGCCAAAGTGTGAGACGCTAACAAGCTCAACAAGCACAGGGCAGAGGAGAGCATTCCCGGCAGTCATCAAACTCTTTAACTCATCCGCTCTCTGTCGCAGTCTGGACATCAGTGGACTGGGAGGATGCTGAGGTCTTACTTAACTCGCTAATTGGACTTTATAATTACATTAGCCATCAGTGAAACACATATTTTTGTAACTGTTAAAGTATAATTGCATTTATTTAGCAAACCGTACTACAGTTTGTATTGTTTATTGTCATGCACAATCACAAAAGCAAATTCATTGTTTGTGCAAAAATATTTGTTTTTGACATTGTTTTTGCTCTATTGTCGCTCTAAAATGAGCAGCACTGAGAAGTAGAAGGAGTATAAAAAAAGAAGCAGCATTTTAAAAGTATTGAGAAAATTCCCATCTGTATCGTGAGGTTGTAAATATAAAGGATGCATTTTTTAAAAGTGACCTACATTTCCTTTTATTGTGGCCCACCTAAACCACGTGGTCCCTCGCCCCGTTCAGCCTTGAGGATGTTGGTTTGTCTGGAGGCAGTAAAGTAGCTTAGCTCATGCCAATACTTAAGAGAAAGCTAAACACCTTGGCTAGCCTGGTTTGTTTGTCATCTCCACACTAGACAACTTTAAAACGTTTTGAGGCTTTAAATTGACTTTTAATTGAGTTTTGGTTGATTACTCTAAAGTATGCTTGTAAAGGGTAAACAAGAATCTAATTGTGACATAAGGACATAAACCGTATAACCGATACTCTGCCTCCTTAATCCCCTCTGTTATAGCAAACTCATCATACAGCGTGCTTACCAAGGTATCACTGGGTGTAGTCTTGAGGGAGAAGGGTCCATGGCGTTTTATGAGTGTGAATCCAAAACAACGACAGCAGTAGTCCAACAACATGAATGGCTGCTGGTCTAAATGAGAGAATGTAGGCTACATGTGTTTGTGTGTGTGAGAGCATGTTGGGGAGGAGGAGGAGGAGGAGGGAGGATTGGATTAGAAGAAATGGGATTACTACTAAGAAGAGTACTAAGAGTAAATCCCATAAGGGATAACGGTGAACATACTCTCGTAGGACGAAGTTGGTTATGAGACTAAATACTTCAGGAAGTGCTACAGATACATATTTACTGACTATTAGTATTATTTCTTGAATTGTGCTTACCTTCGGGTATCTTCCTCATCCCTCCATTAAGTCATTCTGAATGTTTTGTTTTCCCCATTTCTTTACTTCCTGTTTCTACCATCCTCTTTCTTCTTTTTCGATCTTTCAGTTCTCCCATTGGGTCTATGTTTATTTTACTCGTTGCTTCCTTCACACACTGCGCCTCTCCTCTCTCCGTCAAAATGAAAGGATAAAGCAGAAGAAGAACACGTGAAGTCGAGCTGAAGGGATTAGTTGAATGACGGGCAGGTTATTAATCAGCAACTGTTTTCATATTCAACTGATTGTTTGAGTCATTTTTTAAGAAAATATGCCAAACATTTCCGGCTTCTTCAGTGCGGATCTGCTCCTTTCCTTTGTCTTATATGATGTTAACTACATATTGTTTGGTTTTGGACTGATAGTAAGACAACAAAAAAAAAAATACATTTGGGTTTCCCAACATATTATTGCCATAACAACTCATTGATAATTGAGAATATAAAAATGTATCTCCAAATGAACTTTGAATGTGGATAATTATTAGTTGAAGCCCTAGTATGACGGAGCTGCTGATACCAACAGTGACGACACACAACAACTTAACTTGACCTGAATGTATTTTGGAGGTGTGACTTGGTGAATCTTGCCTGAAGTAACTTTCTTTTACGCCCATTTTGATCTGTGATTCATCCTGGAAGTCCAGCTTTTGGGAAATCTGCAACAAAACATCAACAGAGACACGATTACAATCTTGTCTGGCAGTTTTTAGTATGAACACTAGGTGGCAGCATAGCTTGACAGGCAGAGAGAGAGAGAGAGAGAGAGAGAGAGAGAGAGAGAGAGAGAGAGAGAGAGAGAGAGAGAGAGAGAGAGAGAGAGAGAGAGAGAACTTAATCCACCCATGAAGAAGCAACACAAGAACAAGATAACAGCCACATGCACAGCACTGACAGCAGCAGATAAGGTGCTCCCTGATGCACCATTCATACTTCTGACAATGGAGTCAGAAATCATTCTGCTCCATGTTGTATTTCACTTTGAGGTCTTGAATCAAAACAGACAAGCGAGGGAGAATCTGTTCATCCATCATCTGCTCATGAAAAGACAGATGAGAAAGAAAAGAGGGTGAAAAAATAAATGATGTGGCGAATGACGAAAGTTCAACAATGTTCCTCCGGCTGAAGACACTGTATTCAACTCTTCAGCGTCACAGCCTGCGTATGTCTGTCTGTGTGTGTGTGTGTGTGGGGGGCTGCTACGGTAACCTGCATCATCGTATCCATAGTGATAAGAGCAGGGGAGTGGGAGGGGGGATGGAGAGCAAGGTAGGCGTCCTATTCATCCCCCTGTGTGTGTGTGTGTGTGTGTGTGTGTGTGTGTGTGTGTGTGCATTTTATTACTGCGAAGCTCACAGAAATCAGGTTTTTCTTTTATATCTAGATGTTTCCTCTGACTCAAAAATAGCAATATAAATTGCATCTATGATTCATCTTATTTTGACTACATGCTGAATAGGAAGTGACAGCAAGCGGGTGATTTGCGTAGTTCAGCTTATAGAGAGCGGAAGCAGGGGGAAACAGCTAGCCTGTCTCTTTCAGTTGATTATACACTAAAGAAAAGATACTTCTTGATATTATATTCCATTTTTGCCAACAGATCCCACTAAATGCTGCACACTGTTCCTTTAACTGCAGGTACTGTATATGAATGTGAACCTAAGTATCAGAAGTATGAGTCAACATGTGTCTTAGGTGACGTTCATTAAGCCTCAACATCAGGTAAGTGATCTCAACTTGACAATTTAAAACACACATTTTCAGCCCAACACAGCAGAAGCTCAGCAGTGGTGGAATAACAAGAACAGTGGAACTTTTGAAGCTTAAAAGCATTGCAGATGGATTTCAAGGCACTTATGAATTATTAAGCCCATATAAACCTCAAACGACAAACAGGACTTTTTTTTTTTCAAGGAGCACAGTGAAGCTAAAAAAACTATAACTCTGGCATCCTGACATAACAAAAAACTTTAACAAAACAGTACATTGCAGTACATTTAGATATCAGTATGAAGCATGTTAGCAGATGATCCGAGTATGATAAATGGGACTGACAGAGACGATTCAACAGCGTGTTTCTGTACCTACAGGAAGTGTTTACACCTCACGGGTGGCTTTAAACAATCTGTGTCGTATCCACAGCAGCAGAGAAATGAACACGCTGTTCCTCTGCTGTTCTCCTGATCTGTTTTTAAATTCCATGAAAACCAACGAGACGCACAGAGAGAGGCTCATGAGAATTCATTGACCTACATGTCAACATGTGTTTTGTAGGAGCAGAGACGCTGTAATTATCATTCAGTGTGTGTGTGTGTGTGTGTGTGTGTGTGTGGGATACGGATTTTGACGTCACACAAAAGCTCAGTTTGATGCGTCATAATTCATTCAAAATGTACAAAAACAGGCAATAACAGCAGTAACTGGTTAGTGAGGAAGAGGCTTGCATAACAAGTGAGAAAGAAAGAAAGAAAGAAAGAAAGAAAGAAAGAAAGGGGCTGCTTTATACTTTCTGACATGTTGTAGAACAAAAGATTAACCCATACCGCCCTTAACCCTTCGTTCACATGTCCCGCCTTCTCCCAGCTAATTACCCAATCACTAAGCATAAAATGACCCTTGCATGTCTCCTTTTGGCTTCCATCAAGCCCCCAATCTGTCAATCATACTTTGATACATTGAGATATTATTTTTTCAAATGATAACATTTTTCAAACGAACCAATTCTCTGCTGTCCACCAGACGTTTCTACTCTACTTCCTCCCCTTGCCTCCTCCTCCCCCATTTCCTCTCCTCCTTTTCTTTCCAAAAATCCTTTCCCTGTCAGTTACATTTTCCCTTTAATTATTTAGACTCCTGTCCACAGCTGCTTACAATAAGTATAACCCAAAAAGTCAACACATTTTCTCAATCCCATAATCCCAAATGGGCTTGTAAACGAGAAATGCAACAGTCAACAATGTAAGGCTTTGTTTTTCCCTCTCCTCTTTCTCCCCGCACTCTCTCCACGTCTTCCTCCTGTTTGGTTTCTCTCTGCAGCGTGTTTTCATTGCGATCTATTATGGAATGTAAATACAGCAACTGACTGACCGCTGCAGCAGGGATAGGGCTGTTTTGTGAGTGTTACAGACGGTTTATGTAATCGTACAGGCTCCAGGAGTCTCCACAAGAGCAAAAGAAGTGGGGATGCTTGAGGATCCCTTCGGATTATGGTGAGTGTGTGTGCAGAGAGGGTGTTATAATTAGAGTTAATGTTGGGGTTAGGGTCAGGCGTGTCATGGTCAGGTCGAGGACCAACACAGTGTCCCAGTGACTGTGTACGAATGTGTCCGCGCATGTTCAGCTGTACCATTCTGCCCTTGGGGTGCTGCATTTCTCACCAGCCATCTGAACAAATAATGGTCTTTCTGTGAGTGTGTGTGTCTCTTTCTCTCTCTCTCTCTCTCACACACACACACACACTTACTGTACAGTTTATTGCTCAAAACGTCTGTCTTACATTCTCCCCACCTCGCCTCAGCTGGTGTATTTTCATTGAATCCACTCCAGCATGTAAATGCAGGAAATGACACGCATGCCAACATCTGCAACGTCTTTGTATGGCCTTGCTTTCTCTTGTGTTCAGGGAGACAGAAACAGCTGAAAGGTTGAACAAAAACTGGGGGCTCTGTGTGTGTCGATCACCCCTAACCTCTGCATTTCATGTATACCTCACATGAACACAAAGGGAGTCACTCCTGCCAATATTGCAGCTGTCAGACACTTCCAACACACTTTCACAAGTTGCATTTGTTTGCTGCAGGAATGTTGCATTTCCTGAGTAGTTGCATGCTGGTAGTCTATTAAAAATCCTGCTGCTTTCACATTTAAAATTACAAGCTGATTCATTTTCTCCTTGCTATGCATCAAGGCTCCTCTCTCTGTCATTCCTCAGAACAAGTCATCCCCTTATCGCCTGTGCCCTGCACATGCGAGAAAAAGCGTGGCACGGTGCCTTGTTTCCCTCCATAAACACGCACACGCACACACACCACACGAGCTTAAATCTTTCTAGCGCACATGCAAACCAGTCACCCCCATCTCTCTCTCTCTCTCTCTCTCTCTCTCTCTCGCACACACACACACACACACACACACACACACACACACACACACACACACACACACACACACACACACACACACAAACAGCGCCTCAGTGAAAGCCCCTCACATTCCCACATGCGCGTTGGAGGAATTGGATGGAGCTACCGCGTCTCTCTCTCTCCGGCGTAAAAACACGGTTAACTCGCCGGTTTACTCTGCTCAACGTTCTCTCTTGAAACGCAACAACTCGCTGCAAAGGTTTTCTAAAAAAAAAAGAGTTGTATCTTTTCTTTTCTCTTCTTTGACGTGAAGTTTCTGGACGCAAATACCGGGAGAGAGTTTTACGCGTTCCATTAAAGACAGCAAGGAGGGGACTTCACATCAGCGGCTTTTGTAGTCTTTTCCACCACTGAGACGAGGGATATTTTTTTCCGGAAGGGAATTACCTTTTCTTTTTTTTCGTCCAGCAGCGTTAACGACTTTAATAAATAGGCGGAGTGTTGTTAAGGAATTTCCTCGAGTCGTAAAAAGGAGCGCCCTCATTGTCCGAAGCGCACGTTCTCTCCAGACGTTCGCTCCGCGCGACATAAAGTCAACAACACGGACACTTTGAAAGCGCGCAAACCCAATCAGACTGTGCCTCCTGTCATCCGAATTTTCTCGTGGAATGGCGTTTCAGTGGAAGTAGCCTTCAAAGTGGAAGATGTCTTTTTACTTCCCCCCAGGTTACAGCCTAATCCCCCTCCATGCCTAAAGGCACAGTGGCAGTGACACACTCGGCTTTTTGCAAAGGTAAGAACTGACCAGTGTTTGACTTCTTCAACTCTTAAACAATCCAGGTTGGCAGCTCTACAGTCTTATCTTTTTTATTTCCATCCATATTTAATGACGTTGTGTTTAATATTTCATGAACAAGGAAGTTTAGCATGAGCTCCAGGCAGTCTGATACTCTATTAGCGGCCTTCTTTCCACAATTGTTTGTTTTAAGCTTTAATGTGATCTAAATTACTCCAGCATAATGTATGACCATGTGGGTTTATTGGGAATACTATCTGTTAATTGTGCCACAGTTGATTTAAATACTCCTCTCTTTATTATAATTAACTTCTTAGTTGCCTAACAAGGCATGATGTCAGTATTAATACCTTCAAAGTTGGGTCAAACGTTATTATTAATGTGTCGATGGTCACTTTCATTGTACCTTCAGTCATTACACAACATATATCTTTACCCTATCTTGGCGTGTTTCAAAATATTTAGGATCTGCTTTTACAGAACAACGTTGCTGCTTATTTCAGCCTCTGATTCCTATGTGTTGTGTTTCTGGATGCTTTAAATTGTTATATTATCTGTCGCTGTTTGTACTCGTACATGGAACTTTTTACCTGCTGCCCATCTTGATCTGGACTTCCTGGCCGAAGAGATATTGTATCTCAATGGCACCTCTCTGGTTAAATACAGGATATGTAATGTAAATGACCCTACACACATGTTTTAAGACTCATAAAATACTCTGGTTAGAAAAATGCTTTGTCAAAATTCTTGAAATTTCATCGACTCCCTCTCCCGCATTGAAAACCGCAGAAACTGACGCCGCACAAGATGTCTCTTACTTTACTGTGAAGTCCATTCTCAGAGGTTTTCTTTGCAATGGAGGCTTCAAGTTTACACATCACATATGTATGTTTCATGTGGAAACTTTGTTGGCTTCCATATGTCATGTCATAAAATCCTGTTCGTGTATGTACACTCCAACGTGATGAATGTGAAAAACAGCCTTTCTAGTGTCACACAAATGAAGTAGCAACAAGCAAACCCCATCTTTGAGTGGAGGGAGGCTTTAACAACAGAGGCTCTGGTGCTGGTTTTATTGTCTTTAGTGTGATTAAAGTGTTGGTGAATTAGGTGCAACTGTCTCCTTGAGAGCTGTTTGAAGAACGAGGGTGACTCACTGAGCCAAATGGCTCTTCGTGAGACATCCTTAGCCGCCAACCACTTTTACGCAGAAATGCATCTGAGATTAATTTGAGAATCGTTAAGAAGTCAGGCGACATATCAGCTAATTCTCCTTCACACACATCCAGTAACTGGATAATCCTTTTTTTAAACCCCCCCCCCCCCCACGAGGGCTTTGTCGCTCCAAAGACTCCAAAGAGGCAATGTCCTGGCCAACACATAATATTCTACAGAATTAAGAAAACATTGTTTGGTACAAATCCTCACAAAAATCACACCATAATCAAACCTGTTTAACCTGACGGACCCGGTATCCAGGGTCCACCCCTGTGGCGTAATTACAAAAATCGTGATGATTTTTATCGAACATATGCATATTAAACGGAGTCTTCAGTTTTCTGAATCCGTAAACCAACTGTAGCTTGTCCAAACTACGTCTTATAACGAAGTATTTAAACAATGAAATCATACAAATTCAGAATTCGTAAGTATACAAACAAGTTGTGTTCAAAATAATTTTCTTAACACTGTACAATATCATACTCGGTATTACTGGGAAGTAGAAATTCAGAGCTTTCTAATGCATCTGAATGCACTTTGCATCAAAACACACAGCGGCCGCTATCAACAGGGGAGCGAAGCAGTCAAACTTCACATTTTATCGTCATACTGATATTAATCTATGTACTTGTGGCATGTTCATCTAATCAACAGTTTATACTATGTTCATTTCAAGTCCTCGTTCAAGTTGTAAGTATGACTGTGAAAGCTGGGACTTTTCTAATGCCAGAAAAAGCAGATAAATAAGGCTTCAGTCAAAGTCCATGTGAACGCAACGTAATCAAGAGTAACTGAAAACACCTGTGTGTCTGTGCAGATTAGGGTTCAATTAAGGGTTTAAAGGCGCAGTGTGCAGGACTTGGCAGCATCTAGTGGTGAGGTTACAGATTGCAACCAACTGAAACTTCTCTTGTGTTTGAAGCGTGTCGGAGAACTACGGTGGCCCACGCAAAAAAACATGAAAAAGCAAATGGCCAGTGTTTGGTTTGTCCGTTCTGGGCTACTGTAGAAACATGGCGGCCGACTTTGTGAAGAGAGAGGGAGGATAAAAATGATATTTTTTCCTTTATTTTGTCTACATTTACTCTGGAATGGCAATATATAAATTCAAATATATAAATATATATTTAAATATAATATATAAATTCAAATTAGACCAGAAATATGTATATGAGCCTTATGGTTGAGGAGCGATTCCTGATTCAATTTGGGTGTGTCATTTTCGCTGTAAGTTAATTTGTGTTTAAATGAGAATACAAATAATGATGTAAAAATGACTAATTCCCCTAATATCACAAATCATATCGAGATTGCAATATCAGTCAAAAATAATCGCAATTAAATATATATTAAAAAATTGTTCAGCCCTAATTCCTGTCTTCGCTGAGAATGTTCCCAAGGACAAATTGAATAAGAACTGTTTATGGAAAACTAGATGTTAATAGAGGCATAGAGGAATTCAATTATTTCTTAAGCTGTGGGCCTCTAGAATCCAAACAATGACCCCACAAAGGTCCCAGGACTCCAGCTTGGGCGCCACTGCTGCAGGGCATGTTGGGAGACAGTTCGTGCCTCAGGATGGGTGTGGGTGACTGCCTGATAATTGGGACTGTGAGGGAGACGGAGTGAGTCATTTTGTAGAATCAACAGGGGGATCACGCCAGTACACACACGCACACACGCCTACACACACACACACACACACACACACACACGCCTAGATACACACACATGCCTGGCATGAGCATCTGATGATTCAATTCAAATCTTAATTCAATTGAGTAGAGCTGAATTCATCACAGAAGGCAATGGCACGAAACTGATTCAGTGTGAAGGATGCAAGACTAATATAAAAAATATTAAAACTATGTATCATCAAAATAATGAGGAAAGAAAAAAATAAAAAATACAAACAAGACGGTGAAGAGGGTGCAGGATTTGACACTCGAGTGTTTGCATCAGAAAATGTGCTGCCGAAAGGTCAGCAGGAAAACACAAAGTGACATATTCTCCAGACAGATGACTCACCATTGAGTCTGTAGGAGTAAAGCAATGCACAAACACACGCTCGCTATCTGTTTATCTTCTGCTCATTCTTGTTACTCTGATACACATTCCTCCTTCACCTCTTTCCCGCTCAGTGAGATGGATGGATATGAAACACTTTTTCACAAAAATCAAAACGGCGGTGTGCTTCTTTATTAAAGAACTGCAAGAAGGACAGCGACTTCCTTCAGGTTACTGCACCAGGCTCACCCTGAGGTCTGACTACAGGCAATTTATTTAATTTCAGTCGATTCTGTGACTCAATTCTAAATCGGTGTCGCGATGGAAAACAAAACGATTAACATTGTGAACCAACTCGGCGCTGGAAAATGTGATAGCTGCATGCAATTTTCTCATGCTTTATCACAAAAGCCAGGTGTTTTCACTTTTGCCTGATTAGACCGCCTCTCAGGACAGTGTGTGTGTGTGTGTGTGTGTGTACTCATGCTATGTTGCACTTGTTACGTTGTTATATGGTGACATCATATAACTCATAACTCCCAACATAGTTTCACAAACATTCAACTTTAGAAGAGAGCTAAGGGCATGTTCATCTAATTACCAATTTGTCAATCGTGTCAAAGTCAACATTCAAGTTGTGGTAACGACTGAGAGAGTTGGGATTTTTCTGATGCCAAAGTGTGTTTTATCTGTGATGCTACCTTTAGTTAATTCTAGTTAGCAGGGATTTTCAGTTGGCAACAACATGAAGTCAAGAGAGTTTCACATTTCTTTCAAATAAACTTAATTTGACCAAATAAAACTAAATACAAAAACAAATTAACCAACCAACAACTGGGCGTGTTTGAAATAATATAAGAAGTTATGGACTGCTGATAAAAATGATCTCAACCTACCACATAGAGATGAACGGGCAGATCCCTGGGTTGAATTCAAGATGGTGGTTCCTCCAATGTTTCCAGTTGTGTTCCAGGTGTGGCGCTGGTCAGGTTTCATGTCCTTGCCTTTCTGGAAAAGCAAACAGAGAATTACACTTCAGGGATCCACAGTAAATTACTATAAAAACAAAGCAACCAAAACAGACCTGCTCCTGCTGCGAGGCGCATCATGTGCGGTAATCCATTTCACAGCTTGGTATCGCGCGTCATCTCGTCTCTCTGTGATGTCTTTCCTGTCACATCCTGCCGGCTGGAGCAGGAAACTCATTGTGAAGGATCACAGTGGTCTTTCATGTTGCAGCCAATTAAAACTGCAATTCATGTTTACCTGAGGTTTGCGGTGACCATATTACCCCCTTTTTAGTCGTTTAGTTTTAGTTCAAATTAATTTCACAGCAGTATGCGATGAAATCTACTTGATGAAATGGAAAACAGCTTATTTTTGTTAAAGTTGATTTATCATTGTCTAGTAATGTAATTGCAGATCAGTTTTGAATGCTCCTCTACGTTAGTGTGTTTATGGAAGCTGTGAAAACATATTTCGTTCAACACTTCTGCCAAAAATACCACAAGTGTGAGCTATTATGTCTGAAAGATAAAAGCTGCGAGGCACAAAAAGCAAACATGAACACTGGAAAAAGGGATCACATGAACTTCTTCCATTAAAGGATGATGGTTTTGGGTGTTTTTTGGACGGCACAAGCTAAGAGGATTTTAAATTTTAATGGCATTTCTGCCCGGCACCCATTTCCTAAAGTGATTATCTACAATTATTTGTAATATTAACGGTATACAATTTGTAGTTAATGGGCTGAAACATGCAAAACAGTATAATCCTCGAACACAGACATAAAAGAATCTGCCATTAGACAGATCCACTATTGTTTTGCTATATTGTACTATAGTATTTGACACTATATATTATATAAAACTATACTGGACCATATATTGCACGATGCCATATTATACTGTATACTACAATGCTATACTTTACACAGTATTATGCTATACTATGCTACACTACAACTTATTCGACCTAACATGAAGCTGTCCAACTGAATAAGTTGGGTGTCTTTTGAGATTTTATTTAAATAACAAGAAAGTAACTGTCAAACACATACTACTAAATCAATTCTTATCAAAAATATAAATCAGTCCATGAACAAGATCTGTTCCACCAAACTGAACTGTGCTTGAATAATGACTGTGCTCGACAGTGGTGTAGGTGAACATGCAAATAAAGTACTTTAGTTTGACCCGGGCAATAATATGCTTGCTAGTATCTTCAGTATTTGACGAACAGGTTGTACAAAGATCAGAAATCGTTCACTGCGTTTTAGCCCTCACGCGTGCAGGTCATTTCCATAATTCTTTGAAAGAAAACAGAAAGTAAATTACCGTTGCATATTCTGAACATTTGCCAAAACTCAATTTTAGCCACGATACTTCGGAAAAATAGGACTTGATAGTGTTGTTTCGAGGGTAGTCTTACATGTCTGAACACCAGCTCCATGATATTGTGACAGGTGACCTTAACTGCACAGCAGGGTTTCTGTCTCCATTTTAATCCAGCTCAAGTGAAAAAAAGAGCCACTGGCACAGTGTTGTATTTTTTTTATATTCAATAGAGCAATGTGGCCTCAGTTCACCTTACCAGAGCAGTTCATGACACAAACAAAAACACATTGTAACTATGATGGGAGACATAATGGATAATCATTTTTCTCCCCCTGCTTAGCTCCATGTGTCCATATTAGATGCCTGAGATGACGCGTTAGCATGCAGTTCACTGACTGAGGTGAGTCATTTGAGACAAACTTTTCTCAGCGTGCTTCTGGAGTCAAACACCGTCTCTGGAGTTTGTTACGTGTAGATCAAAGCATCTCCCCCACTCTCTCTCGCCTGCAGTACTCCCCCTCTGGTTGTCTTCCTCTGGTCCTGATTTCTCGCATCTTCTGCTATTTTTCCATCACACCTGTCCTGTTCTCTTTCCTCTTCCACACTCTCCATCTCCAAGGGCAGACTTTACCAGTATAGGCCAGGTAGACTACCTGGTCCTGGGGCACCCAACTAAAAGACCTCCAACTCATGACTTACAAAAGGCCCCAAAGCACTTAAAAAATAAGATACGGAAACATTGTTGGACTGCATTTACCTGACAGAGAAATGTGACTGGTAAGGTTGCAGATTCAGATTTGACTCAAAAGCTATACCAATCGAAATACGATGCATTATTATTGTTGATCAAACTATCCAGCATCATATTAGAGCTGAAAGCTCCACCTTGCACAGAAATAAAGTACATTTAGGTACATTTAGCTGATAATGCCTTTTTAACAGTTTTATTTTTAATACTTTAGTAAGCTGTTAGTTAGTTACAGTTAGCGGAGGTATTTTCCAAATAAGCATAGCAGTTGCTTCCTTTGATATAACCACCGCAGTACTAAAGTAGAGCATGGACTTATTTAGCGGAGGTATTTTGCCGGCGGTAAAGTTATTAGTGTTTTAAGTTAGTATCAAGTCTTACATTCACTCTCAGTAGTAATGTTAGTAATGGCACTTAGAAAAGGTATTCATTTCCAAAAAGGCATAGGGTTAGCTTTCTATGACATAACTATGCCATATGATGTAGACTAGAGCATGGGTTTAATGAGAGGAGGTATTTTGCTGCTAAAGTTATAAATAAGTTAGTTTGGCAAAAACGTTCACAATTTGAGTTGAAATGGCAGAGTGGTGGCGTTCCTGCGGGCTATCTGCTTGTGTTCGTTGACTCCAGGGAAGCGAGATTTGTAACGTTATCCAGAATTCATGTCGTGTGAGCGGCTATATCCACCATCAAGCAGCAAAAATAACCGTCTCCCTCTCACCACCTCCTCTTCTCATTTCACCCCCCCCTTGCTTCCTACTCCAGCATCCTTTGCGGTCTCCTCCTTTCCTCCCCCTCTCGACCATGCATCTTTGAGATTGATGGAGAGGTGGAGTGAAATCATTCTAAACCGTGAGCTGGTTTCTTTGCACAAAATAAGAAAATAAATCAAAATGACACATGAGAAATGTTACCTTTGTTAAAAGGATTAAGACATACCTGTCATTCCTGCACAGCTGGTAGTTGCTATAGAAACGTGTCACCTGGCAGCAGCACATGTAGTTGCTATAGGGACATTGCATCATGTGACGTCTCCTATAGATGATACCACAGAAGAAGTAGGGGGGGGGGGGGGGGATCTCTGCTCTGTAAGACATGTTAAACTCGTGTTAGGATTGTCTGTATGTTGAAATGTAGCAGAATAAATCTCCCTGAGGGGTGAGGTATGGCAAATTATTATTATGTATTTATAGTATGCACAAATAAACAGCAGGAGCAATTTAGTAATTATTAGGGCGATCACTGGAAGCCTAATTCATGATTAAATAAGCACTAATTTAGGAAACTGCTTATTAGTGAGGCGGGAAATGGAGCGGTGGATTTCACATTATTTATAAGTTGTATGTGATAGGACGTGGAAACATTAATATTCATACAGTGTGTATTATCACCGTGTGATTAATTCACCCAAACAAAATGCGACGTTGCAGAAAATAGAGCAAATTTCTCTCACCCAAACATAACTCGCTGAATGGTTTCTTTATAGATATTCTGCAGGTTTGCATACAGTGTGAGCGAACTGCACAGACCCACTGGTGGGGTGTTAGGTGTTGCACACGGTTAGTGAATATTAACTTCATGTGGTCGCTGCGCAGGTCCAACACATTCTCCATGAAAGCCTTGTTGTGTCGAAGCCTGAGTGGTTTCTCATTAGGCTGCCGCTTGCTTGTCACGGCAGCGTTCTCTGTGCTTGTTTCTCACTCCTGCCTTGTTAAAACTACAGACCCACTTGGCTTGTTTTCAGCTTCTGTCCCGTCACCACTGGCAGGAAAAGCACTCTCCTTTACCGTCGGGCCTTTCTATCCGCGCATCAACCCCAACTTCTCCGGCTCAAAATAGTTTTCATCATTGTTTTTTTTAACTGTTCAGCTTTTTGTACAGGCTTTCATTTTCCGGTCATGACTCAGTGTTGTACCCCCCCATTGCACTGATGGAGATAAGTGCTTCTACATCCCTCTCCTTCTTTACATCTTCTCTTGCTGTTCCTGTATTTCCAGTATCTCTCTTTTTTGTTGTTGTTGCCTTCTGTCTCCTTTCCTCCATCCTTTCCCTGTACGCCCATCCATCCTTTTCTCATCTTTCAGTAAACTGAGGAAATCTCTCCCCCTGCTCTTGAAACATTGTGTGGGTTCATATTTGACGCACACCAAGGAGCGAAAGGAGAGATCCAAGCAGAGAGAGAGAGAGAGAGAGAGAGAGAGAGAGAGAGCAAAAGAGAGAGAGAGAGAAGAAAAACCCGAGAAGTGAGGCTGGTTGTGTTTGTCCTTGTGTGATTCACCATCTGTGGTAGAGCACTAGTAGTACCAATACAATGATTGACATGAAAAATACATTAAGATGTGAGAAGGAGAGATAAGGGTAGGAGGAGAGAACGTCTGGTTTTGTGTGCGATTCACAGTCACTTTGAATACTAAAAGCTTTGTCTGATTCTGAATCTTAAAGCAGATTTTGTTGCTTTAAGATTTGCCGACGAAAAGAAAAGAAGGGAGAGAGACAGATGAAAGTGACCGAATTAAAGAAAATTAAAATTTGAGACAGATTCAAAATAGATCTGGGGGGAGGAGAAAGACAAATAGAATAAAAGGAAGTAAAGGAGGGAAATAATTATTCAGGGTCACAACCAGAGTGCATTAGCACAGAGACTGAGTGTAGAAGAGAGAGAGGGAGAGATTTACAGATCCGGAGGAAGAAAGAGAGACGGTAAGAGATGTAGAAGCAAGGAGGGAGAGAGGAATTAAAAAATAGACAGACGAAGGTCATGGGTGTGTTCTTGTTCCCAAGCTAAATCAGTTGAATCCTCTTATATTCACAGACATTAAACCTGCTGAAAACAATGAATAAAGCAGTTTCACGTGATGTTGTTCGGCGAACACCGCTGACGTTTGTTCAGCTCGTTTCTCTGATTATTTAAGATCAAGACGATCACCGACTAAACCCTTCATACGGTTAAAAAAACATAGATAACAACGACCAAGATCTAAACAGTGTAATGTAAAAAAGAGGTGCTAAATTTGGTATTCAGACCATTAATATAGCAATAAACACCTATTTGCAATGTAAAGATATAGTAGATTAATAAAGATGAGAACAACCATATTCATTCCAGGCACAAGAGCTCCTTCTCATCATCAGGGTTTCTTTCCATCTGAAGAGTTGTTTTGGGCAAAACTTAAATTAAACTATTTAATCACAATGAAATAAATCAAATACCGACTGACAAAGGATTTACAAACTGTGGGTCTAAATCAAAAAGACGCCACAAGCAATTGGCCCCAATACTATGTATGCCTGGGGAGTGCTAGAGGTGCCCGCACCAGACGGCACAGAACGCATAGACGCACCGTCGCAGCAGTATAAATCAGACGTCAGTATGTTAAATGTGATTGATGAAGTACCGGTACAATTCCATGTGAAGGCGGTGCTAAAGCAGAGGTGTTGATTGCTGCTGGGGATCACTGTGGTGACATGTTGTTTCATATTTTTCCTCAAATTGTTTAAGTTCTTAAGCAGAAGTACCAACCATAGGCTGTATATAAGAAGTGGGCGTAGTCATCGTGACATCACAGTCCACAAACCAATGGATCTTGGCCTTTTTGCATCCGATGAACGTAAATTACAGTATTTGGAATGTGGAGGAGCGACGTAGTGACGCCAAATACGACAGCGACCTGTCAAACAATCTGCAGCGATGAAGTAACTTTGCCAGAATTGGCTCTGAAGAGAAATATGTGAAATTGCCATCCACCTTGGTTATTCCACATCCAATAATAGTCCGTTTAATCCTCTTAGTGCTAAACGGGACAATGCTAATGTTCATGTGAGCCCACATTAACAGGCATTTAAAAACAAATGAAGGCTGCTGGAATGAGCTTGTGTTTGTTTTAAACCCTCTTTCCTTTAACAACTATTAATAGACATCTGAGCAGCTGGTGAGCGGAGAGACTATGATTCATATGAATATTATGTCATAATTGCAGCACTGTATTTCCAATTTTATAACTGCTACACCAACGTAAATAATGACGACAATGCCAACAAAAAATGTAAATGAGGGATTTGAATTGAAGTTAATATAAATTATCCAAAATGTGTGTTTTTCTCTCCGTCTGTTTTCCTTCTATTATATATATATATATGTATATGTATATGTATATATATGTTTCTCTGTCAAACACAGGAGGAAAGCAGTAAGCAAACATTCTGCAGGGTTTAATGTATGACTACGCACAGTATGCACACACATGCACACGCCTGCCCATATTGTCCTGAGGGCCTGACAGCCAACAACAAAAACATCACCTGTACACAAGAGGAGATTGTACTGGGTGTGTACATGTTTGTGTGCTTACATCTGTATCGCTGCTAAACTATAAGCAGCATTTCTCGAAATGACGCTGAAAGTCTGACACACTTTTACAGGAAATCACCTGCGGCTTTTCAAAAGTCCCTGCCTGTACGTAAGGTGACACGCCTGCATAAAAGAAGTCAAATTTAGCTGCTCAGGTGTGAGAGATGCTGTGCTCTAAATATTAAAGTGTCTTATATTCAGAGCATCTGGGAGACTTTGGCTATGCTGAAATACAGATGTGCGTCCCTTGACCTGTTCTTAAATGAGGTTGCTGGTAATGTTTTTTTATTGTGTGAATGTACAGTATGTGGCTCTGTGCCTCTTGTCAAATGGTTGTTTGCAGGTTGTTTTTTTCAGTTGCATCTTTTTGAGCGTGCGTATAAAAGATCAAAAAACACACTGGTCTGCAACAGCCATGCATCAGTGGTCGGCAGTGCAAACACACACACACACCCAGCAGATGCTGCATACAGGAGGTGTCCAACTCATTGCTAATTTGATTCTGTATCTGCAGGTTAAGTATGACTGCAGCAGCAGGTGTGCTGACAGGCTTGGCTAAGCTCAAACGCCAAGACTCCGCCCGCAATCCACACGGGCCCTCATCTACAGCGCCTGGCCAGGGAAACTCCGGTCAGGAAGCTGCCCCCAGGTAATTATCTTATTTTCATGCATTCAAAATTAAAACAAAACTCACTTGGACCTGCAATTGCAAATTAGCTCAACTACTTTTGGGTACTGCCTACTAGTAGCAGTTTAATTTCTATGTGATTTATGAGCGACACTGGAAATGTTGTGTGTGCCAGGTGTTACGGTCCATGCAAATGCTTTGCAATCTCTGAACATTTGTTGTATGTTATCTGTAAATATACGTCTCCATGTCTGTTTTCTTTCCATACTTTTCATTTAGAAAGCGGAAACGACGCACCGATGTTGTGGTAGTGCGCGGTAGGCTCCACCTCTACTCCGCCTCGGGGTTTTTCCTCCTCCTGGGATTGGTCATCTTGGCCGTAGGGATATGCATGGCGACGCTGGGTTACTGGCCGCACAGTGAAACCATGACCTCGGCCAGATCGCCGGCTGGAGGAGGATCTAAGACAACAACCGCTGGAGGTGCTAAAACATCTGCCACAGGTGAAGGAAATGGAGCCGAGATGGCCGTCACGGACGAGGACGTGGCCAACTCCAGCACGAGTCATGATGTGCAAGGTAAGTTAACGAAGGAATGGAAATTAACTTTTTTTGGTTCTGAAGATTGGTTTTCTTAAATCGAGTCAGTTTCTTTGGACTTCCTCTGAACGCATCCGTTCTCCTGCTCCATGGTTCTCTGTATTAAATGGCTCTCACCCACCATGTGCTCTGCGTGTAGGTACGCCCTCCAGGCAGACCGGTGGCGCTCTGACGCGGTTCCTGGAACAGCATCGTCACTCTGAGAGGATGAAGATGTTCGGGCCCTTCACCATGGGCATTGGGATTTTCATCTTCATCTGTGCTAATGCCATTCTTCATGAAAACAGAGACCGGGAAACTAAGGTAGGGCTGAAATCAGAAAACACACACGCATACCCAAATAGTGGGACATGCATCAGCGTCTACCTGGCACCAGAGAAATTAAATATTAGAGTTGCCAGTGGACTTTGAGGGTCTACACGTTATTAGCCCAATACGCTGTAAAGAGAAATATAAACAGAACTGATATTGCCTTGCAAGGTCTGAAACACAGATGTGTGCAGAAAGTGGTTCTTCAAAAGGTTACGAAGGACAATTTCAAACAGGTTTTTCAATTCTAAAAACACAAAACCTGAGTCAATAGAAGATGTAGTTAATATTCCTCCCCAATTCTGAATTCTCATTTCAGTTCTTCCTCCACTCGCTACAAAATGAGGTGCATGCACAGTGCAGTCATCCATATTCATCCTCTCCACATAACTAACATGCAAATCATATTTCTGCCAACCTCGTCCCATCCCCATCCCTGCAGTTTTCCTCTGATCACATTATCTCTGCTCGTATGCCCTCTCTCTCCCTTCCTTGATTTGATTTATCCTCTCCTCCTTCCTCGCCCCCTTTCCAGGTAATCCATGTGAAACGTGTATTCCAAGGTCACATCCAACAAACGCGTACAAATTTGAAACTAGAGAATAATATGTTATAATGGAAAATGAAACGTATTCTCAGTTTATCCAAACACTTCTGCCATTACTGATAGTATATTTCTCTTCTGCACTAGATCATCCACATGCGAGACATGTACTCCACCGTCATTGACATCCATCGGCTCAGGCAGAGAGAGCAGAAACAACACCAGCACCGCGACAGCACCTATGCAAGAGAAGTTGGGGATCTTCGAGCCTTTGGGGCTGACAGCGCAGCCCGGTTGGCCAGCAACTCCCTGCTGGCGTTCTCCTCTCGGGCCGGAGGCGGCGCTGGAGGGGAAGGGTCTGCAGAAGAGGAGGAGGTGCTGTTAGGGGACGAGGAGTTTCGCAGACCCGGGGGGCAGGCCAGGTTGGATTGTAGCTTCGCGGGGCTGCTGGCGCCTCTCTACAAGGATCACCCCTTCAGGCTGGCCCGCTCAGAGTCGGTGCGCCACCAGTGGTCGGTGGACGGAGACGGGGAGAAGGGAGGACACCATGCACGCTCTATTGTCTCCTCCTCTATCTCTGCGTTCACCCTCCCCGTTATAAAACTCAACAACTGCGTTATCGATGAGCCGGAGATGGAGGCGATTACTGAGGAGGAGAGGGGAGGAGAGAGGCGGGACGGAGAGAGGTCACAGCCTTTGAGCTCCATGGAGTCTCTGGTGGTTCCTGTAGCATCCGTTGCCAAGGCCTCCAAACCGCCGGGCTTACACCGGAGCAACTCCGCCTCCTCTTCCTCCCACTGCTCCTCCGTCTCCTCTTTCTCCCTCTCCCCTGCTCCCTCCTCTACCTCAGGCTGCTGGCTCTCCCCGGGAGCAGCAAGGAGCGACTTTGGCTCCAACTCCTCTCTGCACATGCTCGGCAGCCACTCCAAGTCTCTGGACCTGGAGCGCGGACCGAGCATGCTCAGCGTGCACCCGGAGCAGCGGAAGCACCCCAGCTGGCCCCGCCTCGACCGTAGCAACAGCAGCCGTTGCAACGGTGGCAATCGGGGGGGCAGCAGCAGCAAAGGCTACGCGCGGCTGGAGGACAGGGAGGAGCAAGGGGAGCGGCTGTTGGATGCGTCGGCGTCTGCGGCGGCAGCGAGACGCGAATACAGCAGGCGGGAGAAGCTGCTAATGATATCGAGGTCGCATAACAATCTGAGTTTTGAGCACGACGAGTTTAACAGCAGCACACTGAAGAGGGGCAGCTCTGAGACTCGATTCTGAACGTAAGGTACAGCTCTGTCCTGTTCTGTAAATTGCTCTCCAGACTGTATGAGTGTAGAGTGCGTTTGTGTGGAGGACACTGACGAGCGAGAAAACTCAAAACGTGGTTTCAAAGACACTTTTTGTCAGCGCCAGGATGGAGAGTAGGAAGTAATGGACCATCTGGCACTGTCGAAGGTTCGGGCCTCATGCCAGCACGGAGCTGAATGCCTACTGTAGGTCCACAAATGCTGTATCTGACCCTGACCTGTGACCTCTGTGGAGGGAGCTACAAGGATCAATACAAATAAATCACATTACAACACGAGTCTACTTTTAACAGGATCTCGAGTCTTTTGAAAATTGCTTTTCTTAAAAAGTATTACAAGGTTTTGTTCCAGCAGCTGCTGGTGAACTCAAAGACACACTGGAAGCGCTTGGAGCAAGTTTCTTCCTCTGCGGGTGGCAGCGACACAAAAGGCATAGTTTTTATAACAAGGTCCAGGCACAACCTGAGAAATGAACACGACCAGTTGAATATCAAAAAAGAAGAAGCTGAGACAGTAACAGTGATATGAATGATATTAGTCTGTATGGCACCTTTGAATTGCTTAATATGGTTGTAGAGACGGACTGAAAATGATAATTTTTAACTGATCTACACAGATATGAAAACTAAACTCATCCAAAATCAGCTTGTATATAATTTTTATAATAGCCTGGTGTAAACCTATATGGCATACTGCAGCAACAATGCTCTAAAGTCCAAAAGACAGATATTAGTGGTAAAGTATTTGTTTTAAAGGCGGTTGATGTGTGTATGTGTGAGTGTGTGTATGTTTTATCCTCTGATCGTAGCGGATCTAGAGCTCCATAAAAGTCAGACAAAACCAGTTACTATAATGTCAGTACACCACGGCACGGATATGAGTTAAATAAAGACGCTGCAGGCTGCAAAATACAATAACGGAGTCCATGTTGCCCTGCAGTCATAATATTGCTGCCCTTTTCCAAGAACTATAGTAAGTTTTGTCCGATACTGAAAACTAGAAGTAATAAAAATGTTTATGTCTCTGCTACCTGCATCTCAAGTTAACTTCTTATTAGAAAATGTCCTCAGGATGTGCAGTCTATTATTCATATGTTGATCATTTTTGTAGAGCTATTCACAAACCTTTTCAGTATGAGAGAAAGCCATAATATTTAATATGTATAGACTTGAGTAGGACCAGAAGTATGATCACTTAAGGCTGAAACTACTGATGATCAGCAATTCATTTCAATCAATCAATGCTCTATGAAACGTCAAAAATAATGACAAACATTAATCACATCTGAGGCATTTCTACCTGATGAATTACTTAAAAAATTGATTAAGAGAAGTGGCATTGATTAGTTTTAAGTCCATCAACAATTCTTTTGACTCTGCACTATTGAAAAATGTAACAGAGTGATGTACCGCCATTGCACTCGAGCCAGCAGTTAGTCACCATCTACACATTTATCTTGTATATCTGTGGGAATCCAGTAAGCTTTAAGTTTCTAACAATTTACATATGGTATGTCATCCCTAAACTCACTTCTGAGCATTTTTGGGGGCGAGAAATCAACCGTGTAGATCTAGAATATTGGCAGTTTTACAAAAATGTAATATCTGCTCCAATGTTTTCGGAGTTGAGAAGCTCCACAAACTGGCGCAACAACCACCGCTGTGAGCTGGCCGGAGCTCTCTCAAGAGACCGGTCTCATATACAAGAGGCTTTTATTTCCCTCATGACGGATGGTTTGTTTAAATATCACAACACACACGTCCATTAAAAAATTAACGAGAACCTGCAGTTACCTCGGCAGCCGGCCAGTCACGCTCAGAGACGGGCAAAGGGACAGAGCGGCCTCTGACAGGGCAGAGACACAACATGACCCTTTTTAACATTCGTTTTAAACTGACTAATAGGAATGCACTCTTCAATATTGTAGATGTATATTTCCACTGTTTTGTTGCTGGGACCGAAAAAGCAGTTTGAGCAAATTTTGTCGAGCAATGTTTTGTAATTACAGTCGATTTTTTTTACCCCAGTGCTTTCAGAACTTGTTTATGCAGTATGTACTGAATACTGCATTTATCATTAGTATGTAGGAGACGGTTTTGAATACAGCCCGGGGCTCTGCCAGCTACTGTCAGTCAAGCACAGACACCAACACGCCCCTCCAGCCAGCTGAGACGAAAAGGATCATTTCTGATATTTCCCCAAAGATCTTTTTCCTCCTTTAAATTACAAAAAAAACAATTACAGATTATAAAAAAGGACTTTAAAATATGATACATGCTGTTTTCTGCTATAGTTCCCGTTTGTCTACGTATCTCAGCTTTTTATTTATTTCATTTTTTGGGACAATATTCACCATGTGATGACGATTGCCGGTTTGACTTAAGGAATGCAGCTACTGAGCAGCATTCTAATAAACACATTTTGTTATTAACATGTTGACAAGGTGTGTCTGAACATGTGGAGACATCGCTATCTTCGGTATTTACTATGAGCTGATAGGATGCCTCCGTTTTGCTAAAGTGTAATTTTACCACATTTATCGATGTAGTTAAAACGTCCTCTGAGCTGCCTTTAATGAAACACACACGAACGATAAAACATCAACACCTTAAAAACATAAAAACATAAAACAGAGCCTTTTTTTTTTTTAGGAGTGCAGGATTCTTACCAGAGAGCTTCATCAACTGGTTCCCAGCAGATTATGCGTCAGTGTCCAAATAAATTGTATTTTCACTGTAAGGTGTTTTGTCCCGAGTGTGTTTAACCAACGCTGAGACCTACTCAAGGATTCACACATAGGAGCTCTTCTCAGGGGTCAACGGGAGGTAACGGCATCTCCTGGGTATATGCACACATCCTAACACATTCCAAACACATGATTAATTCCTCTTTCTCTCCCTTTCTTCCTCCTCTCTTCGTCCCCTGCATGCAAAACAATAATAAAAGGTCCGGATGAATCATCGTCAATTATCGTATTCTCCACAGCTGTGTGTGAACAACACACACACACACACACACACACTCTCACGCACGCAAGGACCAAAGATGTTACATGACAGCATAAATACATATTCTTCCTCGAATGCAAATATAGACACACAAAAGCATAAACACTCAAACATACACACAGCCAACGCAGTTCAAAAAGCAGGAGGCTGCTGACGCCGTCTCGTCCTCTGTGTATCTGAGGGCACAGATGGTAACCCTAACCCTTTCTGAAGGCAAGATACATATTTAGGCAGCAGAGATGGATGATGTCGCTTTCAGTTAATGCTAAGCGAGTAAACTAAAATTACCTCGTCCGGCTGAGGCTTTGCTTCGCCCTCTTTGTTGAGATTTTAATGTGAATATGAAATGAGAGGCGAAAGTCTTTTTGAGCCAATATTTTTTTCCTTTCAGCAAATCACTCAGTGTTGTAATTTTAATGTTGGAGTATTGCCAGGAAACATCGGGCTAAATTATTGACTTTGAGTCTTTAATACAGTCACATGGAATCAAAGACCCTACAGACCTCACAGTTTTGATCAAGAACAAGTCTTTTTCCCTGAATGTTGCATAGTCACACGATAGTCATGGCACAAAAGCACTACAGGACTTCCTGTAATTACATTTTGGTTGCTAATGCATCTCCCGTCAAGACAGATGGCTGAGTTATGGAAGCAATTGAATCAAATGTTCCCAATGATATACAGTACTGTGTGCACGGAAATAAATCCAGAGAATCTGAAATGCAAGTGCCTCTTCTCCGTCATCCTTGGTGTTTCAACAGGTGGTGCATCCACATCTCGGTTTCCTCTTTCTAAAGGAACACAACAGAGCAGGCCACACGAACGAGCTCCATCGCTCTACATCATCTGGGTACTTGTTTAATCGCGAGCCGATGTGTTACGGAGAGACAGCTCGCGCCTTCTCACCTCCTCGGCTGTGTCACACATTTCAGCTATAGCTGAGGGACTGTGAGTCCGTTTTGGAGAGACTCACAGTCCTGTAATATTCTGCAAAATCACATGATGTGCATGAGGCAACAACCGTTCAATTTTCTATTGATGTACTGAAGCAGAGTCCCCAGTTATTACGCAAGTTATTACAATTCATCCTGAGGGGAACATGGATATCTGTACCAAATTGCTTGGAAATCCATTCAATAGTTGTCCAAAGATGTCACGCAAAACCACAAATGTCAACCTCATCGTGCCACTAGAGGAAAAGTCGGGGGATCATCAAAGTGGCGAGGATCCATCGTCTGGGGACCTTGAACGCCTGTAAAAAATTGTGCGTCAATCAAGCAGATAATTTAGTTAAGCGGTGGACCAACGGACCAAATAACCGCATCAGTGAAAACGTTGACATGTTGATGGCATTAGAGTAAATGTTAGAGAATCTCCAGAGTCAGTGAGATCCATCCTCTGGCCTCCGTGGATATCTGTACCAAATATCTGTCAACAAACCTGGCATTGCCATCCCTCGAGGTATTCTGCTAGCTTGGCTAAAAATGAAACTGTATATTTGTGTGAAGTTTTATGTCTTCCGTTAGGGACGAATGAGCTTGTAGCTGAATGCCAAAGACGGGGTATGGAAAGTATGCAGGGGATAGAGTAACAAATTGTAGATTTTGGTGTCTTTATAAGGTTTGTGGCAATATGAAAAATATAGACAAACAACAGCCTCATCCTTTCACTTGCAAAGGATGACTTATTCAACCATATGTCATGAAAGCTCTGACATTTGCTGTTCTAGACACCTGCTTTTGAGTCGCTTTCTCCAAGAAAACATGTGCAGAGCGTGAGGCTTTTCACAATTCACAGAGCAGCAGTCTGGAATCAACCGAATAAGAACCGGATAGTACACTGAACAGTGAAAGCTACCACGGCTGCACAGACAAAGAACAGGGTGCCAGCTACAGAAACTCAGTCTGCTGCCTCACAAAGAACCAGCCAATCTGGACTCTGGTTCAAAAGGAAACGGAAAAGAAAATATTCCAAGGCTGTAATAAACACACCACTGTGGCTTGCACATGTGCGGACCAGGATGCAAACACATGGGCACACAGATGAAAACGACCATCATTACATATTTATATCCACATCACTAGAAAAGAATGACTTTGAAGACCCGAGGCACAGGTGAGCTCGCCCTGTTCACAGAAAGCAGAGAGAGGATTGATTTTTCATTCATTCGTCCACTTCGTTCTTCTCTCTTGATAATAACAGGGTTTCTTTCATGCTTGAGCGTTTGTAGATTGTGGAAAAACAGGGACGACAACAAGGGACGTTCTGCCCTTGTGTTTTTGCCAGTAATAACAGCAGATATGTGGGCAGTTAACTGATGAATCTGCTAATAAACAGACTAATTACTATGGCACATCTGGAGGGTAAATTGAATGGTTTGCAGATTAAGCAGAGGAGAGCGAACTGCATTAGCACAGCTGCCACGGATAATAGCAACGCATCGTGGTTTGGGGCGAGCAGTGCTGAATTAGTAACGGAAGTGAGTCACCCAGTCGGTAATGGTTTCTAGAGTGATGAGCGCTCCATTATTCATATTATCTGATAAGGAAAGGAACAGTAAATGTTTATTTTCTCACCCCGGATTTCCTTTTACTTTCCAGAATGTTCAAATCACTTTCAGACTACTTCAGACTCCATCATTGTGTTTAACATCGCCTCACTGCCACGTTGTCTCTACGTCATGTTGACCCCTCTCCAAGTCTGTCCTCATCCACCTTGCACTGAATCCAGAGTAATTTAGCGGAAAAGTGAGTCCCCCTGCAGTGTGTGTCACTGAAGGAGCCTCGTGGCGATAGTGTGTGTCCGTGCATCTATCCGTGTGTTCGTGCACTTGCCATGATGCAGCAGTCGGGGTGCCAGCCTTGTTGCTATAGCAGCCCGAGATGTGCTCTGGACCCCTGCCTGAAGAGTAAACTCACTCACACGCATACACTGAGATTTTAAAAACAATATATAACCCGTGCTGTAACAGCCGGGCACTTAGGGAAGAAAAAAAAAATTGAGCTGTAATCCTAGAGTTAATCCAATTGGCTGCTGCTCCCACATAGATAATGGACAGATCAGGTAAGGTCAGCACAATTTATCTGATGCACTTGACCTGGATTTGTCCCGTGTCCGCTGGTGGGGAGCAAAAACGATGAGTATGAATATTGTGTATTGTGTTCTATATGAGGAGGCCCCTTGACTGCTGCTTTGCTATAAGCCATCAGTCTCGAGAGGAACTGTGCTGAAAAAGCCACAGTAGTAAAGAAGGAGACAGTGCAGGCTGTAGTAATGTAAAGATGGTACAGGCTGTAAGCCTGGAGACTCCTTCCACTGGCAGTGTGGTGCCGTGATGGGGAAAGCAAGAGCAGCATGTACTCAGTGATACTAGCATTTTAAAATAAGCCTGTTGTATTTCACCGCTCTCAAGTTCTAAAGCTGGCTTTGACCTTTTCATCTTCCTCTTCAAGGCTTTAGTGTCTAAACTCCTCACATCGCTTTGTTTTACAGTGCGTGCCACTTACGTTATGGGATTTATCAATACACTGTATGAAATATGGACATCACCCGTAGGTTTCTGAAGAGCCATTTTGAAGCTTTAAGTGGGTGGCTCATCCAGAAATGGGCAAAGACTGGTAGCGTCTGTGGAGCCGAGGCGGGCCCAGGTGAGGCAGTAGAGCACTAGTGGCAAGCGACCTGAGACCGCACCCACCTGTCACTCAACGTGACCACGCCCTTAATTATGCACATCTTTAAGCCTCAATATAATTTAAATATGGGTGAGTTATATATAAATTCACCCCCCATGCAGTTGTCATGAACGGGGATATTAATTATAGAGACCAAAACCGTTTTTTGGGACCACGTTGTAAACAATATTTCAGGTCCCCCCAAGACCGGTTATCAGACTTTAATGTGTAAAATCTTAAAAAGACATCTAATCACATCTCCTTAATGGACCAGCACAGACGACTCCTCTATTGTGTGTTTAGGGGTGTAGATTGACATGAACCTGTTGTATGAACTTCTCTGCCTACATCAATTGGAACCTGTCTTTTGTAAGTCACCAAACTTAACAGAAGTGCACCACTAAATTGCTGGAGTACTCTTTTATTTATCAATTAATTAATATTGCTTTGTGTATAGATCATAATCTGATTATTTTACTGCAATTTCCAATGTTTGTTAGTTTTTGAATACATTTTGAATCCCGAAAATGACAGAAAATTGAGAAGGATGCACTTCTTATCTAAGACCTAGATGACTATCGTGGATTGCTTCATGTTAAAAAGGAGGAAAAAGGCCACTCATCACAATGTGCAACAAAGCCAAAACTTTTAGAGATGTCAGAGGCTGGAACCAGTGAAACAAAATAAAATCATGATATTGTCTTTGCATCAGGTCTTAAATATGTGAGATCATACCGCTGGAGTGAGGTGGAGACTGCCAACTGATTGATAGTATTTTCTTTTACAGCAGTGGTATCAAACTAATTTGACTATGATATAAGGATGTCTAAAAATGCTTTAACGGTGCTCAGTAGAAAGCCCAAGGCCTCCGCAGCGATGCTCATTAGACACACATGCAGTGCCAGCACCAGGTGAGTCACCGGTGGGCTTTGCATCTGCTCCATATTACTTTCTAAATACAGTCTCTGCCTTTCTGTTTCTCCACCCATCCGTTTCTTTTCTCTCTTGTGGTCTCTTCTTGCTTTCCCCACGCTCTGCCATCGCCTTCATTATCCCGTCTCCTCTCTTCCTCTCTATTATGTCCTGTCTGTCTGTACTGTCTGTCCCCTTGTCTTCCCCCTGTTGATGTATTCCCCCATATTTCTTTTTAAATGATTGTTCTGGTTTCTCTCTTCTCACTCTGCTGCATATCTGATCCCCTCCTTCTCTCCCTCCACTATCCTCCTTTGTCTCAGTACTTGCTCTCCTTTGTCAGGACGTGATAGTAGAAACGAGCAGAGAGCTCCAACATGAACTGTGAGCAAAGACGCCGTCTGTGTTAATATTTTACACGTTCTTCAGTCAGTGCTACTCAGACACGCAGGTGGAGAGAGCTGCTTTATGAGTTCACAATGGTAGAAATGATGAGAAGATAAAACTGTCAAGAGCAGTACTGTCTAAGTTATTCAATGTTCACCTTTGTGCTATCTTTTGTCTCCGTTTTGGAAAATTATATCGTCAATCAAATTACAGATCCCATTTACACCTGCTCTTAACAGATTTGTATGTGGATATCTTATCTGGAAAATAAAGAAGGAGCGTTGAAGGGGTTTTATATAGAGTATAATGTCGGTTGCTTTCACACAGAAAAATAAAACAAACTCAGGTCTGTTTGCTCGGTTAGTCCGAATCATTTGGCCAAGTGTGAAAGTGGTCAAAAGAAAAAACCCTGTTGTGGAACCAAAAAAACTAAAACAAAACCCTGTGAAAAGGTGGATCTCGCTCCCAACTGGACTCTGGTGCCGATTAGCATGATTTCAGAGGCTAAACATATAAATTCATCTGCTGATCGTGAAACGTGTTCAGGAAGCGGCCTTACAACACGTATGCACATCAGCAACATCCCTGGTTAATAGGTCAAAAGCTGTTAAAACGGCTGTGCTTGCGTTCGCCTCTGTGTGCTTTGTCAGTTCAGTGACAGTGATACCTGAGTAATAAGCCCCGAATCATTGTACAAGGGGCCTTGTGCACGTGTCCGTGCGCTCCCAGATGTTCGCACAAGTCATCTGTGAGCGTGTTAAAGGGATCCCGTACAGTCCTGTCTGTTGGCCATATCTATAACATGCAGCCGATTTGCAAAGGCTGAGAATGATGTCCTTTTAGTCTCTAGTACTGGTTAAACTATAATGCGTCTCAAGAGCGTCTTTCCTTTGACCTTTCTTGCCTGGTAAATGCTCATGTCTTTCAAACACCCTCCAGTTTGTAACACACTCTTTCTGTTACAGATTTGTAGTCTCAAAATCTGATCTGAGATAACCCTCATGAATTATGGTTGTTTTTCAGCTTCACAGGACAGATTTTATGACTGCTTTGACAGGCTGAATAAATTCCTAGTGACAAGTAAACTGAACTTTATGTATAAAATCAGTGGAGTGCTCCTTTAATATAATTGTTTTGGCATTTTGCCTTAAACAGATATAGAGATATAGACTACAAACATCTGAATAGAGAGGGGTATGACCTTCGGGATTACCCATTTGGCCTCATAAAAGGAAGAAGTTTTATTTTTTTTGGGAAATAACTAACTAACTTAGTTTACCGTGTAAACAGCTAGGCTTGCTCTGCCCAACAGTAACCATATCCACCAACAAACACCTCTAAAGCTCAATAAATAACACGTTAAAGCTTGTAAAAACAACAACTCCCTATTCTAGAGGGATTTGTGTAAAGTGCTGGACTTTTTTTTTTGGTCCAAAATGTCAAACCATTCCTGGCCAACGAGTTGAATGGTCACTAAAATCCACCTCCTCCTACCATTCTGACAAAAATCCACACATATCTCTTTCCTTCCCAAATAAAAACAAGCACATCCAGCAGAATGTTTTCCACTTGACCTGGGACACACAGTCTGCCTACCTAATTAGCATAATCAAGATAACAAAAAAAGCTTATTTATAATAAATGTTAATTGTAAATGTTAATGCTAAGGCCCATGATTACATGGCGACATCGGACCATTTAACATGCACAGGTACATATTGCATATGTTAATACCGGGTATGAATGATACATGAGGACAGATTAACATGAACACAACAAAGCTCTTCTTCCATCAATCTTTCTCGTTCTAGAATAACGCGTCAAACACATCATCCGACACACATAAGGAAGCATATAGTATCTTTTTAATGGGATTTTTTTGCTAGACAAATGTTTAGGTACAATGAAGTGACCTCTACAAATATAATTTCTGCTATGACGTCTCCCAGAAGTTTGTGTACAAATTTCAATTTGAATCAAGCATACACCAGTACAAATATCAAATGACGAAGAAGGACAATAGCTATTCGTTTGATTGGATACGATGTTCAAGCAATGAAAGGACAGGAGGAGCAGAGAGACACAGACGAGGAGAGACTCGTGGGAAATTAAGACCTTCTGGATGTTCGTAGACGGATTCATCCATGAGTAGAGATCGTGTGAGCGTGGCTAGATCGACAGAGAGGTCACACAACTAGCTATGTGTGTGTGTTTTGCTTTGTGTGCGGGTTTGTGGTCTCTGGGTGGGACTTATCTGACTCTTAAGAGTCAGCAAACTAAAAGCTTTTTCACCACACACACACACACACACACACACACACACACACACCTCAATGTCTGCATTTCTTCAGCACACACACTGTACAAGTACTTTACGCTGTGGCATGCAGCACACACACACAAACATACACCCATACTTGATGTTATAGTCGCTGCAGGAAGACGTTTGGTCTCTGTCCTCATTAATAAACTACAGCGCATGCATGAATGAGCTAATCTCTCTCTCTCTCTCTCTCTGTGTGTGTAAAAGAGAGTTAAAAATAAAACGTCAGTGTATGTACTCAGCGTCTGTCTAATGTTGTGCCCGCTTGTGTGTCTTCATTGTGTCAAATCGATGTGTGTACTAACTATAATACCTCACACACACATAAACACATTCATGCGTGTGAATATGGACTTGCGTGTGTGCAAATGTGGAGCAAATGTATCTCTATTATGGACAACAAGAGTGTGCATATGCGTGTCTGTGTGTGTGTGTATGTTAAAAGTTTAAACGCCCCCTCCTGTATTTCCTGTCTCTGCAGGTTTCATCATCTGCCTACTCAACCAATCAAGAGGAAGCATCCCACATCCCTCTTAACGAGCCAATTAAATTAGTGCTGCTGAAAGGAGCGACCTCAGGGCACTAGCCCCCCTCCTCCTTCTGCGCCTCTCTTCTTCTTTCTCTCTTTAATTGTTATTCCCTCTGTCTCACTATCATCTTCCCATCTGTGGCTCCCTTGCGGTCTGTCTGTCTTCTCGTCTCTCTCTGTCTCACCAGACGTTTCTCTCTTTTCCTCTCAAGCTATTCTGCCGTTGTGTCCTTCATCCATTCTGGCTTTGACCAGCTTAATTGGGCTCCTCAGTCATCCATCTCGTTATAGAGTTGTATTATAGATTGACAATAAGAGACACAAACGCACACACAGGTTTTCTAAAGTGCGGCATCTCGACCTCTGCTTGTGTATATACCACACATGCAGTACATTAGGTGGCTACGGCATATTAGTGGGTACACCCTGCTCTGGGTCAAGAACCGTGCAAAGAGCCAGTAAACATCCAGTTATGCCACCATGAGGGCAAAAAACACTTTCATAATGAGGGAGATTAGAGGAGAATGGTAGGATGTTTGTCACCCAACAGGTGGGGAACAAATCTGCGAACAACATCTCTCTCTAGAAACCGTGACGTGGAGCAGAGCATCGAAACAAACAACTCTTCACACGTAGAAGCAGATGGACAACAGCAGAAGACCAAGCCAGATAAGCTAAGAAGAAGATAATGAGACAACAACAAAGACGCGGTCATCACAACTCTGTTTTTCTGTTCTAACATGCTGGTAGTGGGTTGAGAAATTGGCATAAATAGCATAAATCTATGATTCCACCATGAATCGTGTAAACAGAACAAGCTGCTGGAGACGGTGTATTGGTGTAAAATGAGGTTTTACTGACACACAATAGGACTGACAGCATCATTTGGATGCCAAAGTGTAACTTAAGTTTATTGCAGATGTGAAGGAACATGACAGGAACTTCAGCAGTGTCCTCTAGTAGTTAGATGTCAACAGACCACTTAAGGAGAGAAACATGGACGTGATCTTTGAAACGTGTGCCACCAAAATCTGAACAAAGAGGATATGATGATTAGTTTCATGTATACTTGAAAGCGTTTGCAAAGCATCTTATTTCATGATGAGAAACAACAATGACAAACTATGCTCAGCAAATTGCCAGTGAATTAGTTTCCTTTCCACATGCAAGAAAACATCCGTAGTTCTCGTGGCCTGGATTTCAATGGGAAGAGATCACACAACATCTGATTGTGACACTAGGTATTCAGATCAAATGATGTGCTCCAGATCTGAGAGGGGGCCACCATATATATTTAAACAGGACTCGTCTGAAACCCTCAAGGGGGAATCCTAGAGGCTGCGCTGCTCCTCAGACCCACTGGGTCTGTGTTTTAAATGTTCTCTATTCAACATTCAGAGCATTAAGGAGTAGCTGCATACTTACACATGTTTTTAAGCATCAATGCTGGTGTTAATATTGACATCTCTTACCAATTCTTTCAAATATCTGCATTTCATGATTGAAAACGGCTCAAAACATCATCTACTGTTTTAAATCAGCCCGGATCTTGTAAGGCCATATCTGAGACATAGTGGACCGTTTGGGATTAATCTACCTCATGAAATAAAACAATGTTAACGCTCTCTGATCGAAATATATCTGGTGATAGCGATGTGCTTTCCTGCTCTGTGAGGAGAGTGTAAATGAATCATTAAGTTGTTGAATTTGACTCTTTTAGCAGCTGGCTCGACAGCAGGCTGAGCTTCCCCCACTAACTAGCACACCGCCTCGTCTCAGAATTGTAATGTCCCCTCCGGTAAACACTGTTAACTCTGTCTGCCATGTTGCTGTAGTTGGCACTGTTAGCACCGTTAGCTGCAAGGCATCGCCTCTGCCGTCTCCATGTGGAGGCAATGGATATGCTCTTAATTTCAAATTTGGCACTTTCTAAACAAGATATAGCAAGCAAGACACAATGACTCAGGTACAAGACTGAGACTGTCATATAATTACTGTCATATAATTACTTGATGAAAGTAAACATGGGTCATGTGATGCCAGCTTATTGTCCTATCTCCTCTGGATCTGTCTTTTTTCTCACTTATCCACAAAATTCTGTTATAATCTTCATAAATAATGATCTTATTGTCGTGACAAAGATCAGGATTCTAAACATGTGGATGCTGTGTTTGGATCGGACGGAATTGGAAAGCGTTGCCTTTTTGCTATGCTGTTTGAGTAAAAAGAAAAATAAGGATAAGCTTTAAATATTTTAGGGTGTGTCGCCCTCTTCTTCACCAGAATTAGAATGTCAGAGGCAAGCGAGCTCTGTCCCAAATACACAAAATTGTTCTTTTCTTACAAAGATCAGAGGGAAGTTCAATATAACCCGATTAGAGTGTGACGATAATGACTCTGTTCCGCGTGGAAATATAAACAATGAATATTTGATTCGATTTAGAAGGGATGTAGAGCTGAGGCCCAGTTTGTCTTTGCGCTGACAGAAAAAGGCGGGGAGAGTTAGAGGACAGGACTGGGTTGAAATTGTCTCAATTAGCATCGACAATGGGAAAGACAGAGAGAGAAACACATCAGTCTCATCATGTCTCCAGCTGTCTGCCATAATTGGTTCACTTGGGCAATGACTCTTCACCCACTGCTACACACACACACACACACACACACACACATTACAGATAAGCATAAGTGCCTCTAAATGTTCATAGAGTTGTCCTTAGGTTGAAAGCAGCAATTACTGCAGCTTTCTGAAACATTCTTCTCATATACACAGAGAGAGAGAGTGTTTAAACTTAGGCATTTAGCTGCATTAGCTGCCACAGTTACAAGATTATCTACAGGAGAAAATTCAGTTCATCTAAAGGGTTTACAATGGGATGTAATCATGATAACAACTGGCGGTTGATGTGGAGCAAAAACTAAAGCATGACAGCATTTTTACAGGTATTATAAAACACTACTGAAAGCTACCTTCCTTTTGGATTTCTCTCTTGTTGCAAACATGATGATCACTGAAAACACAAGATAATCTCCATGTATCAAATCAGGAAGTGGAGCCATGCAATTGTTGTAATTGCTACACATCTAAGATGATCTAAACAAAATATTTAAATCAATATTTCTACATTAACAGTGGATCATATGTGTACGTGAATTATCATCCGACACCCCACTGACTGTGGCAGTTTGGAGCAGGTATTTTTATATTTTTAAACACTTTTGCCTTTAAATATGGTCAGACGAAACTTGTACGAACTAGTTCATTTCAAACACACTGACCTTTTGAAACCCCAATTCTGATGTTACACTAACTGACCCTTCGCTAAGCCTTGCTCCCTGCTGCTACCCTGTCAAGCTGTCACAGCGTCTATGGAGCTAACACTGTCACTAACTGCACCCCCTGAATAAATATCACCTCATTTTCAGAAAAATGAAAAGGCGATTTCATGGAGAAGCAGACACAAGGGTCTATAATATGCATTTAGAGGAAATATCCAGGATGTCAAAATAAGGCAGCGGCAAAAACTGGTTGAAAAGATAAAGATAGCTGGGTAGTTTAAAGGAACATGAGATTCTGCCACAGGATTTAAAACGATGTGTCAGTTCAGTTCTAAAGTTGCATTCTTTTAAAATCTGTCGTCTGATAAGTCCACCTTCTGACGAGTCTTTGACGGTGAAAGTGAGTGATATAGTGAGTTTGATTCCTCCAAATTAAAGTTGAGTTGGTTTCCAGACTTAACAAAGTCTATATAAGGGATTGTGAAGATGCAGAGTGAACACCTCTGGAGATGCTTCTCCATTTTGGTGAAACACTTTCTACTTGGTTTGATTGAGCAGCTCACAATCTTATAAATATATAAGTAAATAAATACAAGGTACCATTCTCGTATAATGTCTTCATAGACTTTATGAAACTGTCCCAAAAACCAAACACCTTCAGTGTGTTCTGAGATTGAGATGAAGCACTTATCTTCACTTGTTTTACTGTAATCTAATACATCAAGAAGAATTCCTGTATTTCACACAATACATGAATCAATATAACATATTTAAGGGAAAAGCAGAACATCTTTACATTTGTGAAGCATTCTTTGCATGCAAAATTATAAATATTATCTTATATTCAGTTGGGTAGTTACATTTATGTTTTGACAATGCATCATATTAAGTTTGTTTTATGTCAAATGTAAAACAGTCGTGGGTCAGAACCAAGATGCCGCAGTTTCTCCATCTCCCGGTTCTTCTCGCCCGTGGGCCAAGGCATCACCGCCATCTACAAGAGGACGACTACGGTCGGCGTCGTATAAGTGACGGGTCACTGTTAGGGTGTGCGTGCGTGTGCACGTAACAACACATAAATTGAAATATTAAAATTTGCTGTAATTATTATATATTAGTTGTATATATATTTTTAGAGAATGTTTCTTTCCTTTTATTGTAATTATTTAATGTCTCATAAAGAATATTAGAAATAATACAAAATAGAATCTTATAAAAGATTAACACATCTCTGCCTAACCTTGAATTGTGAATGAGGCAGCAATTAGCAGAACAATACTCCTCAATAAAATCTAATGAGAGACTAGTGAAAGCTCATCATAGATAGAGAACAAGGTGTCTGCAGGACACTGATATCCTTAACCATCATGATGAAACAGGAGCAAGTTTGAGCAATAAAGGCAGAAGGCAATAAAAAATACGGTTATATTTCCTTCTGGATGGGAGTGTTGGTGCAAAACAAATGAAGACAACAGCAGACAAATAACACACAGGTAGTAATTCTCTATCTGTAACAGTAACATGGTTGTATCTGCACTGTTGTAGATGTTGCAGCAGTAGCACAGCACAAGGTTATGTTTACATTTTTTAAATCAAACTAGTGAAATCATATTTTATAAACTAAGCACACTGGGATGCTCAACCTCATTTTAAGGCAGCTTCACACAGGTGTTACTAATGATGTTAACGATGCCTGGATTCCTGTTGTGGCAGGAGGCTGTTTTTAACAGCACATATTTCGACTTGTGATAGTAGGAAAAGCACAGGTGTTGCTTACTGTATAACATTAACAATGTGTCTGTCTGTCTGTCTCTCTCTCTCTGTCTCTCACAAGACACACAAACTAATGATTTAGTTTAAATGACGGCACCTGTTGAAGAAAATCCTCATATAACTTGTTATGTTGAACTTAGCACACTTGGTTTCATAACAACACTCCTAGAAAGTGATGAAGGCGCGCCAGACAAATTGGAACATATCATTCCAATTGATTCCAAACATTTCCCGTACATGTATCATTTGTCCTGCCAGAATGTTATCTTGACCCAGACGAGGACATGAGAGCATGACATAATGAGGAGACCAGAATGTGCTGTGTTTGTGGTTCAATTGACGGATTTGATTGGTGGAAAATGACATAAGGGGCTGACTATAGACTATAAGAGTAAGCTGTAAGAACTAACACTTTGTTATGAATTGCCATTGTGTGCATTAAACAGTCCCGCTGGTTTGCAACTCCAATAACTACGTCTCTTCTCTTCTTTTCAGCCGCGACATAATGGTGGTGATTTTGCCACAACACAACCACAAAGGGAATAACACACTAACAAGAAAACTAGTGAAGTTACTTCAGATAGTGAATGAGTCTATTCTAAAATAAACTATCTACTGTCTAGAACAGATTTGTAGGTTTCTAGAAACAACAAAAGAGATCTGGTTGTGGAGGATTTTCTCCCTAATCAGAAAAAGATGCTTTGTGAGCCAGTGGGGGGCATTGATGGCCTTTTAGACACAGAGGAAAGTAGTACAAGTACTGATCGATATTGCCATCCCTCGGGCTGAGCTGCTATCATAGCTAATAAAAAGTGTTAAGTACAGCATAATGCGACTAGAAAATGTTAATTCTGTCTTGAAAGTGAATCATTTCATATTAAATATCCTCATGATGCCTGGTCTGTGATGATTTAAAGATACCAAAGGGAGGAGAGAGGCAAAAGATGAACTGGAACAGTCAAGAGGAAAGATGATTATTATCTGTTAGAATAATGCATCGCTGTGTGAGGTTGGCAGACATTATATTTGGAGGCTTAACCTTTACAGTGTCATTGCGAAATAACAAACTGCTTTAGTGGTGTTAGGAATCGTCATCGGCATCAAATCAACAACATCTAGTTTAATCCAAATAAGGTTAAACGGGCACTAACATCTATTTATGGCTTGTGCATGTGCACAGTTTCATGATACTTAATGTACAACATGTTAAATATGTGATTTACTACTTTTGTGAAAATGCAGGCTTTACTTTTGATCGATAAAGATTTGTGCATCTGGCCTCAGTTTTCTCCGAGTGGAACCTTCACTTGCAACTGTTTGTGTTTTGTTATTAAGCATTTGGATGTGTGAATTATGTTTTCCATAATGTTGGATGGGTGCAGATTATTTGAGATGAAACAGACTATGGAGTTGTTTTCTTGGGAGAATTAGCATGTTAGCATGCCGATCTTCGCATTTAGCACAAAGCACTTCTGCACATAAATACAGCCTCAAAGAGACGCTTGCGTGGCAGTATACATAATGGTATTGTTGTCTATTGTAGCTGTAACTTGACATTCGAGCTTCCATAACAACTCATGCAATAGGCTTGACAGTTTAAAAATCAAAGTGTAATGTCGACGAGGGAGATGAAAGGACGAAAAGGGAGAGGACTCAGAATGTGCGTAAGAAAAGAGGGAGAGGTAAATGGAAGAGTGAGACTGAGACAGGCGAGAGTCAAACCCATTTCCCATTTTCCATCTTCCTCATTCTCGTTATCTCTACTCTCTTTCACTGTAACCTCCTCAGCTTCTCCCATTTCTCCCCCTCTCTCTGAACACTCCCCACTCCCCTCTTTTGTCTGACCCCACTCGGTAGAAGAGCATCACCGGGGGATTAGATAACCTTTGAGTCCATCCTTTTAATCTCACACACACTCACACGTCCTCTCTTTGTTTGTGTATCTCTGCCTCCCTCTCTCTTCTCCCTTAGTCTCTCCAGTCCCTGCTTGCCTGTGTGTGAATGTGTGACTCAAATGTCAAAGTAACTAATAGGAGACTTCAATTACAAGCTACCCTTTCACGTCACTGCTCTCCTTCTCTCTGAGACAAACTAATGTTTATGAATATTACATTAAACTTGTGTGTAAAAGCTTTCATCCTTCATATCTCTTCCCTGCGTTCACCCCCTCTCCTCCTTAAAGAGATCTTAGCTTTCTAAAGGTGCCTCCGCAAAGTGCTCGTGTCAGAAAACATATTTTGAATTAATGCGATCCTTGTTGGAGCTCATCATCTGCTCCTCTCTGGGCAGCAGTACAAGACTGTGGTCGTTCTGCTGGACTGTTGGTTCAGCTCCCGAGGGTGAGTAAGTGTTGTGTGTGCAGTGTCCCGAACGGACATGCACGCTCATTCATCCACTCGGTTCTGCTGCAACTACTCCACTCATGGAGACACTTTGTAAAATAATGCAATACTTAAAGTGAGAAGCCACATCAGTGACCCTGTGAGGCTGTCAATATCTTGACGGATGGATTAAAAAACTGACCTGACAACTTTACACTTCTTAGATAGGGATAGGAAAACAACGTTTATTCTCCGACAGCGGGCATCTTGTCAGATCTGGCTCGTCTTTCATCAGTCAAAACTCATTTTCTGACCCTAAACTGTATTTACTTTTGAGATGAGAAGTAAGATCAGTGAATTTCCAATAGTTAGAATTCAAACATGCATATTAAAGTCCAACTGAAATTACATTTAGTCATTTCTTTTTGGAGTAAAATGTCTTTAAAGTTTATTTTTAATCGTTTTTATGGAAGGAAAAAAAGTATTTGGAAAAATATGGTAATATATGTATATTATGTGGCTTCAGACTGTTAGTGTTTATTAGGTTTTATTTAGTCAAGCAGGAGTTAACATGTAAGCGCATATTTCAGGCACTTGTGACAATACAATTTAAATAACCTGAGTAAACTTTTCAGCATTTACTTGAATTTGTCCCAGTCATATAAGATTATAGCATTAAACAAGAAGGCCTCCTTTATCAATTTAGCAAAAGACAGGATGGGTTTGAGAGCATATATACAGTATATATGCAAAAACATCAATTTAATCATCGGTTTAATGAAATATACAGAACAATCAGTCAACAGTAGATTTGGACTGCCAGAGAGTGGCTATACAGTTTCTACCATTTTAATGTTTCTTTTTTACAACATTAGATTTGTTGCATCAATGTGATGAGGTTAGGTATTTAATCCACTGGATTACCCACCAATACAAAGTCCCATCTGGTTTTTTATCTGTAAATCCTTTCTCCTGTGAATTGAAAAATTGACTCATAATCAGTAACATCATTAACTGGAGTTACGGCCTCGCATTTGTACGCCTCCGCCAACCAGTCAAGTTAAAGTTTACATCACGTATGTCCCTCCAAAATGTCATCGCTTCATCATTTTATCCCACTGTCATGAATAGCAACAGTAAATTAATTATCATCATCAGTTATCATCAAAAATGTGTCACAGTGAACATGATCTGTGACCACCAAAATCTAGTCAGTTCATCCTTGAGTCTAAGTGGACGTTTGTGCCAAATTTGAAGAAATTTCTCTCCAGGCGTTCCTGAGATATGTTGACGAGAATAGGACGGACGGAGGGAGGGACAACCCGACAACATATTGCTGACGCAGCGGCATACAAATTACATCTACTGATAACTAATCTTATCCAACCCACTCCTAATCATCAGATAGATCTTTTCCTCTACGGAGCAAGTGATCCGCCTCCTTTTTTTCCAACTAGTACATATTAAAATCCATTGACAATGGCCTATTTAGCCAATAATTATATGTAGACTGTGAGACTTTTCTGGGGCGTTATGAATAAAGCACCTGTTAACATAAAGAAACGTCAGACAGCGGGTAAATACTCTGCAGATATTCATGCTTACTGCCCTGCATCAGCTCATCAACAGGCTTTCAGACAAAGTCATTTTAAATCAAATTTCTGTTTCTCATATCAGCTCATTGTTTTTCATCCATTTAAGACACCGGCTCACCCTCTTCTCTGCCGAGGGCGATACTGTGAACCTCAAATGTTTCGTATTTCCAGCTGGAATATTAATGCTGTGTATCTCCACCACGACTGTAATTAATCACGGGATTACAGCAGTAGATCTGTGACCAGGAACTGGAGATTAGAGGATGAAACCTGTGTTATGAAATGTTAACTTCATCTCTGCTGGAAGAGTGTGTGTGTGTGTGTGTGTGTACACTGTGTTTCAATACACACACACACACACACACACACACACACACACACACACACACACACACACACACACACAAACACACACTGGCTGATGAGGACCCTTGCTGTTTGTGTGTGTAAACATAATAAAGGATGCTACTGGCCACTCTTATGCAACAGCCCTGATGCTAAATTGTTGGCATGGCAACAGAATTAGCTACCGCAAAGCCCCCCCCCCCCTCCCCTCTGTGTGTCGGCCTCTCCATCTGCTTCATTATGCTCTGTCCTCACCTTGTCTTCCGTCTCTCTTAGGTTTAATTCAATATAAACTGGCTTCGGTGAAATTAAATTATACAGGAGATGTACAGGTGCACTATCTCCCTTTTTCTCTTCCCCTCCGGTCCATATTCCTGACTTCCAGCTGCTCTCTCTCTCTCTCTCTCCTCACCTCTCCTCCCCCGTGTCTCATTCCTTTCCTCAGGTCTCTTTCACCACATCTCTCTCTCTCTCTCTCTCTCTCTCTCTCTCTCTCACATCTGCCCACCAGGTCCCTCTACTGCTTATGTTTCCCCGTCATCTCTTTCCTCGATATTCCTCAGCCGACTCGTCCCTGTCAATCCATCTCTCTTTGAACAACATCTTAATTAATGGTTAATTATAATTTTAACAGTTTCTGCTGCACCCCCCCCCCCCCACCTCTGTCCCTGTCAGTTCCTCTCAATCTCCCTGACTGACAATGTGATACATTCAATTAACACGAGATACAAAGCCAAATATTTCTCTGCCTGTTTGCCGTTCTCGCTTTCTTCACTTTCATCACTTTTTCCTCTCCCTCTGTCTCACACTTCCACCCACCATCCTTTCTCATTTATTTGTCTCGCTACTAGTCTCTCAGCAGCTCTACTCTCCCTAAACACACTTTCGCATCCTTCTTTACCGTTACCAATTATGAACGCATTAATGTCGATTTCCTGATTTTCTTCCTCCCTTTATGTCACATTCCTCTTTCCCCTCACCCTCAGACCTGTCGATCTCATATCTCACTGACTGCAAGCCAATTAATCATTACCATTTCATTTAATTTGTCATTATCTCACTGTCTTTTGTCCCTGTCCTCCATGATTCAGCTTTACAATTCCAGCACCAGGATGTGGATGCCTGTCAGAGAGAGAAAGAGCAGCAGAGCGGTAATGAGCTGTATGTACTGTACTGAATGTGCGAGTGCTCGTTGGGAGGAAAACCTCCAAGAACATCTCAGAAGAACTGACTGATTTTACACTTCCTCTCACTCACAGCTCGTCTTTGTCTGACTCTCACTCGCCTCAATGTTGTTTTCCATTTTTCTGAAATTCGCCATCTCGCCTCTGCTCTTTCCTTATTTATGCTCTACAGAAAATAGGCAGCAACAGCCCAGACAAGTATAGTGTGAAAAGTGAGACAAAGAGATGCTGTACTACAGACCATGACAGCAACAGGTACCAAAAAAACAACAACTTGTACTTATAGATTTATTAATTCTGATCACTGAATACTACCCTAAACTTTCATCTGTTTGCAGCACCTACTTGGAAATGTAACAAGTTTGGGATGAGAGATACTTTTGATCAAAGCCGGAATAAAAAAAAAAAGAGCAAAGCTACAGTAAATACCAGGAGATGAAAAGATGAACGACTCTCTCTAGATTACTTAATTTAGGAACCTACGTGGCCTTTAAGCAACCAGGAAGAGTTGCAACAACATTGGCGAAACAACACAACGATAAACGTCTTATTTTTCTCAGTGAGCTAGTAATTACCCTAGAGATCAACAGATATGTCTAATATATATATATATAGAATATATCATCTCCAGGTGTTGAAATGAAATCTACTTTCTTTCATGCAGTTTGATGGCTTGACAGCAAGAAAAACAAGGCTCATGACATTTTCTGGCTGTAATATCTTCACTATCAGTCTCTGTACGGTATGATGCTGAAGCAATTTGAGGCTCTTTGGTTAGACTGGAGCTCATGTTCACTTCCTCAAACATGTAATCACTGCTGGTAACACCGAGATAGCTCATGGAGACAACATTCAGTGTGAGCCGTTCGTTTTTCTTTTCTAAAGGTTTCTGGTAAAGTAAGAAAGTTGACAACATGGAACAATTCACCGTATACTCTCTGCCTGAACTAGTGCGATTACTTTGCTTGGCGTCGCAAGCTTGTCGTCCTTTACTTGCCAAAGAAACACTTTTCAAGCTTTATAAAAAGTTTCAATCGTTTTTCAGTCGAGAAATTAACCATTTAGATTCATAATATGTGATCAATTTATCCAAGTAAAGCCCTTTTAAACAGTGCTTTTGTGGTTACTCTCACTGCCAGAAGGAGTAGACACTGGAAGCAGCAAATCTCATTAACAAAAGCCCCGGTAACGATGGCAATGAGCATCATCGGCGACCCCCGATGTAACTTATGCTAAAAAGGCCAAGAGGCTGCTATGACAACTGGAAGGAAAACAAGGGAGAAAGAGAGAGAGAGAGGGAGAGAGAGAGAGAGAGTGAGAGAGAGAAAGTTGGAACTGGCTTCTTGAACGCTGCATACATACATTCATACACAAACACAAACAACTCACATCAACAAAATGATAAATTCAAGATCAAACTATAGTAACAAGTAACATGCAAGTAGCTTTGCACCGTTGATGAATCAGAATTGTAACTTTTTAAGAACGGTTTTAAATCACGATGTTGGGCTCAGTGGTCGATGATGAAATTTCCACTTCTGATCAGTTTTTATCATCATCATCTGCTCCAGGTCCATCCCCCGGCATGTATACTAACACACAGTGTCGTGACAGCCTGCCTCCAGCTTGGTCGAGCAAATTCACTTATAAATGCTGATTAAGAATAACATCGGAACATTTTGTTCCGCCGCATGTTCCATCATAATTTCCTGAGAACCCCTCTCTCTCTCTCTGCAGTAGATCACTCCATCTCTAACATCTGTAATTATGTTTACATCACAAAATGTCACTCTTACAGTATTATGTAACTGGACAGATCACTGATTGCAACCTGCAACACCAATAAAACCAACGATGTTTATCTTTAGCTGCTCGAGCGTTAATTCAAATACACATGATTCATACACACAACTCAGGAGGGAAATCTACTAAACTTTGCAGCAGGAGGAGGAGGACATAAACCAGGTCCAGTCAAAACCCAGGAGAGGCTCCTCTCGAGAAAACAGATGATATTAAGTTTGGAGATGAAAATTAATTAGGAAAAGTGAGTTTAGAAAATGGATGGCTGGGTGTAAATTAATTGCTTGAATCAAAGAATAGATACATGGAGAGAAGAGAGGTCTGTTGAGGTGAAATATAATAAGAGTGTATTTAGACACTTTTCCCTGTGTTTTTTTTACTGCTTGTTTAGATAAGGGTACATATACACACACAAACACACACACACACATACATATACACACACAAACACACACACACACACACATATATATATATATATATACGTATACACACACATATATATATATATATATATACATATATATATATATACGTATACACACATACAGTATATAGAGAAAAGCAGCTATAGTTTTGCATTTTCTCTTAAAAAGATGGAAATGATCAATAAATTAAATCAAAATAGTTTCAGATTAATCGATTGATCAACTACTTGTTTCAGCTCAACAGTTAAATAGTTAGATTAGATAAGACAGACAGACACCTCACTTCGGTCTTTACTAATGTCTCATGACAAATAAATACTTGATTGGTAAAAGGAAATCTAAATAACTACACTATTTATTGGAACAACAGCCAGGGGCATGAACTACATTACTTAAACTACTAAACATGGGACTCATTTGCACTTTAAAGCTCCCTGCAGCGTATTGTTGCACTCTGCAAGTCAATTACGGGCGGGAAGAGTCTGCAAAAGGAGCAAATAACATTTCTACATAATCTGTGTGGAGAAAACACATGCACATGTATATCGTGTACATGTGCTGAGCCCCAAAAACTATCTTCCGACTTGCAACACTGTTATCTGCCCCCTAAATAAAAGTGTGTATAACATTTTGTCAACAATTTGAGTACAAATAGGCTTTTCATCGAGTACAGAGAACTCTGCACTGTCTCTAATGTAATACAGAATACACTTTGAAGACAAGAGCAAACAGGGTTTACAGTGCAAGTCCTGTGAGAGATGATTAAACAGCATTCTAGAAATCATTATTAAACAGATTGTGTTTGGAGCAATTTTGTGCATTAGTGGTTTTGGAAGCGGCATATCACAAACACAAATCAATCAAACAAACATCGAACACAACCCAAGTCAGAAAGGCTTATGAATTGTCCCATCTTATGACAGATATGCATGTGCAACAATCTACAGCTGTGATAACCACAAAGGAGATTTCTCTTTACTTGTTTCCTATCAATTAGACAGCTTTGGTATCATGAGAAAGAGACAGAGAGGTCGTTTCATCTCACCGTACAATCAATGAAACACAGCATCCGTTCCCACAGCACCGAGGACGCACACAGACAAGCACCCACCCACACATCAGACCACACAAACACACACACAAACACACACACAAACAAACACAACAACACTTATCAAAGTGGATGCTGCCTGGTAACCATGCCAGCAGACACACACACACACACACACACACACACACACACACACACACACACACACACACACACAGAGGGATGAGGCAGAATGTAAGAGAAACCCAGGAGGTTGACATCAAAGTATGATCTCCATCACTATCCCACAACTTCACTGACACAACCCTGATGCAGCAGCTTCCTATCTGCTTCTATTCAGTCATTTTGTTCTGCAAAAGTTTATCAGTAAATGATAAGCATGGTCCATTTTCCTCAAATCTTCCTAATGCCACATTTCCACTGCATGGCACGGCACTTCTGTACTCAGCTCGCTCTTTTGGTTTTCCACGAGCTTGAGTTGTGGATAGTGTCTGGTGCGTTTTTTGGGTACCACCTCGGTCGAGGGTCCAAGCGAGCTGAGCCGATACTAGAAGGTGGAGTTATTCAATTCAAAGGGTTCAGCGAGTGTCGCGTTGAAGATGATGTCACACTGAGGGGGCCCTGTCTGTGAAACTAAATAGAGAAAAGTAGATGGTACCGAAAGTGAGCTGGGGTCAAGTCGAGACGATCTGAACCATGCAGTGGAATTGAGGCTCATCATCCATGAGTGCTTTGGCAGCGACAGTATGAGGAAATGAGAGATAACGAGAGAGAAAGCAAACAAATGGGCTTGTTAGCCTGATAAAAACAGTGGTGCTGCACAGAACCCCAAAACAAGACACATTGTTTTCTCTTTTTTGTCCCAGACAAGCTTGCTAAATGATTCAAAATTCCTCCCGGGCATCAGGGGAGCGGTCTAATCTGATCTGGAGACATTCACCCAGAGTCACTGCTGAGTGAGGAGATTTTCCAAGAGATTTTAAACTAGAGTTTCACTTCCTCTTCCAGCAAGAGACACGCAAATATTTCACCAGCCATGTTTAATAAATAATGAACATTTGCCTCTATTGTGTGCTTGTTATTCATTTGTATCTATTTTACTTTACCAGTCTATTGATTTAATTAAACATGATATTTTGGAATACAAATGAAATGAAATGACATTAAAAATCTTATCAAACAATACACAACATCACCACCACCAGCTTTCTCTCACAAGCCTCCACAAATGGATCAATAAGAGAGCAAACACACACACACACACACACACACACACACACACACACACACACCTACAAGAATATTGATCCCTGGCTAATTATTTCTTTGAACATAGAGCAGAAACACACACAGAGAGATGTTCTCCAGAAACAGCTCCATCGTGCACCAGTCAATTAGAAAACAAGGACATAGACACAAAAAAAAAGACTGAAACACACACACACACACTTCTCCTCCAAGAATGAATCCATTATGTCCTGATCAATCAGGGGAAACAACAAAGCTGATCAATTCTATTGACGCTGATGACAGCGTTAATCACTTTGCCAGCGCTTCTCACCAACCACAGCTAAATGAAGCTTGTGATGTTATCACCTAAAGCCGGCTTCTTCTCCCCTGAGAAAAGATTACCGGTGTGATGAGTCTCCACATGACAAGAGTACCGATGCTGAGATCTGAGTGAGCGAGTGTCGAGCTACACCGAGAGCAGGGAGACTTTCTGCTTTTCCAAGTGGGAACAAAGACGTGTTCGCTGCAAATATAACACAGACGTTCCAGAGGACTCTTAGAGTAAACACAACCTGCTTCTGGTTTACTGCCAGCTTGTTATGTTGCTAAGGAGAGACACCCCCAGGTGTATAGGGTTAACATTTTAACAGATATCACCATGACACTTATCCAGTTGATTACTTAAAAGTCAGTTTACTGAACTTCCATGTTAAAATAAGCAAATGAGGCATTATCTAATGCTATTTGTTGCTGAATTTAGAAGACAAAACTGAATTTAATAGACAAAATGTCGTAAAATAAACTGTATTTTGGATGTTTTCTTTCCACTAGTCGCAAAGTAGCCTGAAATCTCTGGCCAGTGAATGAAAAAACTATATTTTTTGTCTTACAATGTTGTCAGTTAAAACTGCAGATGAGATATCTGGTGTGAGCAGTAGTGCGTCAGTATCTGGAGACGTTTAGAAACATCTTAACATTGAGACGGTTAGTTTGACAGCTGGGTAAAGTTGAAATAAAGTAACCTAAATCTGTCTCCTCCGATATCCTTAACTGTTTATTTATAACTACACCCACATCAAAAAAAGATCTTGTTCTATCAGTAGTTTTATAGTCATTAGTGGTGTACATCTAGTTGGATCTCCATGATATAAAGCAACGCTGACAGGAAATGATGAAACTACAAAGTCTGCAATTATCAAAGGTAAAATTGAAAATGAGTGTAAGCAAAACAAAAAATGAAGTAAAAGACAAATGTGCATTGAAAGAAAACTTTTATTAGCGATGTAAAATATTAAAAATAAATAAAATACAGCTGGATTTGACACAAAATGTTGACGAAATGTACTTAGATTAAAGTTGCTCCAATCAATAATTTTTATATTTATCAGACATGCAAAGTTTTCAAGCAGCTGGTGAACATTTTGGAGCATTCAGCTAAGGAGGCATATTTTTCTCTCAGAAGCTGGTGGAGACCAAAACAGAGCTAACAGGAGAGGAACTATTGCACTTACATTCGCCATTGTGTTGTAACAATGCAGTCAAGGTTGATGCCATCAGTTCTTAAAGGTCTTAAATGAATCAATGCTGCATCAATGGGTGATCAAATGATGATCAGATCAGAAAGGTATTAGTGTCTGCTGGTGAAAATAAAGACAAAGGAAGACAGAGAAGGAGAGAGAATAGACAGAAGAAGAGATGGAGGAAGATAGGAGAAATTAGAAAGGAAACAATGTGTGTGTGTGTGTGTATGTGTGTGTGTGTGTGTGTGTGTGTGTGTGTGTGTGTTTTATGACACAGTGAGCACAAAGGTCTAATGCTCAATGAAACATTACTTGAGGCCCCAATGCACGTACAAGACAAAAAAGTATTAGTTTTTTCCACAAACCTGCAGTAAGGCCCCAGCACTGCACTCACACACACATATCTCTGTATCTCTCACACACACACACACACACACACACACACACACACATACACACACACACATGCAGACCTTCTGGCCAGTAGTGCTAATCTTCTTAGCAATCACAAGGTTTGACTGTTGGAACAGAGCAAAGTTCATCTCGTCATCGACAACAACAGAGGTGGTATTTCTGCCAACGAGAGCGAAAGAGAGTGACGGGAGGGAAAGAAACTCAAAGAGACGGATTGAAAAGAAAGAAAGACATAAAAGAAGAGATGGCGAGAGAATCACAATGTTTACCTCTGGACTGAACCAACTATCTTTTCTCCCTGTGGACTTATTCTCTGGATTATCTCCCTATACCTTCAGCAGGGAAACCTGATGTGACACACTGACACTGACTGAGATTTTGCTGACTCCCATCGCAAAAACGTCACCTTTGACCCCTCTACTCAATTCTTGGCTACTGAAGACAACTTCACATCAGCAGGGGAAACTGTCGGGATAACTATGCATTAGCTCACTGGTGATATTTGGCAGCCATCTGCAAGACGTTTCCACCAACAACCTGAAAACTGTGAGTAGATGTTTAGAACTACACCATCTAACAGCTGCTGTGCCTTTAATAGATCAAGATGGCGTACCTGCCTTGTTTTAGGACACTCTGACCCTGCACCAGTATGAATGTGTTTGTTTTTTTCTATTTCTGATCCCTTCAAACATCAAAGGAAATGACACAAAGGACTTCACCATTAACAAAAACTACAACCACCACCGCTACAGTGCTTTGTTCTCCAAATTAGTTTTTTTTATTAGGGTTGGGTAATATGGTGAATATGAACTGCTTTCTGATGTTTGGTGACTTCAACAAAAATGAAAATTAAGTTGTTAAAATGTTTTAAACCACAGTCTAAATGACATAAAATATGTGGCATCACCACTGAAAGCCAATAATCTGATTATGTTCTTCACATTTCCTCCCTGGAGTCCACATGAATTATTCTCTTTAGTTCAGATCAACATAATAACGACGACACCTCGATCTCTCTACACTTAATCGTACAATAATGTGAAACTACTACAGCTACATTATTTCCCCCGTCTCAGCTTGAACGGTAAATCGTTCAAAGGTTTTCAAAGGAACATGTGCGCTACGCTCTTACTCTATTTCTTATTTAACAATCTTTGTTACTGCTCAGAACTCTCCAGTTGATTAAAAGTACAGTCAATTGCATTTGCTTTTGTTATATTTAGGATGAAACTAACATCTCACTGCAGTTTATTCTTAGAAATACTTTGCATCTGTAAGTGTATTTTGCTCAAGTACCTTACGGGGTTTATTCCCACCCTACTAAATTCAACATGTAGATAGGACCTGCTTCAAATTAAGTAACTGATATGCTATTTAAACGAGTGTTGTAAGTGCCTAGATGTCTTTTGACCTCTGCGTCGCTAAATGAAGTGTTATCTGATCGTGCCTCAGGCATCGCATCATAAACATAATCCTGACTTCCTTTCTCCTCCGCTTGCTTCCTCCCATGCAGGAGCAGCATGGAGGTGCTGAGTGGCCCCTGGGCCGACCTGGCTCTGCTCCTTCGACAGACAGACGGAGAGACAGACAGCTTTCTTCCTCTCTGGCTGTTTGGCCTGCTGCTGTTCCTGTGCGTCTGTCTGCTGCTGCTGCAGCTGATAATCTACCTCAGCTGGAAGCTCAGACAGGGTAGGCACTGGGCATGTCATTAACCTTGACATGTCTAGCACATGATCCACGACATCTTGCTATGTTACATTCATGGTGCTGTGCAGCTAAATGGACACCAAAGGGACACGTCTCCCTCCAGGGCCATACTATAAATACATACACGCATCACCACATTGTAAGGATTTATGCATAAAAATGTACTCCAAAAGGGGAGATTAATATTGCATGCCACCAATTGCTGTGGCTATACACCATGCCAAAGTCAAGAAAATATTGTCATGCCGTGTCAACATCCACAGAAAAACCATGGAGTGTGCCATTGTATCTGCAGCCACACGCAGACAACCAACTATGTCTTGTAGAAGTCTCATATTCACATCGTCTTTTGAACAACACCTGACAGCTCATGTTGCTCCTGCAGGTAGAAGAAATGTCCCGGGGCCCCGAAACCCAGCTACGCTCTATAAATAACGAAAAACATCCAAAATAGGCTCCAAAAAAACCAAAACAAAAAACTTGGCAAAGTGATGTTTTCAGGATGAAACTAACTTCGACTGTGAAGATACTGATCACTGAGACGATTAGTTATACTGGCCTGGTGTGTGTGTGTTCGTACATAAATGTGTGTTAACGGGGAGTTACTGCAGATTTTAGTGCCCTCAAAGCATGAACACATTGGAGAAAATTGCTTTTCTTTCGTGTGTGTGTGTGTGTGTGTGTGCTCCGATAAGTGTTTTGATGGGTGAACCTCACCTCTGTAATGTGCTTTGACATACAATACTGACACACTCAGTCATGGACACATCCAAGATTATGAGTCCACTTTCATCATCTGCTCCCACTACTGCTGGATGTATGAAAGTGAAAAGTACTTTAACATAGACCTTCTTTAGATTAGCCCCAATTCGTGATTAACAATTACTACAATATGTATTTGGGGATGATGTCATTAATAAGATGAGCAGTCAATTTAAAGCCTCCAGTTGGATTTCGTCCTCCAACTGGTTCCCCTTCCTCAGTTCATAGACAGTTTGTTTCTTCCTTTCGTCCACCACAGTAGAGGCCGATCCGTCGTGGTGTCCGCAAGACAGAAGGGCCATCTACAGGCAGACATACAGAAGTACACACCAGAGGACAAGGAGTGTCGGGTCGCACACTCACACCTGACAGGAGACACATACTTCATCAACAGACCGGACACCTAAAACCTGCTGAAGTGAAGTCCTGGAGGAGCTCTACAGAGAAATGTGACTGTTAACACCAGCAGGGAGGGACATGATGAAGGTGCTTTTACAAAAGATGAATGCTGGAAAGAAAATCATTGCTTGTCAAAGACATGGAATTATGTCTGTTGTTTTTAAAACATCTGAACGTTATCAAGAAAACTGTCTGTGACCTTCTGTATTGTCTCGAGCTGTATTTATTTTTACCCTCTTGTTAAAGGATGATTTTTGTATAACTGCACCCTTACGTTTCATTATTATAGTCAACCTGAGCTGAAGATACGAGACACTGGCTAGTTTTATGAACATTAACAAGCAGGATTTAAGTTTATATCAATAAATGAAGCCATGAATGAATGAATAAATGATCTGATCAACAGGTTTCAGAGTATAACAATCCTTTATTTAAACAGTGTTACACAGGGGAGGAGTGGCTGTGGGTGGGGAGACACAAGACAATCAAGCTGCTAGATAGACAAACCCTACCGGTGATCATCGGCTGGCTAAAGAGGAAACGGTGAGGCAGCTGTGGTTGGTTTTCCAAAACGTGTTTATTTACAAAGTTGTTTTTTCTGGGAGTTTTAACTCACTGAAATACAAAACGATGCTGGTATCAACTGACACTGCTTCATCCGTGGCACAACGCCTGAGATGTAACTGTAAAGAAGAAGGTAGTCCAATTATCATTCGCCTTTTAAAACATCATACGGAAAGAAGTGTTATTAATTAGATCCCATCTAATAGCAATTCATTGTGTTATTTTACACGTAACACTGACCCCAAACATGTTACCACGCTGAGATCCCTGACAGTTTATAAATCAGCTGGCGTAGAATCATCATCATCTGTCTGTCTTTTTTTTTTGTCTAAATAAAAATGACTTTCATATGAAATTCTACATTTTGGAAAGCCAACCCCTTGCCGCTCTCAAAGCTCCTGAGATTGGTTAAAACAGAGCCCGGACCCGCGAAACAGGTCAAACCTGGAGCTAACAGTACAAAAACAAAAAAAATGAAATGGTGGATAACATTTTTATTTGAAGTGGTGTTCCTTTAAAGTCCAAAAATAAAACATCCAAGCGGGCGCACAATACATCCCACCTTACCGCAACTAGATCACAGAGAAAAGACAACGAATTATCAGAAAGTCTACAAATATAGTTGTGATATAACCGATGCTATTTTTAAAGTTTTTTGTTTTTTTTTGGAACAGCAAAAGCTTCCAAAGCTGCCTCATGTTGCGCGGTTTGTTTTTGAATGTGTTTCTGCTGCTTTGTCTCTTTACAAGAGGGTTAGACGTTAAAGCTGCCCCCTCATCTGGAATGTGATTTCACTGCATAGTAGAGGTCAGACCAGTGTTCCCCAATAGAAAGCCTGGACTGTCATTACCGGTCCAGTCCAGAGAGAAAGCCTTAAACTGGGGCTGAAATACGAGGTACATGCTATTTCAAAATGTGGAGAATGTGCGTTAGTGTTTCCTCATTCAAGAGAGACGAATGCCTCCATGTCCAGTGTGACTGGAGGGTCGAGGCAAATCTAGGCAGGTGCAGGTGGAATGTTCTCGTGTCAATCTGTGGGCACTTCTTTGCTTACAAGCAGTTTCAATTTCAGGAAAATGTGTTTTTTTGCGAGCACCTCGTTCTAACTCATTTAATGCCACCGATATTTACACAAAGTCCCATTTTTGTGGAACATTTGGGTAAAAAGGACGCCGAAAATGAATAAAACATCACGCGATTCCTTTTAGGGGGTTTCGAGAGAGCACTTCAAACCCCTCGGATCCACTTCCCTTTAAGCTGCGTTTCACTGTGATGCTGTGACCGTGTCTGTTCGTAGTGCACCGGCAGATTCAGAGCGTTATGCTTTTTGTGTGTTCAAATAATGTAAAAAATACAACCGAATATCATTTTTGAAAACGGGCCAAAAACATAAAACCACTTCAATGCTGAAGAACATTTGGTTTGCGGTGAAAACGGTTACAACACAGCCGGCGTCAGGGCGAAGATAATCTCATGTCGACGTACTGTATGAGCCGAGATAATCTGTTATCTACACACTCTCAAACCAAATCAACACAGTAGCCTCCTGTCCAGACTCGCTCAAGATAAAAACATGTGTGACGACATGCTGAATTTACTCCCAGGTGTCATTGTATCTAGAAGGGGTTCGTTGCCATTATCTAGTCTGGTATGTAAGGAAACTGGGAGTGACATTAAGTGCTGAACTATGACGACAGACGGGCTCCGATGCAGAGTTAGCAAACTGGAATTTGGAATATTCTGAATTTTGGACAGAACTGTTGTTCCCACTGTTGTCCTCATTTTGGTACTTGTGCTTGAATGGCAGATTGTGTGAAGAATATCAAAACGGCTTTAACTCGTTTCAGGATGCAAAATAACTCGAGTGAATTTTGCCCTCGTCAGAGCGTAACATGCAACATGCATCTAAGCCTCTATCTCCCAGTTATGCTTCAACTTACTGGTCCTCTCTCCCAATCACAAGTCAGTGTACTGCTCCCTCGCTCCCCTGGGGCCCAATGGGAATGGCTAGTGTCGTAATGTGGGCGGGCCCAGGGAGAGCGTTTAGCTTCTGAAAAAGCTGCGTTACTGCTCCCATCTAATAACCTTTATTTTCACTGTACAGACAGTTGTACACACCAGCTCTAAAGTCTGTTCATTTTCAGTCCATTTAGTAAAAATTAACTCTAAAATACAGTAAAACTCACAAATACAACACAAGGGATTAATTCCGCCTGCATCTTTTGGCTTCTCGAGCTTAATAAATGTCAATGTGCATTCCCTACTGTAAATGGTAAAATGTCTTCTCTTCTTCGAGTGGAGTAAAAAGTGAACTGAACTGAAAATGAACTCATTAAGCCGCTGGTCAACGCACACGGAATGTGGATGAATGAGAACTAAACTTACAGAAAAAAAACTAGAAACAAGACAGAATCACAAAAATTCAAAAAAACTGGTTGATTGGTTTTTACTGCAATATTTTAACTTACAGCTCCCCGCCTCCTGTAATTGTTAGTAATAAAGTGTGATAGTGTTCTCCCATTGAGCTTCTACTTGATTAAGTTACACTTTGAAAAAGTAAAAAAAAAATCAGGTTGTGTCTTTGTGTTTCCTGAAGTCCTAATTGTTACTTTAACAAGTTTAAAAACACCGTGTTATATTATGTTACTCTCCATTTACAACATAGTGAAGTGAGGGAGGGAGGGAGCTGTAATTTAACTTTTTTTTTTTTTAGGAATGTACCAATACCACTTTGCTGATACGGAACAAAAGAGTACAATCACATTCTGACCAAATAATGACTATTATAAAGCTTTCTCTGTTTCAGATCGCCATCTTTTTATAGATGAACAAAAGTTAAATTTGCTTCGACTTTTGAGTGAATGAGTTATTGAAGTCACCGTTACTGGGAAATAATCCGTACAATGATACAACAATCTGTGATAGAGACAAAGTCTGATATCCCATCAGGATTGGTCATCGGTGCATTCCTGCAGCTTTACACTTTGAACATGACGGACACACTACATCTCAACTTGTAAAACAGTTAAAAGAAGAAAAGAAATAAAAAAATAGAAACACGCTAGAAATATTAAGCTAACGAAGTGGTTCTTTTTTGTTCCCTCGGAGAGAGAGGGGATGTTATTATATTTTTTTGTTTTTTCTTGGTTTTTGGAGTGAAGGTGTTTAGACGCACCACAGACATGTAAGAAAGACCGACTGGGAAGAGATTGGCAACTTCTCTCCCATTTGTCTACCCCTCTTCCTCTTCCTCCTCCTCCTCTTCTTCAGTCAGTCAAGGTTGGTTGTCGTAGGTTGATGAGGTCGTTCAGCGTCAGAGAGAACTGTCTTGATGGGCCCTTCAACTCTGGGAAAATAGAGGTGAAGGCAGTCAGCCTGAGTGGCGTGATGATTGGCACTCAACATTAGTGTTCCTACTTGAAATGTTTCCTTTTGTCCTCCACACACAGACCTCCATCAGCCACTGCCTACCTTCCTACATGGAACATTCCTTTCTCTTCCTTCAACTCCTTTCACATTGTGACGGCGGCTGATGGTTTTAGCAGCTTCATGTGTGGGAGTTTGTTTTGTTCCAGCTCATTGATTTTCAGTTCGCCAGTTAATAAACCACTGTATGCACCCCCGCTGTTAATAAAAGACCTCCAATATTACGAATAATAATAATAATAAAAGGGTTACTATTATTATTATTACCTGAGTTCAGTCAATCCTCCTCCTCAGCCAGTTCGGTTTCTTTATGAACCACCACTCTGGTAACAGACATGTCAGGATGTTGCTCTTTGGCCTCCTTAATGGCCTGGGCCAGTGCCTGCAGTACCGAGGGGCAACCACACAGTGGCAGCACCGAGCGCAGTGGGCAGTGGAGGAGGTGGAGGGAGGGAAAATGGTGGAGTTAAATGAAAAATTAAATAAGAGGCATAAAGAAAAATGACAAAGAATGCTGGATTTACGATCGATGTGACTTGTGCTATTTTACTTCTTTGGGTTAATTGAATGTTTAATAATGGGGGGGGGGGGGGACTGGTTGAAGTAAAATACCTTCAGACACATCAAGTGGAAAAATCAATGTAAATCCAGCAAATCAAACAAGACAGGCAACTTAAACAAACCAGTGGACGAGGGATCGTGCATAAAGATCCACAACTAGAATAGATTTCTTTCTTTGTCAAATATTTGAGATGTTTTGAGGGCGCTGCATGCAACTTCCTCTGGAGTGAAAGCCACCCATAAGAGTATCAGCAGAGGGTCGCCCATATTTCAAATATCTGAAATGTCTAACTAACTTGGCCAGGTTTACAAAATATATATATTTTTTTTTAATCAGACCAGTCTGCATGTATATGGACAATGAGACATTGATATTGTTCTGAGTGTTCGCAACCATATTGGGAGAACAGCGTACCCAATTTAAAAGTTCTCTCCCAATTTCTATGCATAAGTGTCGATGGTTGCAAAACTGGCCTTGCACATTGGCCCAGTTACGTCTACAATAAGGGGACAGAGACTGATGTTGGTTAATGTTGGGGGAAGATCCTCAAATTAAGGCTGAAATCTGCACTTCAAGCTCATAGTTATATTTTAAAATCCAATATGCTTGTGAACAGAACAAATGTCGGTGTCATTGACCAAATGCACTTGGACCGCACTAACCCAGATGTGATGTAGCACTCATCACATCTGGGACAACATGTAGAAATCTGACAATCAAAGACAAAGACGAGCAGCAAAATGAGACAGCACGAGGCAAAACTCTGGATGCATGGATGAATAAGTGAAGAGACGGACGAGTGGAATCTGAGTGGGACTAATGGCATGTCTTCATGATTAATAAATCCCATTGTGCATTCAGACTGTGGGCAACACGAGTGTAAGGTATTCACTTAAGAAACCAGAAAGATTTGGCTGGCAGTCGAGCTTCAGCATATCCCTAAAAAAAGTTGTATAATTCTGAAAAAGAAAATGTAAAAAAGGTGCAAAATGTTGACTTAATGCACCTGGAGTTAAGGTTGAATTAATACTCTCTCACACCAGCCACATTTGGTCAGAATAAAGCGACCCATCAAACCAAGCACGGCGTGGGTATGCGCTGTGTGACTGGGATACTGACCTGGTCGTGGTCGATGTCACAGTCACCAGTAATGACGATGCGCTTCTCGATCCTCGTCTCCGATAGGCCGCCCTTTAACGTCTGCAACAAAACGTACCACAGCAATGCTTTGACGCCCGTTATGATGGGATCATTATGAACTATTAAGAGCCGCCCGGGTAGTGGTGATAACATGTCAGAGCAGATAAGACGGAAATATCACAAAACAGGAGAGAAACTGTCAAAACAAAGTGAAATGACAGAAGAGTACAAACACTGTGTATATATTTCAATGTGTCTGATGAAAGTGATGCAACGTCATAACGCATCAGGGTAGAAGAAGGGGATATTGTGTGTGTGTGTGTGTGTGTGTGTGTACCTTGGTAATGTGTGTGGTTGTGGTGGTACACAGAGATTCAGAGGTGATTGTCTGAGCAGTCATCAGCACTCCAGGCTCGCCATCGCCATTACCATCCAGCTGATAACAGAGGAGACGACGGGAGATCATTAGCCGTGCATCAGCATTAGAGTTTCACCGTCGGATGTTTGATGTTCAAAATAAACTCTTCTCCCAAACTAATAAATGATTTCCCTGAGGAGGAAGGAATTATATAACGCCGGCATGCATCGTTTCTAGGAAAGAAGATTCTTTTTGGGACATGCTTTCAAAATTAATAAGCCTTAAAATAATGATGACATCTAAATGTTTCACACAAATACAATATGAATGCTGACACAGGAAAAGGACAAGATGAAGAAAGGCTCCCCGTGTTTCTTAAGCGTGCACCTGTGCGGCTTCGTATGTGATGGTCTTGGTTTCCGTGTGTACGATGGGCACTTCCTTTGTAGCTATCTCAGTTTTCTGGGCCGCAAACGTGTCTGATATAGTCACCATTTCTGTCTTTACCACAGGTGGCTGGGGAGGGACGAGAGAGAGAAGTGAGGAGGGGGGAGGATGAATACAGAGAGGGTTAATACATCAGACCTGAGACAGTTAAGGAAACACGTTGGTCTCTACGAACCAGCTTTGGAATTCACTTCAAAGTCAATATGAAAATGTGTGCTTAATTTAATTATCATCAAAAGTGGTACACATAGCAGTAGTAGTAGATGTGGAAAACACAATATTTGCGAGTAAATGCAACAAAATGCATGCAAAAAAAATTCAAAGAGCTTCCAAACTCATGCAAGTACACATCACGAGACGCAGAATACGACAACGACTACTTCCAGCGATGCACAAGGGACAGCTACAACAGCAGCACGGCTACGGAAAAACATCTTTGGTGTCAACGTGCGACTCAAAAGTACGACACAGCACGAACATGCACGAACATGCACGACACGCGAGCCCACAAAACAAGCGGCGCTCAAAACAAAGGCGGCGATTGATATGTAAACGAACATGCGGCGATGACGTGCAGATGGCTGGGTGGCATTTTCCCCAAGTGCTTGGCAATGATGATTTCCACAATGCCGTTACCATGGCGACCGTGATGGGGCCAATAAAAAAAAAAAAAAAAGTCAACCGGAAGCATCACTGCCAAACACGTGGTGGACACAGTAATGACGTAAACACAGTAAACACAGTAAACACACACACACACACACACACACACACACACACACACACACACACACACACACACACACACACACACACACACACACACACACACACACACACACACACACACACACACACACACACACACACACACACACACACACACACACACACACACACACACACACACACACACACACACACACACACACACACACACAGAGCATCATGCATCTTCCACTTAGGCCCCATTTACTTCACAACACTAATACAGGAGGCAGAGCAGGAGGCAGTAACAGCAACACACCACACTATGTGCAGCAGGAGAGAACTAGGCATGGAGATAATGGTATGAAGCATGAGGATAGTGGATAACACAGAACTTAAAATATATATACGAGTATGGTGGAAAAACTGTGCAGGAGATGGTAACTTGACACCAAAACACTGGTAATGATTTCATTTCATGAGTCTGTTTTTAACTGGACTTCTTTCATTTTAGGCTTAAAGGGGGTTTCCATAGAACAAACGTGAGTGTGAGGATGTACATGGGGCTTAAATATTCACGCAAGCAGGAAGGAAACCGGCACTGTGGAAAGCAGGAAGGAGGAAACAAAATGAATGTGGGTGTTTCTACAGCTGGTAGGAGGGATCAAAGCCCGGTGGGAAGCTCCGCAGTCGGCCCAGTGAAGACTTTACCTCAGAGCAACAAATAACCTGTGACCGGTGTTCTGCTTCGGCCAGAAAGGCTTCTCCGTTCATTTTGGGCTCTTCCTCTGCGGTCACGCTCTCCTCCGGCAGGGTGTGACCGTTCAGGGCTTCGTCGGGTGTCATCTCTGGATCATCGGCGCTCTCCTTCGTCTCACTCTCCTCCTCGGCATTCTTCTCCTCCTCTGCGTCCTCGTTCCTGGACTCCTCTTCCTCTCGACTGGTCGCCTCTACAGGTTGACCGACTTCAGCTGGAAGGGAAGGAGCGTCTGGAGCCGACACGTCCTGCTCCGCCGTCTTATCCTCCTCTTCCTCCTGCTGCTGCTCTTCCTCCTCTTCTGGTATTTGTGTATGGCAGATGGAGACGTTTGGATGGTACTCCGCTTCTTCTTCGCTCTCGCTCTCAGAGGAAATGCTCTCCTGCTTTGCTGCTTTTGCTTCCTCCGCTACCACTACTTCCACTTCAACTGTCACTTCCTGCTCTAGTGTTTCCTGCTCTGCAGGTGGGCCAGCAGGGGAGCTGGTCGTAACCGTGACAAGTCCGGGTTTGGGTGCTACGGAAACCTCTTGGACGACAACGGTTTCTTCGATTTCAACTTCGGTTGTCTATACACACACACACACACACACACACACACGTACACAGACACACGCAATGAGGTGCACACACATACACAGCAAACGCATGGGGACAGAAACACAGAAAATGATCATTGAACATAAATAAATGAAAATCAATATAATACACAACAAAAATCTGAACTGAAAAGTGAAGATGAAGACGTTCAACTGTGGACAAAGAGGCACAAAGATGTAAGAGTGAGGAGTCACAGAATGGACGGCTGCAGTGGGAGCTTTTGGCATTTCAAGCTGCCAGAGGAAAATGGAGGCATGAAGGAAACGGTGGAAGCGCCACGAATGGAAGGCTGCATGGAGTAATAGAAGGAAGTTAGATCCACCTTCGCCGGTTCTTTGGTATCAGAGATCGCGCTATCGGCAGCAGCTGCTTCCGCTTGGGGCTCGCTCTCCTGCGTGATAGAAAAGTTACTGTGACAATCAATCACACACACACACACAAAGCAGCGACGACATCATCATTGTTAGCACTTAACGTCACCGAGGTGACACTGCGGTGCTCGTTACGGCGGCACAGAGGACAGGGATGGATGTGTTGTATGGATCCTCCATCCTTCTATCTCCCTGGAGTCTTTCATGCACAATCAAGTTGATTTCCATACAGCATCAAGTTAATCGCAGCAGGCGGCCAAAGAGACGGGATGAAAGAGTTTGAAAAGAAGAATAAGAAGATCCATGGAAGATGGATTAAAGAGGAAATCCCCATCAGTGAACACAGAAGCTTATCTTAAAAGATAAAACGATAAAAGGAGCGTGGTAGTGAAGGCAGCAGTTTCTTTATGTGGATGACCACAGAAAACATGGCATGCCGTAATGAATTTAGTTTGGACTTTGAAATGTCCCGTGTGCCATTTTAAAAGCGTATGTAGTGAAACAAACTGCTGCTTCAATACCTGCTGCTTTTTAGAGTTATTTTTCCCCCTAAAGGAGCTGGTAAAGAACAGGTTTTATTAAAAACGTTATTCAATCAACAGCACAAAACTAACAAGAGGATGTCCTAACATCCACGGCATTCCCAGCTGTTAGTCGCTTTAGTTTAGATTTACCATGCCCATTATTCAGGATGAATGGTCCCCGATACTAAATAACTACCATTCATCCAGCGTCCACAGCAGGCGTTGTGGACAGCTCGCGTCTCTTTAGTGCAGTTTGTGAACACATGTGGGAAGCATCTTTAATTCACTGAGGCATTACAGGAGGTCTGAATGTACTTTCAGCGACTGAACTGAAAGTAAACCCCGACTCCTACAATGTTCAGTAGCAGCACCTCAGTGGCAGAGAGTGGAGCAGCGGCGCTGCAGACATCAGTGAGATGTGAAGCAGTAGATGTGGTTATATCGCCATCTAGAGTCGGCTCAGCGACACTGCAGGCGGATGGAGCTGAACAAAAGCCAGAGTGTCTACTGAGAAGCACAGAAGCTATCTCCTCTTCAAGGCTCTACAGCAAAACACAAACACAGAACGCAGAGAGAAAAAAACGTTTGAGAGACGACAGATAGAAAAGAAATCCCCAAACACAGCAAGAGACACGAAAACAAATACGCACACAGAGAGAAAGCAGCCAAGCTTTACGTCTCTGTGTCTTGTAATGATCGTATAAACCGGAACAGAATGGAACACATTTGCTTAGGAGATCAGAAAACAGCAGAATATGAAACAGAAAAAAACTTGTACAGCAGGAAAAAAATGACATAAAATGTGAAGTAAGACCAGCTGAAAAGAAATAAAGAATTGAAGCAGTGCAACAGTTTCTACAGAAGAAGAAAGAAAACCCATAAAGTCCATGAAGTGACGATGAGCTATAAACCCCCCACCATGGAGAAAGCATCAAACGAAAACGCCCACTTAAGATCGAGAGAGGAGACGACTTAGAGTTTGAAATCAGGTGCAAAAGCATGAGATGTGTACTTCCTTCTAATAAAAACCACATTGTTGCAACAAACAGAGAACATTTCACCTGAAGTGAAATGCCTCACGCATCTCCTCTGACACAGACAGACAGACGTACCACTTGCTGTTGCTGTTGAATACGTATCGTTGCGGGAGAGGAGGTGAGGCGATTCTCCCACTGGTTGGGCTGCGGAGGAGAGGGAGGCGGCGCCTCCATAAAGGAGCGTTTTAGCTGGCTAATGCTAGCTTGGTGTTTCAGAACGTCTTCTTGGGTCTTATCGTGGTCCTGATGAGGGAGTGGAGGGGGGAGGGAAGAAGGGGGGAGGAGAGTAAATGAGATGAGTGCGGATAAATGAGGGATGATGGGCGGTGGGATAAGATTTGGGATGTGGGGCAGAGGTGGGAAGGGTAGGAACGTGGGATAGATGAGGGGAGAGGGAGAGGAAAGAGAGAGAAACAGAAGAAATGAATGACAATAGAGGGACGACAAGTAAAGGCCGGAGTAAAGAGAGGGTTGAAAGGAAAGATAGCCAGATGAAGAGAAATGTAATGGGAGAAGGAATGAGGAAAGGAGAAGGGAGGAAGGGAAGGAGAGAGGGAGGAAGGAGGATACAAGGAGGGAGGGATGTGGGGAGGGGAAAATTGGGTTCAAAACAGGAACATTAGTGTGTCAATCAGGAGGAAGACAAGATGGACACCATGCCTCACTGGAGCCTCGTCTGAAATCTTATATTTGGCATTCATCACCCGTGTTTTGTTCACACGTGTGTGTGTGTGTGTGTGTGTGTGTGTGAGTATTTATAAGCAGGCTGCAGTGAAACAGGGTCTCTCCATCTTGTTGAGGAGTTTTTTCCTTTAAATCAGGCCAGGAACAGCAGTGCAGACTGCACAACATGGAGCTGATCGTGGTCTATCTCCCTCCTTCACTGCTTTCCCATGTGACTGATTCATTATTTAATCAGTCACTACTGTCCTGTTCTTTTTATCTCCTTATTCTTTCTTATCCTCTGCCATTTTCTTTCCCTCCATTTCCACTGCATCTATTTTTTTTTTTTTTTTTTAGAATACAGGATTCAATCGGAGACAATGATCTATTATTGGAGGAGATGATCAACATTTTCCTCAGATATCGACTGATTGGACCATAAATGAAAATGATTTTCCTTCTTGAAACGTACTCTTCTATACGTTGTTAAGAAAATACATACTTTTTTGTCTTCCAATCCCTCAGCGTATAATACTACACACTATAAAGACTACAGATCATCACCATCAGTCCCACGTCGCATAAAAAGTTGTTGTTTTAGTAAGTTATCAAATGCATCACTCAACGCTGGCAGCCAATCACCAGGAAACAGGAGGCGAGCTCCTCGTGGGAGTTAGTGAGGCAGGGTTAGTCAGGTTAGACGCAGCCGCCTGCCAATATTCAGACTTTCTCATCAATCAAGGACTGTCACAAGATTTCCTTCTTTTTTTAAAGCGCACAAAAAACAGCATTCAACATGCACAGAGCATGCAACACAGTCACGTTGACACACCGCTGACCCTATTCATAAAGCAGCTATTGTGAACACTGAGCTTGGGAAGATTCTTGGAAGAGAAAGTCTCGACTGTACTGTTGTGTAGCAAGATACACATCAAATACATATTTTTGCATTTCATAGATTCAACACTGAAAACATCTTAGTTCCCTTGTGGTGCACTCGGGATGGGGATTCTTCCGGGATCACCTCCAGTTAACGTACCTGATCTGATCCGATCAAGCAGGATTGCTGCTGATCTAGGAACTGTAGCAGAACCTCTAATCGGGCCATTAAAACCAAAACAATGAGCTAAAAGATGCTAAAACGCTTCGTAGAGCTCATGGGAGGTGTAGAATAACTCTGTGGGTTTGTCGCTGTGAGCGACTCCTGTCAAAGTAACACAACCCTTTAATGAACTGATGATAACACATTTGTTATAAATAGAATTTATGGCAACATTCTGAGTCATGTTTTTAAGCCTGTGTTCAAAATGGCTGCGATGTGAAACAGGACAATTGGCACTGAAACCATTTGATATCAATTCATTTTCATACTATTTAAAACAAAAAGGAAACAGCTGAGCGTAAATTCGATATTCAATCATCCACAGACAGGCATGCAACAGAGCCTGAGAGTGCGAGAGGGCAGCAGTCTTGTACAGTGTAGTACAGTTCAGAGGGAGTTGTAGTTCTGATGGCGTCAAGAGTACACAGAAACATGTAGTCCTCATATTCAGCCATCAGACGACGCCAGTACCAACCTCCAACATTAAATTACTGTGCCTCACATAAATATTGTCCCCATGCACTCTCATTGGACTCTGGAAGGCAGACACACAGTGGAAAATGAAATGGAGAAAATTAATTTAAAAAAAGTTATGTACTTTGTTTTACCTCTACAAAATAATGTAAAATTTTGAACAATCAACTAAATAATTGAGAGTGTAAACAAAGAAATAAAGAAACAAAAAATTGAGGCGGTGACACGGCCAAAACGTCTCAAACTGTGAAGGCTGGAAGATGGGTACAAGCACAAGTTAACAACATTTTGGTTTCATTCATTGAATGTTATGATGCTAGTACTTATACCCATGTTGACACATAAAAAAACTCTAAAGCAACACCAACAGAAATGTACAAAAACCCCAAAACCCCCAATGTGCTTTCAGCAAAACCCCAAAAACGAGAATGAAACACAGACATGAACCAGAAACCAAACTGAAACTGAGAACCAGAAGCCACAGCAGAGCAACCGCAAAAGTGAGGATTTTGGGTGAAAGTGCCCGTTCAGGATCAGTTTTTACACTCAGAACCAATCTGAAAACAAACAGCATTATTATAGACAAATGTATAACTTCATATCATCAGTTGTCGATGTAAATATTCAGAATTATTTTTAGGTAGCTGAGAAATTTAAAAAAACTGATTCTGTGTCGTCATGTTGGGGCAACTTCACCCGAAAAGAGATGTGAACCAAACCAACAAACCAAACCAACAAACCAAACCAACAAACCAAACCGTACCGAGCGAATGATTGACAGACCAAATCAAAACAATCAAAGCAGTAATAATAGTGTGTGAACCTGAGAGAGGGCGAGCTCACTGGCTCCCAGTGACTGCTGATGGGGCGAAATCAGGGAGAGAGTGAGGACAGGTTAGGTTCACTGCATGTGTGCTCCGCTCCACCATTACAACCTATTTCCCTTCAATATCAAAAAAAAAAAAAAAAAAAAACACCTTCACTCTAGCTCTCGGCAAGATCATTTGCAAAGCATGCTGGGTAAAGACGGACCCTACAGACCTGGGTGGGCGTGGCTTCCGCATCACCAGGGCTCAAGTCCACCTCCTTAACCTTCAACGTCGTAATGACAAAAATGAGGAGGGTAGGGGCGCGAAGACAAAAAACAAAAGTGTGAAATGGATGATGGGAAAAGCTGGTTTCTTTCCCCCAGCAACCTCGGTGTCAGGGAGCGCTGCTGGTCATGTGACCACAGGAGCAGTAACATGGCCAATAAAGTCTGAGATGGCCAATAAAGGGAGGCATCAGCTGCTACGGGCCGCTCTCCTCTGTGTCGAAGTGTATTTCTACTACACGACACGTATGTTATGTTTCTCCGAAACAACTGTTTATGTACAGAGAAGTCCCATCCACGATGTCTACAACGAGTAAAATGCCACCACTACCGTAGTTGCAGGTTCTTAAAGGACACAAACGCTACAAGGACGATGATTTCACTACTCTCTTGGTGCTACGATGTTTTCCACCAGAGGCCAGCCATCACCTCAGTAGACTTTTAATTATAAAAAGTTATTCTGGCAATGAGCAGAATATTTCAGTGTTCTTTCCAACGAGTCTTGTGTTTTGATCACGTCTGTTCGATCTGCACCAGCAGCTTCATTCGACCACGGACAACGCCAAAAGCCCACCACAAAAATGATGTCATAGTTTTACTTAAAACAGTGAGACGCTCAGGGGAAGTGTAACACTGTTTACTCTTAACATTCATGAGCAATAATATGCAAACCAGCTTTCTGTGCTACAGGTTTGGGGAGCTTACTGCATCTATCTGCATGTACAGTTATAACATCTAATAAACAACTAATCTTTCTCTGCACCACAAAGGCAAAATAGAGCAACTGAAAATTTAGGCAAAAATAAAATTAGTTTCTCATTTATCTTACATATTATCGATTTATACCATTACATCGCTTCGTTTGGTGAGAGTGACATTAATCTGCGGATTATTTCTACTAATAATGGCTCATTATAAAAGATTTAAAACGTGTGTAAGCGACTCTCAAAATATGTTCTGCCGGTCACTAAATGTACTTGTATTTTCATCCTGCCCTTAAAGTCTCTGTACAGTATTTAAATCTCTTAATATACCTTTCTTTTTCCTCTACATTAAAAGCGTAATAATATTTTCTCTATTTATCCAAAACTCTGAGTCTTAATAGTTTATTTAATCCTTCTTATTCTAATATTTGTTCTTTATCATAAACAATACAGTGGGGTAGGCAGGGTGCAGGGATCGAAGGAAAGCAGAAAATATCAGGTAAGGGAGGTGGAGGTGGAGGCGGGGCTGAATGTACGGACATACAATTTAAACAGAGGAGGAAAAAAATTAAAGGGGAGCGGTAGAGGTGTGTGCGGTGTATTTATGCGGCAGGATCGCACATCTCTTGCGTCCAGGTAGCGCTGGTGTGAGCGTGGTGCCTGACGCGTGGAGGCGTGTGTGCCGGTGTGAGCGGAGAGCTTAACTGATCCTCCGACTGAGCGTCTGGCGTCTTACAGATACACGTTGGCAGAACTGCCTTTCGTTGACAGGAGACCACGTTCTCTAGGTAGCACAGGGTCAGGCCGAGGGGCGTGGCTAATATCAGGGCCAAGACCAAGGACTGGCTCGCTGTCAGCATCACGGCCAACAGGAAGACGACTAAGAGGCAGGGCAGGAACAGAGGGGAGGGATTTAGGAGGTAGCGGTGTATGGACGGGGTCAGGTGGGAGCACGGGAGGGAGGAGAGAGAGGGGCGAGACGGGACGGAAAAGAAACAGGAGGGCAGAGAAGAGAGAGAGGAAAAGGAAGCGACGATTGGAGGACAGGTAAGAGAAGAAATCGCGGGCAGCTGTAGTCGTGTCGGCTGCCAAAGAACAGCAGGAACCAAACTCATAAGTTTAGCAGGCAGGTAGCTCGTGATAAATGCCACCAAACGAGTCAATCTCAATGCCAGACTGTTTAAAAGCTGACGTAATCTGGGTGTGACGATATATTTGGGGGCCCTGATTGGAGCCGCGGACTTGAAAGTGAGCTTCTGAGTAAAAAACCTCAGTTTCTTTGTTAATCCTGAAAACAGCTTAGTGGTCGGACACCTGCTTCCATTCTTCCCCCAAACGGAGAGGAAACACAGGATGAACGAAACATATTTAACCACACCCCTCAGAGAGAACCAGCTCCACCAATTTGGTAATCCAGCTGATGCTCCGGTTTCAGCCTGGCAGCCCTCCTCGACTTCGAAAACCTCTGCACTGCATGTTTGGGAGCTAGCGATTGGGGGGGAGGCCGGAGGGTTTTGTGCGAGGTGTTCGAGATCAGCCGACTGCTGGTCGGAGAAAAGAGAGATGGTGTGTGAGGGAAGGGCCCACAGTGTGTGCGAGGCGGCGGCGGTGTCTACGAGGTCGCCGTCTTCGGAAATGTCCGACAGGCCGTGGTCGAGCTCAGAGATGGTGTCGAGGGAAGGGGGGAGGGAGGAGAGGGAGGATGAGGAGGAGAAGGAGAGAGGGAACATGAAGATTGACTGATGGGAGGTGGATTGCAGGAGAGACAAACACACACGGGGGAGAGAGGAAGAGGGAAAAGGGATGGGAGGGAAGGGAGAGACCCGTGCACACATATCCACAAAGTGAGGCAGCAAGCAGTGAAGACGTCAAAGAAGTCAAACAACAACCGATGCAATGTGCATTAAAAACATCATTTCATGTTTTTTTTTCATGAAATGATGACGGCACGCAAGAGGGAAGTGATAGAAGCAAAAAAAAGAAATAAAATAAAAAAGGACGTGTGTGAATGAAAAGAGAGAGAGGGGAAAGAGACACAACATTAGTCAGTGAACAACACACCAAACACAGGTTAAAAGTGAGCACAGCAGGGTGGAGCACAGTGCAGAGTACAGATGTGTGCAGAAAACGGTGTCGACTGGGAGCCACCGCTGGACCAAAGGCTAAAGACAGGAGGTCAATTCCACAGAGCCGGGTGTGTGAGCGAGGGGAGAGAGGAGAAAAGGGGAAAGTGGGGAGAGGGAGGAGAAACAGGAGGCAGGCACAACATACAGTAATATACTATATATACAGTATATATACACACATTTATATATATACTGTATATACTAAGTAGTGTCCCACCAGTGGACATAGATCCCTGCTAAGGTACAGGACACTCTCGGGGTCTGAAGTGTCAAATCTCTCGCAGGCCAGTGTTTCACATTTCTGTGTGATTTATTCGTCTCGCCCCCTGGTGTGTAAAGGCCTGTAAACCTCCCAAAAACCCCCGTGGCTATGCATGGTCCCATAGTGGTCTAATGCAGTCAGCTATTCCTTCCACGTCTGTTACCATTTCATTGTTCCAACACAAATGTAAGCTACAAACCAAAAGTGATGCTTGTGTACACACTAGGACGAGCCAAAAACGTCACGGCTAGAAACATGTTGATTATTCCGTCAACCACGAGCATGATGTGTCTCTTTGATACGCCAACGCGTAAACAGCTCCTGTGGGACAATATGGCCTCTCAGCAATATATTGACAACAGCAAAGAAACAAAAAGACTTGCTGTCTATATATGAATTACGTTTCTTTTTCTTCATATTGCATGTCTTCACACACTCACACACTCAAACACACCTTAGAGTCAGAGTGGAGCTCCAGATGTGGCTCGCGGCCGTTCTCAGATGTAGCTTCAGTTATGCTGATCCTTGGTGCTAAGGAATGAGCAACACAGACAAAATAAATTGACAAAAAATAACTTTCAACTTCTCTGTAATTCAACACACAATGAAACTGTAATTCTTCCACCTGCAGTTTGATACTGGATTTACTGTCTCCAGCCTCCGTCCACAGCAGTGCATTGCCGTGCTCCTGTGTCTGTACTCTCTGCCTTTACAATCTGGAAGTGTGTCGACCGTCATCTACTGCAGGTAATACACCGCCAATGGACAAGTACCTCATACTTAAAATAATCCCAACTATTCTCTAATAAAGGTTGTTGGCTTGCAGTGGAATAATATGTCCAGCAGGGGGCATTGCAAGCTAGTGGAATATCCTGACGCATGTGAAACAGCAGTGCACAGCTGCATGAAGTGGGGCCTGTAACCCAGAAAACCACAAACAAACGGTGTGTGCTGTTTTACACGAAACGATATGCATTTGATGTGATAGTGGCTTTTTAAACTATTATTTAACAACAATATTTAGAATCAGAAAATAAGAAGATGTTAGCCCAAGTTAAATTATTATGCTGAGCCATCTCTCTCCCTGCAATGACCTGAGAGCGACTCTATGTTCTGTATCTACATGCCGAGTTTCTTTTATTGTGGAGGACTTTTTTCTTCCTAAATACACATGACATTCTGACATTCCTGCTTTCTTTCCATCCCTTTCTCCGTCTCTCACCGTGTGACAGGAAACACATGCTGTAGCTATTTCCTGTATCTGGTCGGTCACTCGCGTTTCACATCCAAACACACTCAGAAAAACACACTCACACACACACACACACACACAACCACATGTAAACCCTCCACCCACGACCCCGCTTCCATCTGCCCCTCATTCCTTCCATTCCTCATTTTGTCCGTCGTTCCATTCAGTAAACATTGTTTAAAGTGAAGATGGAACGCACATCTTTCTGTGTGTCTTTGTGAGAAAAGTGTGTGTGTGTGTGTGTGTGTGTGTGTGTGTGTGTTACCTCCATCCAGACTGCGGCTGATACGTTTGGATGAGGTGCGTTCAAAGTTGGGTGCCGGTCGGTCTATGAGGGAGCTGGCCGTGCGGGTCTGGGCCTGGGTTCGCCCGCTGTAACGGAACTTGGAGCCCAGAGTCAAGAAGCGGGCCTTGGTGGGTTGTTCTGGTACCGTTAACCTACGTGACAAGAGACCGAGATAGAGGGAGGGGGAGGGAGGGAGACAGATGTTGAAACGGGGGAGAGGAGCGTGAATCTTAAAACCTTTCTACTTTGGCAATATAGTAGAATAGCGGTCACATCTATATGCACTTGTGCAAGAGAGACAAAACGTTTCCAGGCAGCTCTTCCCTCAACAGGATATTGAAGCTTATTCCTCTCTTCTCTTACACACACACACACACACACTCTCGCGGCGAATACAAACGCAACAATGACGAGCACCTGGTTTATCTTTTGTGTGTATGTATTGCCCTGGGCCCCATACTGGTTAAACAACCACAAGACACACTCACTCTCTCTCTGAACTCTTTGAGCCTTTTGTCGAGCACGATAAAGCACACATTCCTACATTGAACGTTACTTAACAAGCTGCATCAGATCCCCCTAAACTCCACACTGGAAATCTCTGAAATCCAGGTGCGAACGCTGGACTCGTTTGCTTCATAGTGTGCATGTCTACCTAAAGAAACTGTGATTCTCCACACAGACTTTCCACAGCCTCTTGGCAGACCGATGGTTCTGGAGTTTGAATCCCACCGTGCTCTCGAACTGCTCCGTCTGTCAAAGAAACACATAAACAGCAAAGATTAAGGACATGTTATCCATATACGTCCAGTACGTTATGAGTTATGAAGTTATTCTCTGTCGTGGTGACAGAGAATAACTTCATGTGCTGCATTCTCTTGCGTAGGGCTGAGTAAATCTCATGGGCACATACCTCTCCTGGTCTGATCTTAATGTAGAAGTTGTTCCTCTTGTACGAAATCTTGAGGATTTTGGGCCAAGCAAAGCGGTTTATCCGGAGCCTGTCTTTGTAAACCAGGAGCCCGTTGGCGCACACACCTAGCATGATGTCCACGCCCTCAGAGTCCTGCGATAGTCAAACGAGTGAAAGAAAATAATAAATATATTGACGTTAAATCATTAATCTCTGGAAAATATCTGTATTTGCTGCCCGTTTTTCTTAATCCGATCACACTGTACATCAATTGATTTTTAAAGTAGTCAGCTTAAGGTCAACAACAACTCAATCACCACACACACACACACACACACACACACACTTTCAGTCCAACTCTAACATGGTTAGCTGACAGACTAACTCACTGACAAAGCTTTTAAGTCCAAGGCCATCTGGAAATGGTAAGGGAGGTATTGATTACGCTGGTGAATTTACACAGGAGTAGTCTGTAGGGCTAATGGAGGATGCACTATGTTGATAATGGACAGTTTGACTGGGACAAACATGTCACATGACCTCGACATGCTACCGGCGGCTCATCGATCTCTCTTGCTCCCGATCGAGAAACATTTTCGCACTTTGGCTTGGACGCACAGACGGAGCGGATGCAGTAGTGGAAAAATCTACGACTTTGCTTTTTTTGTGGTTTCTGTGAGTAAACAAGGAATCTTCAGTGTTTGATGCCAAGATAAACACAAGACAGGACCCCGAGACTGAAGCTGCTCGATGAAGCAATCCCTAATTTAATTATTTACACCTGTGCTTTTCCTACTGCGACAAGTTCAAATGTAATATTCATATTTTGCCAGAAGGGTTCAAATGTTATTTCTAGTAAACATAGAATGGTGTGATTGGGATAATTTAGTACGTCTTACAGTATTTGAAAGGGTTCCTTTGAAAGGGTTCATGAAACTTGCACGACGAATTAATGGCGCAGGACAGAAATAGATCTGCCCCTTGAATTCCCACAACTTTGTTATGCCAGAAAGAAAGAAATAAAAAAAGATTTGCAACATTTGAAATGCTCGCTCTGCTTCTCCCTCTGTGTTGCAAACAAGTGGAGCATGCCCTTAAAGGGGACTCTGCTCTTTCTCTCCATCTCACTCTAACCTCGTCTCTGACTGCCGGCCATGTCTTTGTCTTCTCTGTATCCTCAATCTCACATATCCTCTCCGTCTATTTTCAGACCCCCCCCCCCCCCCCCTCTCTCTCATACATATTCCCCCCATTTTTACTGGCTGTCTTGCACAAAGACACACAAAAATACTCATGATGACCTGCTATCCCAGTGAGAGAGACTGGCTGTTCCCATGGCAACGGCCTCCCCGAGTGTTTGTACAGCTGACACAGACACACACACACACACACAGATGCATTGACACAAACATGCAGACACTCTTTCCACATCAAAGAAATTGTGCAAATCCCCCGATGTTAACAACAAATGAGAGGAGAGGAGAGGAGAAGGAGGAGAGGAAGAGGAAGAGGAAGAGGAAGATGATTTATTCATACCTTTGCATGGTGCAAGTCCACCCCGTACATGGACAGTTTCTTGGCATTTTCTAGAAACTGGACGTCAGCCTGTGCTGGTGTCATTCCCCTAAACACCCACAAAAGGCAAATTACTAAAAACACCCTGAGATTGGAACAGTATAGTGGCACAAATCAAAAATGTCTGAAATATACGGTATATAAAAAAGACACAGTCATGGTCCCTTTACTTTACGTGAACATGTCTAAAGCCCTTAATGACAAGGAAAATATACACTCGTTGTTCCCGACTACTTTTGACTAAATGACCCCGTTCCCTCCGACCTGTGAGACTTGTGGAGTTCGAGAACCTTCTCCTCCATCTCTTTGTTCTGATTGGGCGCAAAGGTCAGCTGACCGACGTTGTCCAGAGGCCGAGGCTGCTCGGGTTCATGGTCACCAAATTCTGCCTGTAAGCCGAAAGGAGACCACAAATACCGATGCATGAAACGGAGACGAGTGAGCGGGTAAAGCCACGTGTGTAAACTGCACACTTGAGCGTGAGCAGCAGACATACGGTGCACACCGACACGTACCTGCAACGTGTACGACCCCAGCAGAGCGTGAGTGACAAACGAGCAAGGCAGTCGTCCAGAAGCCACGTCTTCACGGAGCTGCAGACACAACAGGTACCTACAAGAGAGAGACAAGGGGAAACAGGTTGGGTTTAAGTTGAAACCAAGTCTACTCCCAACAACCGAAACCCGTTCTAAGCTCTTCTTTGAACTGAAACCGGCTCCATTGTTCGTGATAATAATAAAGCGATCCAAGCAGACGAATTTCCTCCGGTGAGGCCCGAGGGTCAGCTGGGGCAGATTAGACGTCTTTGTTGGCGCTGTGTTTGTTGAACAGTTTTCTTAGTGTGCTGGTACACTGGCTTGTTGGGATGACCTTCTCCTCATCACGACCAAACTCAGATGCATAACGTGTGTGTGTGTGTGTGTGTGTGTGTGTGTGCGTGTGTCGTCCAGTGGTTGTGTGGATTAACGACGGTGTAATGTGTCCCCTGCTGTAAATCCTTGCTGAAGAATTCATTTTGTGAATGGAGCGTCTGTGTGAAATGACTAATTCAGACACCTCAGAGGGCCGACCGCTGAAAACATGTCATTGAAAGTCACTTTGGTGGGACTTGATGACATGGAGGCTTAAGCCCCAGTCATCCAGTTACAGGGCTTCTCTTCACTGCCCCAGCACAATAACGCATTTCACCATGTTAATATTACACAATGAAAAATAATTTTAAAACGTTTTTAATGAAAGGCATTACTTTCCATTTATATATGGAATCTGGGTATTTCTATTGAAACTTAACAAAAGAGGAACAGGCAAATAAAGTACACACCTGTCGTGTTGAAGGATAAATAGTTACTGGAGACCCACAATGCACGTCAGTTGGCACTTTACTACGTGTTAGTGAGTGTGTCCTCGATTAGCCTTTAGCTACAACCCTCCGAGAAGTTGTTCGCCCCATTAGACATACACTCCAACTTAAATGCTTGCCCGTGTGTGCGTGTGTGCATGCATACGTACAAGTTTAAATGAATCAGCACTGTGCACAAAGCCAACCTGTGTTTGTTTTGTTTTTTACTTTTGTTTTGTTTTGTAGGCCTTAGACATCAGAGTGAAATGGCCATTAAAAAACAATTAATGTAGGTTTAAGTAAACCTCTAACGTGTGTGTGTGTGTGTGTGTGTGTGTGTGTGTGTGTGTGTACCGGGTAATGTCTTCAGTGAGCAGTGAGGGATCAGGAGGATAGAACTTGACGTTGAACACAAACTGCCCGTTGTTATCTGGAGAAAGAGAGATTATTGTTCAGAGTGATTTACAGCACAATTCAATTACACATGTACAGTAAATACAGGGGAATATGTATGTATGAGAACTGGAAAAGCTGTATGATCAGGGTTGTATTTATTTTGCAATTCCATCCGTCCCTCTACCCATGTTACCCATCTGTGTGTGTGTGTGTGTGTGTTTGACAGACAAAGAGAGAAGTGGCTGTGAGTGAGCGCAACTAATGCAGAACAGATTTTAGACAGTACTAAGCCTGGTACATCGCAGGCACACACACACACACACACACACACACACACACACACACACCAGCAGAAGATCTGATATTGCGTAACCTCACTCTGGCTTCATCAAATACCAAACGGTAATCTTTTTTTCATCAGCATCAGAAAACAAAGACACGCAACATCACCATAATATCTTCATCATGTAGTCATAATGTGGTTTCCTTTTGAATTTCCCACCAATCTCCATTTGGCTCCAATTTCCTATTCTCATCCCTGCAGGAGGCCACCGCGCCCTGCCTGCCACCTTCTCCATCGCCGCCCTTTCTGTATTGCTCGGCACCACAACACACGCATGCACACACACATGCATGCACACACGCACACAATATAAGATGGAGATCACGTCATCTGGATATTTCCATCCGGTAAAAGCTGACATCACATCGAGACCATTTCCCTCTCCAAGGTTGCACACAGGTCGGCGTTTTTTCTCTTAAAAGTGAAACTTGGGGAGCTTTTTGGCTGTGAGTTAAAGCCCGTTTGGACTTATACTGTAAAAAGGAGACGCGAGAAAGAAGCAGCAAAAGAAAATAAGTGAAGCTTTTCCTGAATGAGAGACTCTTTCATGACAGTCAGCTAGAGTTATTGGCATATTCTTCAAAAATCCTCAGAAAATAATGACGTAGGAGACCAACAAACAATACATTTAAAAAAACAGTCCAACCACAAATAGCACAACTTCTCATTAAATACTCAACAATCAAAATACCAAACTGGAGAAAGAGCAAACTGATTAATCTATATTAGGGCTAATCGATAAGTCAATATAATTTATCGTCTTTCAATGGAATCATATAGTGAAACAATCATATATCTAGATATCGTGACACACGATAAATTGTCTAAATTAGTAATAAAGTAATAACACCAGAAAATCTAATTATTTTGCAGTAAAGTTAATTAAATAAGAAAATACTCCGTACTCTTCATTAGCCATGTGTTAATTCAAACAAGGGAATAAAAAAACATCTGGATATTTCATAGACGCTGTATCGTGACATATAAAATGACCTTAATTGCAATAGAAGATTTAGGCCATATCGCTCGGCCCTAATCTTAATTCTAACAAAGATCCTGTTCGTCACTGCACTCTGTACCGACGTCAAACATGCGTACCATGGACGCCGTCACACACGGAGGATCCCTTTTTAATTGTTACAGACGTGTATTCAAAGAAACAAAGGTTTAACTACGCCTGGCTGCTCCACACACTTGATAGCCATCCATCAACAAAGGATGAGATGCCTCGCCTCGCCCCGCTTTCATAAATCAACAACAGCTAATAAAGAGATTGTTAAATAATGAAGCAGAGGGATCATACTTTGGTAACTTCTTCCACGCTGCCAGCTCTGGCAAGACTGCTGTCGTTTGGTTTCGAATGTCTCTGGTGTGTTTGTCTGACTTTGTTGTGATGCCGTTTATTTTTCCTTTAATATAAAGATACCTGAACACTTCTATTAATTCAGGATTCATATTTAATTCATTGCCTTTTTGGCTGAGAAGTTGGGGCCCCTGTATTGTGTGAAACAAGTTCTTAAGGCAGGCAGAGGGAGACCGGGATGGATGGAAAATTAAAGGAAGCAAAAGCGTGATTTAAAAAATAAAACTTACTGCGTATCTGTCTCTTGATTTCCTTAGTGGGATCCAACCAACACTGGAGAGAGCGAGCGAGAGGTAGTGAGACAGAGCAGGAAGAAAGTTAAGCTCTAGCATGAAACAGTGTCACAAGACACTATACAGACGTTTCTACATGTGTACATTACTGACTTATTATTACGGTACATCCTGTGAATGTGTGAATGCATACCTTCTGTTCATGGCTGTCCGTGTATGAGAGTCCAAAGTAGTCTTTCTCCATTAGGTTGAGGTGCTCACACACCTTAAAGAACAGGAACTGGCCCTTGGCACGTTTCTGCAGAGAGAGAGAGAGACAAACAAAGGTTAGAGTTTGTGCATTACTGTACATTTTGATGGGAAAACCAAATATTTAAAGGCCACTAAATCATTTTTTCCAGTTGAAATGTAATTTTTAAGCTTGAGAAATCGCAGCAATATGTATGGCATGGTAATAAAGTTCCGGTTCAATCCTCCCTATCAATGCATCTCTGTTTCATTACATCAGTCCCATTATTCTCTCCGTCCCTCCATCTGTGTCCTGGCAACGCATTCCTTCATAGGCCCGATGGGGGCCTGAGCCATAAAAGTCCTCCACACTCAACTATGACAATGACATTTAGCACACATCCATTCATGCGGTGCACGAGCGTGCAAGCACACACACACAACGGCGCCCTTTAAAACAGACAGAAGGTCAGACAGAGAGCGGGTGGAAAAGATGTGAAATAATGAAATAATTTAATAACGTTCATTTCTTTTCAGTTAGCCAGCACAGCTTCAGTCTAACGCTGTGCAGACACACACACACACACACACACACACACACACACACACACACACACACACACACACACACACACACACACACACACACACACACACACACACACACACACACACACACACACACACACACACACACACACACACACACACACACACACAGGGTAGGGAGCGTGGTGAAAGTGGAAGGAACGAGGATGAAAGAGTGCATTTTTCTTCTCGTCCTGGGACAGCTGGAAACATCTGCGGTATTTTCCTACACTCGGTCAAAAGACATGCGCCACATTCACACACTCACAGTACAGCTGCATTCTGAACGCCCAGAGAATGTGACCTTTCAGGGTGTCTGTGTCTGGGCCGGCGTGCCTCCAAGCAAGGCACTGCCGTAAGAAGTACTGTCACACATGAGCATGGTTCACCACATCAGGACTATTTACGTATTGCAGAGTTAACTGTTGATCCACTCTGCACTATACGCCTTTTCTAGGGCAACAGCTTCGGTCCAAGTTTACTTCCTGTCAGCTACTGCGTCAACAAACAATGGAACAGAAAATGCAAACGGACCAATTTAGAATTTTGATGTTTACATCCACAGCTTGCATCCCCGGCATCAGAAATCACTGTAAAACATCAACAAGTACTTAAATGTTCTAATTACAAAGTTGAGATGAATTGAATCATATAAACGTAATCATAAGGAAGAGTGAAACCATATAATGACCATATGAGGACTCGAGAGATGACTTACTGGTAAACACGAGGCAGTAAATGCACTGCTGCTCCATGCATCCAACCCCAACGCCACTTTGCCCGATGTTTGCAAACACTACTTGACTCATGCCTGAAACCCGAATGAAATTCTATGAAGCGGTACTTAAACCGTGTGACACTAAAATCCTGCTGAAACCAATACTAATGAAATTCTTAGAAACAGCATTAGGACCACGTGACACTAAGACTCTCCTTTGAAACTAGCCGTTAAGGTTTCCACGCGAGGCTTACCGGCGAATAACATATGCAGCGAGTTATTACGCCGGGATACATTTGATGGCATCCGTTTAATAAATAGGACGTGATAGAAGGATAGACGTGAAGAGTAGAAACTGGTGTGTGTGTGTGTGTGTGTGTGTGTGTGTGTGTGTGTGTGTGTGTGTGTGTGTGCGTGTGTTGGAGGCCTGCTGGGCAAAACAGAAAATGTAATCTCTGGAATGCATTGTGCATCTCTCCCTCTCGCGACCTAACTATGCCATGTGTGGAGGGAGGGATAGATGGATATGGATGCGCGTGTGTGTGTGTGTGTGTGTGTGTGTGTGCGCGTGCACTTCAGGACAATAGCAGTTAGTCGCACTATCAGCGTTTTCTGTTGCGAGACAAAGCAGCTACTGTTCAAACCACCGTAGACACTCACAGGCGCGCTGTTGGGCGTTGGCTTACTGTAGATGAGGGGAGAAGGGTTTCGCCGTGGTAAAGTTGCCGGTTGAAAACCCCCCAAAACTAAATGGGAAACCCTGGATCCGGGCATGTAACTGTAAACAGCTCAAGTGGACCTGGACAGCGGCTATTCTGGGCTGCGTCCCACTGAATGTGAGGCAGTGTGCTTTAAACCATAACTGTGGTATTAATGAGAAAAACACATGTTGAAGGACCATCGGATAAAAAGGAACTGTGCAGAGACCTTTCTGTTCAAATTATTTATTCTTATCTCTAAATTTCTAGTTAAGTAAATACCAAATGTAAACACTTGTGGGTTGTAGGGAGCTACAAGAGAATGACTTTTAATCACTAATGGTAATAAACAGAGTCTGTCACAGCAGCATGGAGAACATGTGACGTTGTGAGGACCTGTATGAATATGTTTGAGTGTGTGTAGAGGGCTCTAGGGCACGTGCCTATTAGGGAGTAGCAGATGCCGAAAACTAATCTGGTGGGACCCCCATAATCTCCCAGGTTTCTGTGTGCGTGTGTCTGTGTGTGTAAATCCCCCTTCCATCTGCAAGTCATTCCTTCCACTCCTCTTTTGGTCTGTCTGTGCACTTATTAAATATTATTTAGAGTGATTCTGGAATGCCATTTTTCTGTGTGTGTGTGTGTGTCCTGGTCACCAGACAAGCCCCTGTAGCGTGCTCTGCATTTATCCCCTTAACCCCGCCCCAAACAATGTGAGCGGTTGCTTCTGCCATAACTGCACTTTGAGTCAGAAAGTTAAATACCCCACGCTCACACACACACACACACACACGATCCTATTAGCAATTACATCATTGACACAATGGCACCCACGTGTGGCCTACATGACCAGCAAGAGAACATAAGACGGACAATGCGTCTGTCTAAATGAAACCTCCCCCTTTCTAAAAGACGGCGGCTTGCTGATTTTCCCACGAACATGTCTGCTGTGTGTCAGCGTCTAATCAGTCACTCACACACTTAAGTAGACACATCAAAAATAGAAAAAAACTGATAGTTAAAGGGACTATTTTATCTCGCACCACAACACTATTCCACATTCTGCAATTCAGCCACAACACACTGGTTTGATCCCATGTGATCAGAACAGACCACATTTTTTCTCATCCAAACTGATGGTAAGGAAATACAGAGAAATTTATAAAGCAAAAGATATTTCCACACGATGCATTGTTTAACCAGCGGTCTCCTCCACACCCTCAGAGTCTCGTCGACATCTTACCTCCACCTCGCAGTCGAAATCGGTCCCGTCCAGGAGGGTCACGTGACACACCATCATCTTCATCTTGGTCTTCCTCACCAGACGAAGAGGAGACTGGAAAATAGAAGTCTGGCCTCCTTCTCCTCCTCCCTCCTTTTCACCTCCCGCCTCCCCTTCCTGCTCCTTCTGCTGCTCCTCTGCTCCGTCTCCCTCTGCTGTCACCGGCGTCTCCTCTGGACTTTTCTCAGCGCTCTCTTCCACCTTCTCCTCCTTGGCAGGCTGACGGAGTTCGCGACGAGAAGGAAAAAATGAATAAAAAAGGAGAACAAATGATGTCAAACCACAGCTACACAGTGTTCCCCACTGTGGCCATCATGTACAATCTTCTTCAGTAGCATGAAGGTAATCTCCTGAAATCCGACTGTCAAAACTGAGCGAGAGGGAAGACTACGTTCTCTCGCTCACTCTCCTTTTGTAACTCCCCATCTAGTCCGAAATTTGCTCTTAGAATCTGCAGGCGTTTCTTTTGGCCTGATTACTGAAATTCTGATGTCACTGGGTGGGCCTGGGTGTCCTAATGTGATCACTGGATGGAACAGTTTGTGCATGTGTGTGAGGGAGAATGTCTCTGTGTGTGTGTGTGTGTGTGTGTGTGTGTGTCTCTCGCTCTCGGCTGAGCAGCAGTTTCAAACAGTCGGCATCTGCTGCTGTAAATATTTTTGTGAACCTTTAAACTGTTTGAGCATCGTCAAAGAAGCTATCTGACAACATCTCATCCCTGGGTTTCTTATTTAATGTTAAAATTAAAATAACTAACCTAATGAAGTCTGTGTGTCCACAATAATACTTGGCTGAGTATTATAGTTCCACCTCTGTGATTACAAACATTTTGGCAAACAAATTGGTTTTTGTTACATTTGGACAGAGCCAGGCTAGCTGTTCCACCCTGCTTTCAGTCGTTATGCTAAGCTAAGCTAGTACCAGTTCTCAGAATATGTGCTACTGGGCCGCAAGGAAACCATGTGATTTGGCATAAGAGCTGAATATTAATTACATGATTACAGGCTATTTGATTTCTGTAAATAACTCGGTGTAGTTTTTCCTCATCACTCTCTGTCATAACCCCAACAATATACCAATGTAACTTTTCTGTTATCACCACCGTTTAGCGTTCAGCAGGACATTCAATTTTTGTCAAGCCACTACTTGTCACTATCTGTATATTTAAAAATGTAATCATATGGGAATGAAGTGCCCGTTTAGTTCAGTTTTTATGCTTACACACATTATTTTGCACTCTTTTGTAGCCTGTCTCCCTCTCCCCGTCATTAAATAACTCATATAAAGGCTTATTTGTGTAATGTCTACTTTGTCTTCCAGCAGGAGTACTGATACGCTAACGTCTGACCAATACCTCAGTGTCTGCGCTGGCGGTGGAGTGAGATTCTGCTTCTTTTTCCTTCACTGGCTCCGACTTTACCGCCTCCTTCTCTTCCACTTCCTCTGCGTGGCCGTTCACTTCCGGGGCAGACTCGTTCTCTTTCTGTGTCTCCTTGCTAACGGCGTCCTCTGTGGGGGGCACCTCCTTGGTCGGGGAGGTCTTCATGGGTCAAGGACAGACATTAATAACCCAACCAAAATATTCATTCCTAACAGTTATGATTACAACATAAAACGATAGTGTATAATAAGAATTTCACCTGGCTCTGAGACTTCTGCTTCTTAAGCCATGTTGGCAGGTAGCGAGCGATTCCTTTCCCCTCCTTCTCTTTCTCCTTCTCCTTCTCCTCTCCCTCAGCGTTGGCTACTTCCTGGGTCTCTTCCGTGGACTTCTCCGATTGGTCCGGCTGAGCGGCCGACTCCTCGGCTTTCTCCTTCACCTCGGTCTCAGAGCCCGCTTCTGTTGTCATGATGACACGTCAACCTGCAGAGCGATGGAGGAGAGCGTTAGATTTGATTTGATCACACGGTGACTAAATTATTAACGAGTATTCTTATCATATGTGTATATATGACACATAGATGTTAGAGGTTTATTTCCTGGATCCTTTAAGGATACGCCAAAACATACAATTTAAATTATATTCCGTTTTCATGCGTTGATAATGATAGCATTTTCTTTGGGCTGCTGGTGTACCACCGAGAGCTGGAGAAAAATCGGACTGCCCCACTGAATTGTGCACAGATATAAATCTTTCATGGCACGCAACTTGAATTTCAGTCTGGAGTATCTTTAATAAATGAGCCACATGGTCCCATGTTATGTTCTTTGAGAACGACCAATGTTAGACAAAGAAAACATCTCTGGAAATACAAAGTAATTAGGTCCTTTAGTCAAGCCATGTCGGGAATATGAACACAAATATTATGTATATTTAGTGTTATATAAGTTATCCAAGTCTGGCCATTTGGCTCGCAGCTGTTCGCACATGAGCTCATGGCTGATTGAAACATTAGCTCTTGGGTTGGCGTCATCCAAGTCTTTTTCACACAAAGTACACAACAAAAACACAAGAGTTTAGCATGTCATTATGTCACACAACGAGTTTCATCTGGGCCAACAGCTGGTTACATGGAGTCACTCTCACACACACACACAGAAAGAGGGGAAATTACTCAATTCTTATTATCTGAGTCATTGGTTTTACCCTGCAGCTGTGGTCAACACACACACACACACACACACACACACACACACCACACACACCACACACACACACACACACACACACACACTTCAACCTAAATATCTTTGGCAGCGCTGTCCACACACCCTATCACGGGAACAGACATAGTAATTCAGCATGACACTAATTTGTTGCTAACACTGGAGGACCATGACATCAGGTCTTGAGGTGAAGTTGAGGTCAGGATATGCAAAACCTGTCCAATAAGGGCGTCTACCTCCATACACAGTCTGCTTTGGTCAGGTGTGTGTGGGTTTCTACATAAGCAGCTTCAGGCGGAGGGTTAAGTTATTGTCATCAATGTTCCTTTCAATGGTTCTTAATCTTCCTTTTTCTCTACTGTTCATTATCATCTGCATTTTACTTTCTGACCATCTCACCAATTCTCTGACTCTCTTTTCTGCCCTGCCACCTTCAATAAGAGAGGAAACACACACACACACACACATACAGCGTGCAGCAGTGGTGTGTAGGGAGGGGGCGGGAGTAAAAATAGAACAGGTCTCCTTACGCATGATCGGCTAATGAGGAGAGGAGAGGAGGAGGAGGGGCGATGGATGGAGAGAGGTGTGCATGTAGGTGAACGTCAGAGAGGAAATAGAATGCTGTGTGTGTTTGTGCAGATAAGGAGAACAAACACAACCGACTTACATTTTATCAGGAGGGAATCCCGGGGACAGTGCACAACAAACAGCACTCCCAAGCCCATTGGTTCCAATCAAAGATGTTAATTTGTATTCAGGTCAGGGATGTGTTTACTCTTGCCGGTGTGGCTGTAGGGATGGAAATATCTTTCTATTGGATAGATTACCACGAAATTTGCCAGTTATTTATAAACATCCCTAGAGGAGGACTTCTAATGACTTTGGTGATCCTCTTAATTTCCATCTTGTACCACCAGCAGGACTTTTTCTGTACAACATTCATGGTTCAAAGAGGATAAACCTTAATGACTCTGGTGAATTGAATCCACGCCGAACCACCTGGCCAAAGTTTAGCTGTGTGTGAAGCAGGCACGGTGACACTGTTAAACAGAGAATTTGGGAAATGTTTGTAAGTGAGCGGGCTGCCATCTGTGTAGGGATCCAAATCCATTTTTAATCAACGTGAGCATCTTTCTGTGCGATGGATTCGGCTCATGCCTGGTTTGCTCCTTCATTCTTCCGACCCTGAATCAAAACAGGTCTGTAACCACCTACTTAGTGCAGTGCCCACTCCTCTGAGACACTCGGTGGACTAGCTAGCAGTGCATCTATGTGTGTGTCTGTGTGAGTTGGCATCAGAGTGCAGCTTTTTTGCGAGATGTTTCGTCACGGCCTCTTAGGCCCGCTTTAAACCGGCCCTCTCTCTACACACCGGGAACCTTGTTCTACCTCTCTCACAACTTTCTAACTCACCCTCTCCGTCTCTTTCTCTCTACTCTCTAACCCGGGGTGGCTCTTTTTTTTTTTTTTCACTAAATCTCTGCACTCATCTCTCTCCTCTCTTGATCCCTTTCTTCCGGGCCTCCCTTTTAAATCCTCCTCCACTCGTCCGCTCGCATTATGTCTCCCTAAAACCCGTCCTCTGCCTCTCTTCTTCCCACAGTCCTTATAAACAATGCCAGAGACATGATTACAGCCTCTCTTCATACATACACATACGCACACTGAATGGCAGTAACATCACCAGCGTGACATCTAATGTAGGTCCGTGTTATGGGGCTAGCAGTCGTAACAGAACAGTATTCTCGTGTGACAGTATTTCATATGAATGTGCTAAACATGGGCCAGAAAAAAGCCTGCAGATTCAAGAGAAACACAACACACAGCTGGTTCAACCAGTGGCTTCAGAGGAGGCGTTTCTGTGTTTGCTTTTCTTCTGCTTCAACAACTTATCTTTCTCTCCATCCGTTTCCTTCCCTTATCTCAACTTCTTTCCTCATCTGATCACCAACTATAATCTTACATATTTGCTGGCTACTTGGCTCTTGAAAGCAGCTTATCAGCATTGATTTTAGTTTAAGATGGTATTCTCTGCTCAACTCAAATCAGATTATGACACAAATTCCACCTGCTGCAATTATTCGACGAACAGCTGTTGCACATGACGGTCACAGCGAAGATTACTACACAACACATTAAATCCAGTTTTAACATCGGTTACTATGAAAAGAACTGATGGACACAACTTAATGGCCTTACCTATCGGTGCTTCTGTCGCTCTCTTTCTCACTGTAACTCCTTTCCTTTGGTCTCTTCTTCTCACCTCCGGTTTCCTTTGTATCTGTTCTCACTTTCTTTACCTCTATCTGCCTTTTTTCTTCACTTCCCGCCTCTTAGCAAATGCCTGCCCTACAAACCGTCATTGCCATTTTCTCTCTTCCATCCTCCCTCGTCTCTCCCTCGGAGCTCTGCGTCTGCCTCCCTCGGGACTATCGCTCGGAGAAACGAGGGCAGGAAAACAGAGGGAGGAGGAGGAGGGAGGAGGTGGTGAAGAAGAGTGTGTGAAAGACAGGAGCAGAGCTGAGGCAAAAGGGAGAGTGCTGGAGGAAGAGAAGAGGTGAAAGATGGGTGGATGAAGGAGAAAGGAGAGAGAGAGAGACCACACCTACTGTGCCATATTACTAATGGACACTAGCATGGACGATCTACAACCCGACACCGAGCCATTACCTCACAGTCTTGATATTCTGCAATTACATTCTTTTAAGGAAAGAAAACATTACCGAAGAAATTCAAATTGAACACAGACCTTTCCGCTCATTTATTTGAACTAAAGAATCCCTGTGCTGACTTTTATATACACTTCTACGGATCAGAGTCCCCGTACGAGACTGTTTTAACCCCTCAAACTGTCACAAACAGCGCACTGCACAGATACAAAAGCTCTCTCGCTTACAACTTTATTGCCGTCTGTCTGGGTTTTATGGGTTGCCGGCAAAGCAACGACAACTTCCTGACCTGGTCTGTGCACGAGGGATTGCAATTTCGTGGGTGTGTGTGTGTGTGTGTGTGTGTGTGTGTGTGTGTGTGTGTGGGGGGGGGGGGGGAGTGAGTGCAAAAGTCAAGAAATGGAGAGAAAAGACAGAGTAAGCTTCCTGGCCTTATTGGTGTTCTGTTACTATCTGATGAAGCAGAGAAGACAACGCTCCGTCTAATAAATAAAACAACAGACACCTTGCTATAGGGGGGGGGGGGGGGGGGGGCGTTTTCCATGGCAACGACATGCATGGAATACAACAATAAATCCCCATGGAGACAAGAGATTACCACAGCAAAAAATACAGATTAGTGGACGAGCGTGGAAGTGACAATAGAGATTATAGCGTGCCTAAACCCATTTCAGACCACATCCGATTTACAGCAGATATTACGTGCTGGACCTGCAGGAAGTCCTTCCCTCCCTCCTCTCACCCTTGATGCTGCACACCCACTAGAAAAGGGTCCTTGGCTTACAACCTATTAGTGATATTCTAGTAGCCATTAACCAACCATCTTACTCGATCCTTAATCAAGGACAAACATCCTACTTGTTTAGATTCGGACCAGATGTTTTTCCAAATGAGGAAGCCATTCATTCAACACAACCCTCGACACCGCTTGATAAAATGTGAGGTGTTGGCGGTGATTCAGATGTCTGGAAACAGGCCAACCAGCCTTGTGTGTGTGTGTGTGTGTGTGAGAATGTAGTAAAAGGTATTTTTATACCATAACATCACAAATCTTTACAAAGGGATGTGTGTGTGTGTGTACATTGGTCATGTACAGTGTGGAACAAGTGAATTAGCTCTACTTTCAACCACATGTCATACACACACACACACACACTACATTAAAGACCCCCAACACTGCAAACTCTATCAAACTTCAATCACAGTTTTTCACCAACAGTGGAAGTACTTCCTGTAAAACTTTACAGAAATAGATGCAAAATAATCACTTTATCCTGAAAACTGCATTGCTTGCTGTCGATGTGGATATCATTAATTGCTGTTTGTTTGTGTTGCTTCACGGTTCACTTGATTACCAGTATAGTGTTTTTAATTGAGCCACAAAGATTGTTTCTGACAGCTGGTGTACACTGAGCGCAATGAGTTCCAATAAATTAAGGATGGAAATAAATAAATCGGCCGGCATTCAGGTGGGACAAACTAATAAAAAAATCCAATCCAGCAGATCGCGCTGGGACGTCCCGAACGCAGACGCAACGAGCCAACAGCTTTTCTGACTATGCCACCGCGGACCGACAGCCAACGGTGACTGAGCCCGGTTTGGTTTTGAAATAACCGACACGCGTACACACAGAGTGCAGAATCCTAATCTGTGCTGTTCTCTTCTACGATCTGTCCATCTGTCACGCAATGACACACACACACAGATATACCAAACGCACAAACTCATAATCAGAGAATCACTTATAAAACACGCCGGCTCTGGAACGTGCTGTCAATCACATGACATGCGCATGTTCACACACACACACACACACACACACACACACACACACACACACACACACACACACACACACACACACACACACACACACACACACACACACACACACACACACACACACACACACACACACACACACACACACACACACACGCTGCTGGTGTGAACATTTTGAACATGCCTCGTCCCTTTACACTGCACACTGACCCTCACACTGAGGATTACACAAAGGATAATCCCTGTGTATGTTTGTCTGCTTGCCTGTCTGTCCATTCGTCCCTTCATCTTCCTCTCCCTGTCTCTCCCAGCTACACCTGATATCAACGCTTTAAAGGGACACACGCCTCTTTGCTGCCTCTCAGTTTGAGCTCATCTTAAATGTCTGGTCAGCTCATGAGGGATGCTTAAATGACCGATACCATGTCATTACTTTTATTACCGTGCTATTACCGTCAGCTCATAACTGCTGTTGTCAGCTGCAAAACTATACGGCAGCAAAACCATTTGAGTTTTACTCTTCAACACCAGCATGCTCAAATCAGCTATTTAGGCTATAACTAATATTTATCACTTTACCAAACTGGTTCAGCCTCAGTCAGCATGTCCTTTAATTATATATATAGATATAGATATAGATATAGATATATATAATTAAAGGACATGCTGACTGAGGCTGAACCAGTTTGGTAAAGTGATAAATATTAGTTATAGCCTAAAGAGCTGATATATATAGATGCTATGTCTTACTGTTACACCATATTACCATTTTATTTAAAGCAGAGAAAATGGTCAACCAATCTAATTTTGCATTATTGGTAAGAAACAAGAATTGTGGGAAATGTAGGACGGTGAAAATGCGTTAAAAAAGAGCAAAAAACAACTTACTAAGATAAAAAATAATTTATATTTTATGAACCCTTCTAGTGTTACAAGTCTCTCTCTCTCTCTTTCCGTGTGTGTGCATGTGTGTGTGAGAAGAATGGGTTAGCTCATAACTACTATTGTTAGCTGCTAAACTCCCCTATTCAGCGATTAAAGCAGTCAGGCGCAAGTGCCCCTGTCTGTGTGAATGTGTGTGAGTGTGTGTGTGTGTGAGTGAGAGAGAGAGACAAAGAGCTAAAGTATGGGTGGGTCACACGAGTGCACATGAGATGAGATACAGTTTGCTGTGTGTGTGTGTGTGTGTGTGTGTGTGTGTGTGTGTGTGTGTGTGTGTGTGTGTGTGTGTGTGTGTGAGTGTGAGAGAGGGAGTGAAATAGACGGGAAAGAAAAGAGGAGGAAAGCAGGCATTAGATGGGAGGAGAGAGAAAGAGAGAGCGAGTTAACTTGTGGTGATAGAGCACTGCCCTACGTTGTGTGTCTCTCGCTCTCTCTCTCTCGCATTGGGTGTGGTGTTGCTATGGCAACCCACATCCCATAGAGGCTGGCGACAACAGGTGCCTTGGCAAAACAAATGACTTCATGGGGCATTGGAGGCTCATTATCACAGCGGCCTGGTGAGGAGAGTCGAGGGGAATAACATCTTCCTCCGCTGGCACAGACACACACACACACACACACGCACACACACACACACACACTTAACTAAACTATTAACCATAACCCCTGAATCTAAAAGAAGACATTCCCCTTGTGGACGCAGTAAGATGGCCTCATTTTCAGAATATCACCCTGTTTTCTCGATTACCGCGAGGACGCGTCTGCTCTACAGTCCGGACACGGACACGGACACACACACACACACACACACACACTTATGTGAACTATATTGCAGCGACCCGGCTCTTCTCAATAGGTCAATGACGTGACCAGACAGATTATTTTAGGCGGCCCTTCGTATCAGCTAATCGCAGACCAGTGACCTCTGACCCCTAACCAGGAAACGGGAAGTGTGGCAAAAAAAAGGGGGGGGGACGGGGACTTCAAACCGGTTTAGCTCCCCCTTTATCGTCAATTCTCATTTTAGCCGCACATAGCATCTGTGTCTCTCTCATTACTGTCAACATAAAAACAGGAAGTGTCAAGAGTGCAAAACATCCGTAGAATGGTGTTTTTGATTCTCGCCCTCTCTGAACGTTTGAAACAAGACCCCACCCACTCCTCGTTAGTTCAACGATCTCCTCTAACTTCACAGGTACTCATAGTTTAGACCTGTGGGAAACACTGACTATTGACACACATTTCACTGGCTTCTTCTTTACACTCTTTCCAAGATGTTTCACAGACTTCAGAGCTTCTCAAAGGCTACTAACGAGGTTCACTTCGCTGGTCCCTCTCAACCCCTCTTGCCTCCTCTCCTCTCCCTTCCTCTTCATCGCTCTGGCCTGCTGTCCCACCTCCTCGCTGCTCCCCACGTTGCTGACTTTCACTGCGACCCGAAACGAAGGCATGAATAGCCAACACACAAAGCAGCTGAATGAATCCTTCAGTCACGGTAGGTTTTGATGAAAAACTGACCATCTCATCTCGGTATTTACCAACCTTTATCGCCACACACTGAGATCAGATATGAGTATTTATAGGACAATATTATCCTTTATTCTGCTGATGTGAACCTCTGTTGCTCCCTAAGATGTGGCTTTTTTAAAAGATGAAGGCTGCGCCCCGTCCTGCCATGCTCAGCCTCTCTGGGAGAATGTGACCCTCCGATGCTGATTAATCTGTTTTTAACTACGCTTGGCCCCCTGCCAAATCCACGGGCCCACTCTCTCTCTCTCTCTCTCTCTCTCTCTCTTTTTTTATTCTATCACCTCTTTCAGAGCTGGACACTTGCAGTCTGCCCTCTCTTTATCCCCCGCTGATGTCAAATGTTGCCTTTCAACACAAGTGTTTTTCTAAATCTGCTCTAAAAGCCTCTTGTTGAACAAAAAAAAATATATGACTATGCTAATCTCCACAAACAGGATTTTTTTTTTGTTCAATGCAATTAAGTTAACGCTGATGCACAAGTTAAAGTCAACAGTACTTGACATTTACATTTTGGGGCATTTAGCTGACCCCTCTTACCCAGAGGAACCTCCCACTCCCTTTCTGTCCCCTCCATCACACACGTCCTCTACATCTTTATCCCCTCCCCCCTTCACTCTCCACACCTCACCCTCTCACTCCTTCCCTCACTGTCTCCGTGGCTGTAATAAACTGAACATTGCATTACAGTTTCCATTCATCCGTGCCCCTCTGATCTTCTCTGCGTGAATGCGAGTCCTGTGGCGCCCGCTGGCCGAGCAGCTCTTGAGAGCTGGAGGCTAATAGCCGCCGGTCACGGCCGACTGCTGCACCGTACAATATGTACACCTTTAGCAATGCTCGGGACTGACCCGATGCTATCGTGGGGGAGATGAAGGCTTTGATTTGGTATAAAAACACTTTGATATACTAGAAGGCAAAAAAAGACAGGATGAACAGTGTAACCCTCGGACATATTCAGGAAGAAACAAGCGGGACAGTTTACGGGACAATTAAGTTTTCTAAAATATCGGCTTTTCTAAAAAACACACACAGTTAGGCGATCTGTGTGTGCCTGACGTGATGTGACGTGTTGTGCTCCTGTTGAACCGACAGGGTCAGCATGGAAACACACACACACACACTCACTCACGGATGTTCCCATAGCCTTTCCGAATGGTTAAGCAATATCTCTCTCTCTCTCTCTGTCGCCCTCACTCAGTCTCTCTTTCTCCTCTCGCGTCCGACTCTTACTCACGTCCTCACTGCGTCCATCAGTATTCTTTTCTCATTTTGTCACTCCACCTCTATTTATTTATTTTTTGTCGCATCTCTCCAACCCTTCACAAGGTGAGAGAGAAAAGTACAAATGCAGTACTGCACACAAGCATTCGTTGTGTTTTCCTTTAACTAACGCATCAGTGAAAACACATAAAAAAACTGCTGAGAAGTTATAGAATATGAAAATAACAGAAGCCCGAGTCAGTTTTACTATCTCCTAAAGACAGTGACAAACTAGTCTTTTAGTGTAGACACCTACAGGAGATCATTCTTGATTATCAATACACCTGTCTTCAGCTGTAAAGTATCACTACTGCTCCATGGACTTCTTTGTTGTTCAAGATTTTATCAATCTCTAGCGCTCGGGAATTGGGAAGAAACACAAAAAACACATCCAAAAAACATAATTTTATAAAAACACACAGATCCTCAAATGGCTGGGAACGTATGGGTTGGCATGGTACGACAACGGCGATATTGAGAGAACATCGTGCACTCATTCTGGCGAACAGGGAGTCAGTTCCAGCTACATTTAATGAGCAGATTCTCCCACAGAACAACCAATTAAGGCCTCTCATTAGTGGGTTGCACAGAGCCGCCACTGTTCTGCGCATCCTGAGAGTCTGAGAATGAACATGGCACTGATGATTACAGATAAACTGTATGTACACACACACACACACAAAGAGAGAGGGGGGGGGGGGGGGGGCTGACGGACGACTTGTGGATTTCCCTTGTGGCTCACCAAACCAACGCTTCTTCCCGCTCACACTATATGGAGCAGAAAATGTTCCAACGCAAATTCTGTATTCCATGAGTCTTTCTATCATGAAAGCTTTAACCTTTACTGAGGCGAGTTTTTCACCCACATGTTGTGCTCTGCTAAATAACCTGCAACACAATACAAAAATCACACACACACACAATAGCTGCTGAAAGTGATACCGTTGTGAAGCATGTGACGTTCAACTGCTGTTAAGAGACAGAGAGGTGTGTTAAATCAACACTATGGGCAGTTTTGGGTCCTTCGTTTCTGCTGTTGTTGGACTGCATATGATTATTTGTCGCCACTCTCAAATTTATCGGTGGGAACATATTTGTAACGACAAAGGAATATATGGATAAAAACCCTAGGAAGTCTGTTTAAAAGTAATTTAAATGATGATGTGAGTGGAGACTCGTTCTCTCATGAACGTACTGGAGCTGGCTGGCCGTGTGGCGTGATGGATGATGATGATGATGATGATGACTGTTACGTAACTTGCTCAGTTCCACGGGGTTTCCACTCTGCTCTCAGAGAGCTTTAGGTGGCATCGAGCAGAAAGATTACGGTCTTGTCATCGTATTTTAAACTAACATAGAGATGGGTTCACGTGGAAAACAAAGATCATGTGTATGGACCATCCCCTGCTGTCCAGTTTACATCCATCGCTTTAGAATGAAGAGTTATGCAAAGTCAAACAGGGTGTAGGGTCCTCAGCATACTTGTGTGTTTTCTAGGAAACATGTGACTTGGTGATGGCGTTGTGCTCATTATTCATGGATACATACAATAAAAGCATGAAAAGATGTATTTCCTATCTCTGGAGTCCCACATACACCAATAAAGTCCATGACATTGCGCCTACCCGGACGTCCTCCATTTCTCTCTAACCTACCTTCCTTTCCCTCAGAGGACAAGAGACAAGAAGGCCGCAGGCACCGGAGCCGAGTTGTGCTGATTAAAGTGATGAGTGGCACACACACACACACACACACACACACACACACACACGTAGATGAAGACACGTGGAGACGGATTAAAGGGTGATTGTTAGCAGCATTGCCCTAATATCAGTGTGCCTGTGCTGCAGCACACATCCACCATCGAACTGCACAAGGCTCCTATCAGATAGTTATTGATAGAGTTGCGTATGTTTGTTCAAAAGGAGAGAAATATATAACAGGAGTAGCAAACGGCCTCGAGTCCGACTGTGGCACCATGCGGACATCGATTTAATTCATCAAAATTGAATTAGGTTGATGTGACAGATACGTTTGCCAAGTGACACTGACTTTTTTTTTTTTTTTACATGTCAGCACAATCTCAGCTCAGTCCAGTGTGTCTGTCTGTCTGTCTGTCTGTCTGTCTGCCTGCCTGCCTGCCTGGGAAGTAGTTGAACCTTTGCCGTCTGTTAAACAAAGTGTGACTCTGCCTGGGAAATACACACACATGTTGTCGGTGGACAAATAGTAGTGAGAAAGTAAGACACGTTTAAACAGAAACGGTGGTGCAGTCGAAGGCAGGCCCACCAAAACTGAAACAAAGTCTACATTTTAGAGCCATTTAAATCAATCATTGACAGCAGAAATGTGCCATGCATGGTATGGTTAACGTAATCTGCTAGTTACATGGTCAAAATGGTCTTTGACTCTTGGCTTTCAATTATTAATAAGATACATTTCAGACTAATTGCTATTTGATAATGCTATTCCACAAATACGGTTAACCCTTCATTCTCTGAATATCTCGGTTGCCACAGTCACAACTGGGACCAACCCCAATGCAGTAACCACACGTCTCAAACAAACAGGACTGCATTTCCCAGACATCTTTGTGAACCAATTTCCAGAATGAACCCTGTGCATGAAACCAAAACCCTTTGATATCAGTGAAAAAACGAGCGTGTTCCAGTGTTGCTGCATGGGGACGGGACACACACACACACACACACACACACACACGACATCAACAACGATCCAAAAAACTGCTTAAAATGAAAATGACGGACGTTTGAAGAAGTCTTTAAACGCAACGATTACGTGATTAGAACTTACACCAGGAAATGCAACCACCACCAGCAACTCGAACAAACCGACCTTTTAAAACATGTTCACGCTGGTTTAACTTGAGCTAAGCGTCTCCATTGAAGCTGTGACGCAAACCACACGAAACACAGACGTGAGAGTAGTTTAGGTGATGATAACCGCCATGAAGAGCGGTAACGCTACAATAACGCTACAATAACGCTGCATTCAAGGTATGACTGCGACTCCAGATAACGGATTTCATTGGGAAACGTGACCATTTCCGAAAAAATCACCGTGGTTGTTCGTGCAGGTTGAGCACCGACATATGTAACGTTACCGCAACAAAGTAGACATTAGAAAACGCTAAATATCCCGAAAAGCATTGAAGCAGTCGCTAATATATAAACCACGTGATTTAAAACATGGTAAAAAAAAATTAAACGTTACCTGTTTGTGATTTTCAACGATGCGTGTTGGGGGAACTTTTCGAAACGTGGCCTCTCACTCCGTTCTCCTCCAAAAAATAACGTACGTCCCACTATCTCAACCTCCAAAAAAATCTCCCACTACAGTCCACACACGGGAAATCTGGCCAGGGCTCAAAAGCAGACGTGTCCATCATCCTTAAGACCCGCCCCCCATACAGTTAAAAACATCCTTTAGCGCTCGCTCATTGGCTCAGAGGGGACACTGTATTATATCCTGAGATGTGATTGGTCGCCCGCGCTGTCCATACACGTCGGAGGGACGTTGGAGGCAGATGTGGCAGTGCTATGTTGGCGAGGTAGCTCCCCCTAGAGGACGTATGGCATCACTGCAATGTGGTGAGGATGTAGTTTACTGTTTTATTTAGTTTAGTCACGTTTAGTCTGGAATTTTAACAGGAAATTGGTGATCTGAAGAGCAGGTTACATTTTTTTTATTATCATTTAGTTTTTTTAATCAGTGTCCTTTAATTGATTTCTTGCCAGAATAAATCCAAAATGATGTTTTAACAGAATTCCCAGGTGTCTTTGGTCTCCTGTTTGCAGGCTACTTTTTAAATATATATTTATTTTTTTCATTCATATTTTACTTGCATTTAGTATTAATAGAGGTTGATGAAGCTCATCTGGTTTTTTTTCTTTGTTTGTTCGTTTTTGTCTGCTTTGACTTTGCTAACGATATTTTCTCAGCCAGTTCAGAACTTACAATTCCTCTCACACCGTTCACGCGAGACACATTGCCGATTAATATACAACACAAACAGTTTAATTCCAACGTGGTGCCAAGCCAGCATTTGAGAAACACTGCAGTGCAGTGACATGAATATTTATGGTCGGTTTGTCAGCCGTGACCCCTTGATGTAGCTACCTTTGGAAACCGTTAGGTGTTCTGTAAGTCACACAGTGCGGAGACATTTTAAGTTTGGAGCACTGATCTCTTTAAATGCACACTTGACGATGGGCACATTACCTGACTATAATTACTTCTTCCACACTTATTCTTTCTCTTCTGAACTCATTCTTACTCACACGCAAAGGACACACTTGTCATTGCATAACATACGGCATGGCTTCTGCCACTGCACACACACACACACACACACACACGCCTCTTACATACTGTATACCAACACCCCCACCCAGATTAGCTCAAGTAATTGGCTTATAGTGTAAAGCAGCGTGGAGATTTGACATCTATAAAAGCGGTGGAGTAAACAACCGCATAGGAACATCATCTATAGACTAATATATATAACTATAGGAGAGAGTGAGTGAAATACTAATAATACTTACTCATTAAAATCTTTTGAGACAAAAACTGGCAACATAAAATTTGATTGTAAGCTGAAAGAATCACATTGTGCAGCAGGTAGCGTGTGTTTCAGTGGACTCACCATTAGTAGAGCAGCATGGATCCAGCAGAGAAGCACAGCCGACCAATGGAGCGAGCGCACACACACAAACACACAGAGGAAAACAGAATATCAGACGTTTATTTGAACCCTGAACACATTTAAATGTTTATTTTATGAGCGGCATCCGCTACAGTTGCAAACCGAATGACGGGTTTTGATATAATTTCCCCCCAATTACATTACAGAGATCAAACCGTTTGGCTGCAGTTACATGATCCCTACATTCTTAAGAGAATGAGGCATGAAGTGACGCATCTGACTCCCGTCTACCTGTGAGTCTGAGCATCCAGACCAGCCATGAGAAGAAAAGAAAGAAAAGAAACACGCAGCACATCTCCTCTGTGGCGTGACAACAAACAGCCAGGTATCAGTCTAACGTTATTGACGCAAGATCCACATGTTAGGAGGGTGAAAGGAAACACACCCACACTGGTGGATTTAATCACACAAATAACACAGGGCTGATTGAATTAAGGTCTCCTCCATCTGTCCCTGAAGCCACCGACCCTTTCGGCCTCACAAGTCCTTAAATTCAATTGCAACCTTCTGAGGAGGAAGCACAACAGAACAGCTTGACCTTCATCAGTCAGTTTCATGATAAAACCAACACCGGCTGCCTGGAGGCTTGCATCACTTCATCAACAGTGAAACACGTGAGAGCAGTTTCTATAGAGAACCAAGGAGACTCAAATTAAAATGTAAAATCTGCTACATAAGTGATAACGGACCGATTATATCAGTGTGACTTCACACAACCACGTAGATTTAATTGTAGAGCACTGACTTCATCATCTTGGTCGTCTTGTACTTTATTTTACCGCAGTCACAAGCTGTAACATTTAAAACACCGATAAGGTCACAATGAAGACACAAAAGCCAGAAATATAAGGCCACCACAGAGCTACTGCATGCTGTTCCAGATCTCTACGTTGTACGAAAAATAAGTAAAGAAAGTCAGAAAGGTGTACCTGATCAAAAGTCCCATATTGCAGAAATAGTTCCCACACTGAGAGACCTAATCAGCCTTATCTAAGATCTCTGCTACTCTCTCTCTCTCTCTTTCTTCTCAGCTATGTCTCTCCACCTCCTGTGTCACCCCAACAGAAACCCTTCAGCACACACAACAGTTGCCTCTTTGCCTCACGCTGAACGCCGGGTCTCTCAGAGTGGAGCTGATTTAAAACCCTCGCCGTCAACCAAACAGATTGACCAACAGTGTCGATAGGCGTAACAGGCTTGGCTGTCAGATAGGCAGCGTCCTACAGCCAGGGAGCTATGCAGCAGGGCCGGCTGTGCGGTTTTCTCATGCAGGCATGAGATCAAGCCAGCGCAGATTCTCCAGAGGATTAGTGGCGAGCCCTTCTGAGGGGAATTACCGCGACACAGCCATCTGGACAGCAAAACATTGCCCACTGCACCAACTGTCGAGCCAAGTCTGTGCACAGATGGAACGGGCAGATATTGCGCGGTCATTCTTCTACCTTGACCTGAGAACAGCCAAATCCTTCAACCCTGTACTCTGGTTTTTAGAAACGTGGGAGCTGAATCATTCACAAAGGGAATATAAATAGTAATTCATAATCAGTCTGAGCTTTGTGACACGAGATCAAAGAGACTTTTGTTGAATAATTGAAGATTATAAAGTTACGTTTCTCTAGTTTGGATACCAAACTTGAGAATGTCCTTTGCATGGCATGTATCTTCATGAAAAACTCAATTTTATAGCGCTCGTGTGCAGGAATTTTGGTCTCCGGAGTGCCTACTAACCCACAGACTGTAATGTAAGACAGCCTGGTCCGTATTTTGTGGTCTGCATCGATCACAAAATGTTATGTGATTCAACAAGTCATTCAGATTTGGCTCCTCTTCCTATGTCTCTTGCAAGCTCATTATGATACACCATCCCCATCTGAGTATCTCCACCCACAGCCTGAGAACTACCTTTGCAAAGGTGCCATATTTGTTTCTCGCAAGCCAATCAGAGCAGACCGGGCTTTTTCAGGAGGAGGCTCTTAAAGAGACAGGCGCTAAAACGGAGCGTTTCAGACAGAGGGTAAAAACAGGTATATTCAGACAGACGGTATAAGAATAAATATGTTTTTTTTTTAAACATTAAAGTATGCAAACATGATCTAGTAGAAACCCAAAATACAAGTGTGAACCTGAAAATGAGTGCGATGTGTCCCCTTTAAAGCTTTTGTGAAACATCAGCTGACGAGATATTCAGCCAGGGGATGCTACAAATTTACAAACTTCATTATTGAAGTGAACATGCAACCAGTACATTTCACATGCTCCATAAGAAGTTAGCTGACTTCATTAAAATAACATTAGTTAACTCCGCTAATGCCACCACACCCTCACTGCCCACTAGCCTGTTCACTTGAGTGAAGTCTATGTTTAACTTTGTAATCGGTGTATCAAAGGAAAAAACATATATTTTCTTTTACTATTAATACTGGGAAAGTTCCAAAAGCTTATTTTTACTCTGCACAAATGATGCACAAATAAACACATATCGGGATAATCATTTTCAACAGAAGCACAATAAAACTCTCACCACATTCCTCAGTTTTCATGATACCTATTGCCTGTGCTCTCATCTGAACCCATTATGCCTACAGTATTATATATAAAGAGACGCAAATTTACACACCCTGCCCGAAGACATGCACACACACTTTCAACCCCTGCGCTCAAAACATACGAATACAACACACGCACATCAAACTGTAGTTTACCTGACTATCACTTTATAATCAGCTGGAACAAGCTGCTTGACTGGATTGAGCATTTCCTCGCATGACTCCGCTTCCCTCACTCGCTCTGTCTTCTCGTGTGTCGCGCAAATAACACAAGACACTGAACAAATACTTCTCTCTCAATTCAGACCTGTTTGTTTTATGTAAAGTCAACCATGACGACCTTCCCCTCTCTCTCTCTCTCTCTCTCTCTCTCTCTCTCTCTCTCTCTCTCTCTCTTCCTCTTGTATGTCTTTGTGTTTGTCGTAACTCTAAACTCCAGGATCAGGTGTCAGCCAAAGGTAGAGAGAGAAAGACCTTATTAAAGTGAAGCGACCTGGTCAGAAAGATAAAGGATGTTGAGAGAAGAGTGGGCATGCAATAGAGAGAAGGAGCTTTTTGCAGGGTGCACCCATGGACCCATGGATGGCACCTCATCCTTATCCCTGGCAGTAACAGGGACAGGGTAATACAATGTTACTCTGAAACTTGTTCTTCAACCATCACTACACCTGTGCTACAAGAGTGTGCCTTTAATTGAATGTTTCAGCTGTGTTTTTGTGTGTACTTGTATTAATCAGGTTCAGGGTGACGCTTAAGAGAATTAATGTAAGGCCGTTCAATGTCCTCCTATGTGACAAAAGAAAGTGTGTGTGTGTGTGTGTGTGTGTGTGTGTGTGTGTGTGTGTGTGTGTGTGTGTGTGTGTGTGTGTGTGTGACACACACACAAACAGTAATAGGTGTGTCTTGATTTAAGAAAAGCTTAAGCAGAAAAATACACAAAAGTTTGTTTGTTTTGCACGATCACAAGTTTGAGTACGGCAGCTGTCCAGCACCTCAAACCAACAAACCACGAGCAGCCTCTCAATAGAAGCTCTGTGTTGTCCTGTGTTGTACCGTGTCAACATGCATTAGGAGCCTGTAATTGCGAGCATATTAAGTTTGACCCACATAATTACACATTAATTAAGCGTCTTGTAAAATGAAGTCAACCACGTCTCTCTATCTCGTAACTTTGTGACCAGGTGTGACCTGAATGCACCACAACAGAAGAGGTAGTACTCATATCATCTATAAATATGTAGTAGTATAACAGTAGTATGTAAATGCACAAAAGTTTTCCATCAAACTTTACTTAGAGTATCACAAATACAAGTGCTCATTTTGCCGTATGGCCCATTTTGGAACAACACATCTAATATTATTGGAATATGATTATTGATGCATCAACGATTTTCATAAAATGGGGTTAGTATTAGTGTTTGTATAAAATATTTGTTACACCTGCTCTATCCAATTGAATATGTGCTTTATTGGCACAAATGTAACAAAAACAATATTGCCAAAGCGTCAAGTAAGTTTATAATAATGAGTTTATTAAAAGGTATACTTCCTAAAATGAAGAACGTAGCAGTGTGCCAGTACCTTTACAGGGTCTGGGTAGTTGTGTATTTAGGTCCTACATTCGACCCTCCATCACACAATGAGTATCAGTATCAGTTGTTCTAAGAGCACGTAGTTATTACAAATTTAAAATAACATAATCGTATACAGCAACCTCGTTATAATAGCAAAATGTGATCATTAAATGATCTACAAATCAAATAATGTATGAGTCAGGTGTTAATAAACTAGATACATTTAAGGCCCGTAGCCATCTGTATGTTTTATTGTATAATGCTGATTATTTTTTACTTAAAAAATTTAATGATTTGTCACAGTTTCTTTCTTTATCTCAAGGCCCTGTTGACCTCACTGACAGCCTGTATAATCTATAATACTGACAGACCACTAGAGGTCAGCAGCTCCTCTTTACATCTTGAGTCTCATCTGAATCCATGACAGAAAAAGGGAGGAAAAACCTCTTGAAAACACAGTGATGTCCTGAAGAGAGCAGATTATCTTCATTTAAGAACAAAGACTTGAATTAATTTGTCCGTGAGAAGAGCCTCGTTTTCCTCAAGCGGAAGACCACTGGATGTGGTTTGGTTTTTCATTCTTTCACACTCTACACAAAGTCACACAGTCAAGCCTTCCCCATAAAAAAATGTGAGCAATTTTGTGTATTTCACACCAAAAGAGTTCAGAGGAAACACATCTCACCCCAGATAAACAGCTGATCATGCTTGTGAGACACCCGGCTCATGTCACAAGATGTCCCTGTTACTGACTTAAAGAAATTAATGAAATTAAATCTGAAAAACATTTATGTTGTTATTGTTAAACTGGTTAAAACGACGCTATTATGTCACAGAGATTCATTATTATTACTTGACTTTGACTCTTCATGTAACCACTGACCCGTATATAATACATAACCCATCCCATATTTATTCAAACTTCATGACCCATTTAAACTGACATCTTTGAATCACGTTTTCTAAAACAATTATCTTGATTAAATTAGTTACAATTAAAAATGAAATTTCTCTGAAAGTTTCCATCACTTTCAGTTTGATTTCAGTTTCGTTATTGCTTTGCTTTTATTCTGCAAACACATGCAACACAAATGTCTAAACTTACAGATATAATTATCAATCTTCACTTTGATGATGAAGAAAGATTAAGAATATTGAGCAATGCTGTTTATTTCAGCTGGAGGATATTTCCAGTTTACTTTTACTTTTACATCCGATCCCTCCAGACCCCCACATGTCTCAGACACAGTGTTTCCGGTCTCAAATAGAAACAGTGGAGAGAACCTCATCCTCCTGTATCCATGGATAAGTGTGATCTCTCGACACTTAGAAGGACGTTTTCTTGACATCCTTTAAAAGAAAAATGGTGAAACACTCTACCAGTCACTATCGCCCATATCTACAGACGCTACACGATATTGAAGGGGAGTGTGTTTCCTTTAAGTGTTCCTTGAATCAGAGGACTACATCCACACCTGTGATCAACATTACTCCACCCCTGATAAAACCAGCCTGGGCAAAGCCATAACCTCGCCCTCCTGACTTGTCCATCGGTGCACCAGGACTCAAATGAGGCCAAAGTCCTTTCATGTTGGCCTTGTCAAAGCTTTATTATTCTCCATCACACTAGATATCATTTTAGATTAAACATTCGTCACATAACAACAAGTCACAATATGAATAGAATTCCTATATAATGGTAATGGGGGGCTGCTCCAAAGTCGAGGCTCAAACTACATTATTACGAATTTATAATAACTACACGCTATGAAGCATTAGTTAAGTATGACTAAATACATATTTCATCCTTTCTAAAGCATTTCTCATACATTCCAACGCATTACCATGCAATTCATAAAAACAGTTAGAAATGTTTGCTTCTTTATTACTAACCTCGTTTATTCGTGATTATATCCAGTTTATCTATGCCTTACAGAAGACTTATAAATTACATTGAAAGCCATCACTGCCTCCAAACACACACAAGTCTCAGTTATCTTCTCAAAAAATATAGCAAATACACACAACACTAAGTGATAAAGAACATATCAATATGTATTACAACATGCAAACCATGTACTCTTACATATAGTTACCTCTCAGGCATACATTCATGTAAAAACAAACAAACAGACATAAAATGATACGATCGAAATGAAAACAAATATAAAATGCATAAATAAATACAACTCACAATAACGCTGAATCAGTGGAGCCCTGAGCTTGTTTCTCTGAAACGAGACGGTCCATCTGGGGGTAATGCGAGACAATGACACCCGAAATCTGTTCCTTATGTCCAGTCTACTCCGTCATTTAGTTTTGATTGATGTCACTGCAGAACATCCCGCTTCACAGAGAGGATGTGTGAAATGGAAGCAGAGTTTTCAGTGCTTTAGTGGCGATCTCAGGATATTCAGCCTTGATTTTAATCCCAAACACCAGCAGAGTTGTTGTCTCAAACATACTTTTAAGTCCACCGTCATTTACAATCTCCAGCAGCTGATCTTCCTCTGTCACCACATATTCTGCAGAGCGGACTTGGAGCGTCAGAATTACTCCTGATATTTAATCGGACTCCTGATATTGTCTGTTAGATGAAGCTTTCTTTTAGTTGGAAGTTGTAGCTCTTCTTCTGTCTCATTAGTGGTCTGTCCTCTTTGCAAAGAAGCTCTCCAAAAGTGTTTTACTCATTTTTGCTAGTTTGTGGGCTTAACTTTTGAGGTAACGTATCACGTGACCGAGACAAGCGTCTTGACATGTCAAGAGGCACAGAAGGATGAAATTGCGAGAGAATCCGGTCATTTTTCAAAATAAAACTTCTTTCAGACTCTGATAATCAATACAACGGAAATAATATATTTATTCTTTCTGTGCAGCCGGTACCAAATGATCTACGGTCCGGTATCTGTGGTCCCAAACCAACGGTCTAGATTCCAAGACTATTACTGACGTTTGCATAGCAACAGCTTCATTTGAATTCGTATTGTCCAGGCCTGAATGTACCATGATTGCAATTACGCATAGCTTCAGCAACACATTGTCCTCCTTCACTGATTGTAGCGGACCCCAGCCGGACAATGGTGAAGCGTACTGATGTTTCAGAGGCCTTTATTCATGTTCAACCGTTGACTTTTATTTTGAACACAAATTTACTTTTCTCCTTTCTCCAGAAAACACCGTAAGAGCTACGGAACAGATACAAAAATAAATTAGCTCTTATGAGTTTAAACATTCAGAAAATAACATTTAAATATACATGGGAGCATATATTAATGCTTCAACCAGATGCCAATGCCAGCTCAAAACCACAGCCTAGTCATTTAGCTATATCTGTTAAGCTAACATTAGCATCCAGTTGAAACACCAACACATCAAACACAATGAACACACAATACCTTGTTCCCGTTCCAGCTAGGTGCTTAACCGTTAATTATTAAACTCTTATTGCGGAGTAATATATTTATAATACTTTTCCTTTTAGTCTGTACCGTGAATTTCATACTTTTCTTGTGGCGAAGTCAAGCTAACATACTCTGACGAGATTTGGATCGGCTTCTGGTTTCGCCAAAAAAGATTTCAAAATAAAGGACCCAAAACGTAAAACGGGACTTACAAAATAAAGGCTAGCAGGAAGTGAGTAACTTAAGTAACTTCTAATTAAAAGGTTAGTAGGAAACATTCACAGAACCTCTTAAGAGTCCTTTACACTGATCAATAGCTTTACCAATGGGTTTCTAATCTACCCACAAACCAACTACTTTCTAACTACTGATACTAGTTACCTGCTGATACGTGACGTAAAAGGGGCGTGGTTACCTTTGCTGCATGCGCACTGTACTTCAGCTATAAAATACTTCTCACATCGCCAGCAGAGCAGAGACAACCCCCCAAAGCCGTTCGACCAACATCTCCACCGTCTTCCACGAAATCAACTCTACTTGGTAAGTTTCTTCTCTTGATAACTATATGAATACCAACTTACAGCAGGAGAATTCGCATCACTTACAGTTAAAATAAAGACTGTATACATCAATTATTATTCTCCGTTTTGACATTTAACTGGATGGATAATAAATAATTTCATGTTTTTTTATTTGAGTGAACTCTCATTTCACTCAAATAAAGGCTGCATTACAGAATAACTGATATAACATAAAGCTTTTTGAAATAAGTGCACAAATAAAGTACTCAGCTCTATTCCTCTCTGTTAACATCATAGGATTCTGATCTCATTGGGCTCTTAATTAGCTTACTTTCTGTGACTTCATTTCGGATTTGAGTGTGTACGTTTGATAAAAACAGTTATGCTTTGTCTTCCAGTGGCCTCTTAACATGAGACATATTGGTGTTACACTGTCCGTGGGAATAATTCACCTGTAATAGTCTGTCCATTCTTGGCTAAATGTCAAATAACTTCTCTGACTCACGAAATTATTCTCCTGCTCATAATTGTAGTTCAGGGGTCACTAACTGGCGGACACAAAGACTGAAAGTGTTTACCCTTTCTACCAGTAGATGGCAGTATAAATACCCATGTATATCACAATGTCAACAGGCTTCTCAGAGCGGTTACTTTTAAATTCAACTAGAAGCTTTACCATAAACACACCTTTGTGTCAAACAACAAACAAAACTCCTTTTTATTATTAGCATACAAAAAAGTGTGCTTTTACATGTACATTCTCATATTGAATAAACCTTTTCTTGTGTGTTTCACAGTGATGGCATTTTCATCCCCATCAAAATTCCAGACAACAGATGACCCGAAAACCAAATCACTCATACAGGCCTGTCAACTACTTACCGTAAGTTCAACTGCTCTTACTTATACAACATAATTATTAAAGATACCTTCTATCACATTGTTGTAATGTACTTACATTCTGCTGTGTTTGCTCTATTTCCTTACAGTATAGCTGTGGAGATGTTTCAGTCGCCAGAACTAAACTGTACGCTACATGCCTACAGACATGTAGTAATGTCACAACGCACATGGTCAACCAGGACAAAGAGAAGTATAAACTTGAAAGACAAGTGCGATACCTGCGCAAACAGCTGGAAAAGGCAAACCAGGAAAACAAAAAACTGGAATCTAAACTGGATGAGCCGAACACAGCGCAGGCCTGCTTTCCAGATGGTAACTATTATCGTACCTGCTGTTCACTATACTCATTCCATTCCATAATTACAAACTTCTCTTATATACACTTGATACTAAGCCTACACGCAGTAAACATATTTGACGCTCTGTTTACTTGTGCTTCTCAGACATCACAGATGAAGAGATGTCGGCTGGCGTAATAGACCCTAGTGCAGCAGAGCCCAGACCTACAGCAGAAGCAGAGCCCAGACTACAGCAGAAGCAGAGCCCAGACCTACAGCAGAAGCAGAGCCCAGACCTACAGCAGAAGCAGAGCCCAAACCTACAGCAGAAGCAGAGCCCAGACCTACAGCAGAAGCAGAGCCCACATCTACAGCTGTCTAACAATCTGCAAACATGCACACACACTTTTATACTTTTTTAAACATTTTTCCTTTTTAATATAGATGTAAAATATTTTTTTTGACACTTAAACAATAAACAGCTTTCCAACCTTGACTGTCACTTGCTGATGTGCCACTTTCATATTGTATTTGCTCTTGTCTTGTACAATTAGGAAAAAAATCTTAAAGGGGCAAACTTTCTGTATCTGTGTACTTCACACAGCAGCCAACTACTCCCACAATATGTATGCATAATAGAGAACCTAAACATTTGAGTGATTACAAATTCTAAAAAGCTTGACGTTTCAGTGGACGTGGTGTCAAGTCATTTTACAGTGTATAGCTTTGGCGCCACATGATGGCGCCAAAGCTATTTTTGTTTCAAACGAATAATAGCTGTGGCGCCATCATGTGGTTATAAGAATAGAATAGAATATAAATATACTTTATCCATCCCAAAGGGGAAATTTGTCTGTGGCAGCAGCAAACAAGGTTACACAATAAAATAAAAAATATTAAGTATGGAAAATGCACAATATATACAATATAATAAAATAACAGAGCAGGACCTATTAAATTAAACGAAAAAAAAGTAAAGAAAAATGCACAGTATATACACTAAATAGAATCGTATTAAATTAACTAAGTCGGAAAAAATAACAAAACAGTAGTGCACAAGATCACCAACCGCAGCAACAACAGTGTAGCAGTGTTATAGTCTTGTGTTTGATTTGGCCAGAGTTGATTTATTATAGAGTCTAATGGCAGAGGGAAGGAATGTTCTCCTGTATCGGTCCTTGTGACAGCGGAGCTGAATCAGTCTGTTGGAGAAAGTGCTCCGCTGTCCCTGCAGGAGGTGGTGAAGAGGTTGGTCCGGGTTATCCAATATGGATAATAGTTTCTTCAGTGTCCTCCTCTCCACTACCTCTTCCAGATAGTCTTGTTTGCAGCCAATGATGGAGCCGGCCTTCTTAACCAGTTTGTTAAGTCTGTTGGTGTCTCCGGCTCCAATGCTGCTCCCCCAGCAGACTACGGAGAAGTACAGTGCACTGACCACAACAGACTGGTAGAACATCTCCAACATCTTGCTGTACACGTTGAAGGATCGAAGTTTCCTCAAGAAAAAGAGTCAACTCATCCCCTTCTTGTACACAGCGTTGATGTTGGTCTTCCAGTTCAGTCTGCTGTCGATGGAGACACCCAGGTACTTGTACTCCTCCACCATGTCCACATCCTCTCCCAGAACTTTCACCGGTTGTGGAGCCGTCGTCTTCCTCCTGAAGTCGACCACCATCTCTCTGATCTTGGTCACGTTCAGACGCAGGTGATTTCTACCGGCCCACTCTACAAAGTCATCCACAACTGCCCTGTACAAAATGGAACTATACATTCTGTCATTTGTCCTCGACTCTTCCTGCTTTGAGTCACTCAGTGATTGGCAGAGCTACCTGCACAAACAGCTGTCAGTTTTGACACCTGCATTAACTTTGACAGTCTGTTATGTTACAAAACCTGAAGCGCATTCACACACATTGACCTTTACAGCCTGACATTTATGCTTCTATCGAAGCTACACTCAACACATTTGAGGCTTAAGACCTGGCAACATGACCTGGCTACGCCGCTGGTACCACAGGAAATACCGTCTAACTCGAGCACGCAGTGTCTGATGGTCACTTCATGTAACCACTGACCAGTATATAATACATAACCCATCCCATATTTATTCAAACTTCATGACCCATTTAAACTGACATCTTTGAATCACGTTTTCTAAAACAATTATTTTGATTAAATTAGTTACAATTAAAAATGAAATTTCTCTGAAAGTTTCCATCACTTTCAGTTTGATTTCAGTTTCGTTATTGAAGAAAGATTAAGAATATTGAGCAATGCTGTTTATTTCAGCTGGAGGATATTTCCAGTTTACTTTTACTTTTACATCCGATCCCTCCAGACCCCCACATGTCTCAGACACAGTGTTTCCGGTCTCAAATAGAAACAGTGGAGAGAACCTCATCCTCCTGTATCCATGGATAAGTGTGATCTCTCGACACTTAGAAGGACGTTTTCTTGACATCCTTTAAAAGAAAAATGGTGAAACACTCTACCAGTCACTATCGCCCATATCTACAGACGCTACACGATATTGAAGGGGAGTGTGTTTCCTTTAAGTGTTCCTTGAATCAGAGGACTACATCCACACCTGTGATCAACATTACTCCACCCCTGATAAAACCAGCCTGGGCAAAGCCATAACCTCGCCCTCCTGACTTGTCCATCGGTGCGCCAGGACTCAAATGAGGCCAAAGTCCTTTCATGTTGGCCTTCTCAACCTATCTCCACACTGAGTACAGATATTAAATCATGGACACGTGGCCACAAACACACAACATAAATTCAATGAATGCCTGCTTCAGTATGTTTTAGGTAAATATTGTAAATTAGATGATTTGTAATACAAAAAGCTGATCTGTGCTTCTAGTGACTGTTTTCTATATTGATTGCATTTTTGGGTTTCTATTGGATTAACAATTAAAAGAGGGAATACAGCAGACTAAACATGAAACCGTAACAAGCTCCTTCAAAATCGGCCTTCTCCTACTTTACTATTACATTCAAGTTGTTAAACTTTATGTCACCCTGTTGTATATTTTCTTCAATTGATTGTCTGTAATGATTTTGCCCTCGGGCAAAAAGTGAGGAAATTTGAACCTGACTAGATTAGCTGGAGTATTGAAAACCTGTGTGGGTGTGCGGCCTTTCCACTTACGTTTCTATTAATCACTTTACCACAAACAGCTTGCCACTCAGTGACCCAGCCTTGATTATGTAGCTGTATAGTCTAGTAGCTTTTAGTGTGTGCTGTATCATGTATATAGGCTATAAAGTGGTAATATACGGACCATGTGTTGTCTTTTGTTGTAGCATTATTGCATTTGTGGAAAGTACATTTACTCAACCAGTGTACTTGTACTTTATCTGAGTATAAATGTATGTGCTACTTTTCATTTCGGAGGGTATTTGACTTGTGTAATTATTAGTTGCTTTTCAGATTACAATTTTACACGTTAAATACAAATCAGTTTATGAAATATGATACAATATTGTAGATTAAAGGAACAGTGTGTAGCAGAGCGGGTCCTCCTCACGGAGCTGGCCGTCATGTTTCTACAGTAGCCCGGAATGGACAAACCAAACACTGCCTATGCGTGTTTTCACGTCGGCCACCGTAGTTCTCCTACATGCTTGGCACATGGGAGAAGTTTCAGTTGGTTGCAATCTGCAACCTCACCACTAGATAACCCCACATCCTACACACTGCACCCTTAAACTACTAAGGACATCAAAAAACAACAACAAACAACATCAAAATAGTGTTACATGTTAATAAATCTGTACTAATCCAATAACCTTATACACCTAGGCCTATATATAGTAATTAAACACAATCTGCATAATGAGCACGTTTTGATACTTACATTACATGCTAAAGTTAATTCTACCTATAATAGCCTACTTGTAATGAAGTATTTGGTGTATCACCATGTTATTATCATTGCATTAGTAGTCATCATAAAATATAGGCTACCTAAAATACCAAAAGTGAAAGTAGGCTGCTCGTTATGCAGCGCGACCTATTTCAGAATGCCACATCACTGGATTATAATTAATTAGCGATGCATTAATGTGCACCTGGGAAGTAGCACGGTTAAGTCTGCAGAAACCCTTACCAAGTACCTCACGCGCTTGTGCACGCATAGCATTATCTGAGGGCTTCCCCGCACTGCACGTGCGTGTTGAAACTGGCGACAACAAACCAAGCGCGCACGGTTTTCCATTTACAGAGAGAGAGAGAGAGAGAGAGAGAGAGAGAGAGAGAGAGAGAGAGAGAGAGAGAGAGAGAGAGAGAGAGAGAGAGAGAGAGAGAGAGAGAGAGAGAGAGAGAGAGAGAGAGAGAGAGAGAGAGAGAGAGAGAGAGAGAGAGAGAGAGAGAGAGAGAGAGAGAGAGAGAGAGAGAGAGGGGCTGTCTTTTCGCTTCCGGCTTCAAACTCACAGACAAACAGCGCTTTACTACGCGCACAGTGGTGTCGAGCAGCACACATGACTGACAACAGACCTCCCAAGAAACTATGTGTGCAAACTGAGAGAGGACTCCACTGCTCGGCACGAAAGGCTTTGAAGTTTTTCCTGAAATAACCAGAGAGAAAACATTCTCTTCTTCTATCTTCTTCCTCTGTGGAGGAGGATGGTTTTTTTTTGGTGAAAAGGTGAAGAAAAAAGCGGTCCCGCGGTAGCGTCGAAGAAGTTCGTTTATGGAAAAAGAAACACACACACACACACACACACACACGCACGCAACCCAAGAGGAGCAGATCATACGTTTTGTTTTTTTGGTGCACGAGGAGCCGTGTCTTTGTGGGAGCCAGACACACAGACTGAGAAGAGCCATCCTCGGTTTACAGCTTTTGGTGTCTGTCTGTAATATCACTCCAGACCAATACAAGTGTCCCGGAGAAAAGCCTCGGAGAGGACGGCCCAGCGCGGAGGTAAGGTACCAGGACCTCCATCTGAGGAGGTTATTGTTTATTACACTTTAATAACACCACCTCTGCTGTAGATGGAGAGTGGTCAGGATTACAGGCCTACCCGTTCAGTAGGGGAGACAATCAAACTAATTAAGTAGTTTTTAAAACATGTTATTCTTATTCTCAATTGAAAATGTACATTAAGTACACACAGAGGTATGTAGGCTTCTTGAGACTTACTTCTTAATAGATGTTTTGTGATTACAGATGCAGATGCAATCCATTCATGTTTAACTTCTAACAACTGTATGTTACAAATGTTATCTCAAACATTGACATCCAAACAACTGAAACTCAGCTTTTTCCAGATTTTGTACACATGTGCTCTCCAGCTATACCTGCATGTTTTGTACATCACTGTTCGCTCATAAAAACACAGCTGGAGGAGACAGCACACTTTGTCACACCTGGGGCTTAATTGATTATTTTACCAGTTTGCAACCAGATCCGCAATGGGACCAGCTACAGGAGCCCACTTGCTTTACATTAGCATTAGATCATTAGCATTTGGTTAGAGGTTATTTCATCATCGTTTAGTCTACTGTGTATTTTCTCTATTGATCAATTAATGGTCAATAAAATCACAGATAGTAGTGAAATGTCATCTCGTTTAAAAAAAATCTTCACATTGGAAAAGATGGATCTGTCAATGTTTTGCTTAAAAAAAGTACTTAAACGAAAAATATTTTATTATCAAAATAGTTGCCAATTCATTTTCGGTCAATCGACTAATCGATAAATCAACTATTTGTTGATGCTCTAGTTATATCTAATTTTGTTTATGTGCCCCTCAAGGCTCTCTTGAGGCCGCTTTCCCTTCTGGGAACCATAAAGCATCAAGTGTGGTTCTTTGCTTTGAGTATCCCATCGTGGGGCTGTTGTGGTGGAGTAATTTAAGATCGCAATATTGATTGTGAGATAGTTTCCGGAAAACTCCATTGAAGAAATAGTGGATTAAATAGCAGACAGGACAGCATCTTTTGGGGGGCTAGTTTAGGGAGTTAAATACCTGACAAATAAAGTTACATTATAATGATGCAAAAAGTCATGTAGAAAGCCAACATTACCACAGATTAGTCCTGAGAGATATAAACTGGATTTCAATAGCATAAACAGTATGGCAAAGTATAAGGCCGGGTGGTAATTCAATATGATCATTTATCATCTTTACTGCGATGAAATGTCCTATGTTGAGATATGGTGATACACAATTACATTGTTGACAATAACAAGCACATACTAACTGAAATTTATTTTTGTTTTGCACTAAAGTTCTTATTAAAATAGGAAAATACTTACATTTATCACAGAAGTATACAAAAAAAACGTGGTTATTTCATATAGACTATTTAATTATACAATTACCAGAAACCATGCTATATTGTGATACATGTTGTTACTGAGATATCAAATTACCTATACTGTGATAGAAAACTGTATTAAAATATCTGACGCATTGTTATATTGTCATACTGCCATCTGCGTTTGAATTTCAAGGATCTGTCAGCCTCAGCATCTTTAAAACCTTTTCTCTGCTGCGTTGCGCTCAGACGTCTGTGCGTAGGTTTAGTGCCCACTTGTGTAGGCGAGTGGACAGTTTGAATACTCAAGCAGTCCCACTCAATCTGACATTAGGCCGCGCTGAAACACCGACAGCGTTCAGAAGGTATACGTGCGCTTAAAACACACTCATCAACACCGGTGTCTGTTACCTTTTAGAGTGCTAAATGCTGTATTTCTATAATATCATTATGGCAAATAAGCCATAAGTCATCTCCAGAGCCGTGATTTGCTTCACTACCCCGCTTCATGGCTGTTGTTAATTGGTACTAATATGCCATCTGAAATAGTTTGTCGTGTCAACACGGTGCTCATGAATACCCGAGCATATTTTCTGCTGACACATGTATCTTTTTGGACATATTATGTGTGAGAGAGGCGGAGACAAGTGGGCGTCAGAGAGGGATCCAGGAGACAACATGTGTTTTATAAAGGCCCTTTTCTGCTGAATGTTTTCATCCTGACAAATGTACTGCATTTGTTTTAAGCAGGTTAGGATGTGATGTCCTCTGTTACATGTAGTCCTTCTGTTGAGGCCTTCTCTCTTGTGAAGCAACTTTAAATGTGAGACCGACGGCATCTGAGAGTCGAATCAGCTCAGAGTTTAATTTTTTCCAGTTTTGTACCCTTTCATACTTTCATATCCAAAACTTTGACGATCCCCGAGCACAGAATTCAGAGAAGTCGAGCCTGAGCTGAGAAAAAGAAAAAGAAAAAGTGTTTGGGATGCAGCTAACCATGTTCAACATGCACTGTGATATGTGTTCCCGGTGCCCAGTGCTGCTGCTTCATTACGGCCGTTTCACTGAAAGTAAATCCGCTACTTCTGCATGAAAGAGTCAGAATAGACAACGGAACCAAAATAGCCGTGAACACCTCCTTCCCTCCTCGCTCCTCTGTCTTTCTCTCTTGGTCCTTGTCCTGCACTGTGTCCTCCCACCTCCCCCTCTCCCCCTCTCTCTCTCTCATTTGATCTACTCTGAGGCCTGACTCGTGTTGTTCTCACTAGGGGATGTAAGTGTAGTAAACTACTCAAGAGAGAAGCCATCAAGATTGTTTCCTGCCTCTCTCTAACTGCGTCACTCCCCAACAAAGAAATCCCTTGTTTACCCTCTAGTTCATGACCTGTCTTTACTTATCTGGAATCAAAAGCACACCCCCAGGGCAGTTTTTGGCAGCTCAGCACACGATGTCAACAATACCTGTATGCTTGAATGAGCCCAAGAACAGCTTTCCTCTTCCAGATGTCCTGGAAGACAGAAGTGATCACATGGTACGAAAAATGTCAAAAGTGTTTCTGTTCTCTGCAAACACACACATCCCGTTTAAGATGAGAGAGAACTTTGTTCCTGAAAGGAAAAATGACTTAATATTTACTCTAATTTCTCATCAATTTCTGTGTAAAACGATCACTTGGCATTTGAAATACATAAAGGGAAAAAAAAGATTTGCCTGTAGTCCAGACACCAGCAATGACCGCTCATGCTTATCTCACATGTTATACAAAGCAGACTGTAAGTCAGCCGGCTCTGGGTCATCACTCGTCTGTCTCAATCAAATACGAGGCGCTGGAGTTGTGGACATCGCTGCATTTGGCATTTTTTAAGCTTGAAAATGCTAATAAGTCGAAACACATTCGGCAAATTTGAATCCGTTGTGAAATTGGGCATTTCTGCAAAGTCGACTCCAGTGAAGCTTATTTGCATAGCTCATGGTCAAGGAGATTCCTACAGCTGAACTGTTGCCTTTCCTCCATGTTTTTCCCACTTGCAGGCTCTCCTTCTCCTTCTGTGTTTAAATCTGCTGCCACTTTTTGATCTGTTTGCCTCTCTCTCTCTCTCTCTCTCTCTCTCTCTCTCTCTCTCTCTCTCTCTCTCTCTCTCTCTCTCTCTCTCTCTCTACCTCCTGCCCTTTCTTATCCCCCCTTTCTGCATGCGTCACCATATCTCCATCTTTTCTTTCCTTTTTCCGCGCGCCGCCCTCATTTTCTCCCTGAAAGAATGCCACTTTAAAGAAGCGAATTTCAAACAAACGATCGAGTTGAGCGAAATATCGTCGCAGTTTTTCGTCAGGCTGAACTTTGGCCATCGCGTCGCTGCTCCTTTGAGAGCAAAGAGGAGTTGGGCTCAGCTATGAAAAGGTTCCTACAGTTAAATGTGTGAAACTCTCGAAGACATTCTAGTGTAGATTTACTAGATGGAGAGGTGGATTGTAATAAAACTGCTGTTTGATTCAAATTAGCCTTCTAAAAATCTCAGCCTCTATGAAACATTAACAGAAGAAAAGGCAAATTATTCCCAGTGAGTGGAACAAGTCCATTCCTTTCACTTTCTTTCTGTCGTTTAGTTTGAATCCCAGCTGGAACAATGATATATTTTGTCTTGAGTTAACAACAGCAGGACATGAATAATCTTCTTTGTCCATGATGACGTGGTTAGGGATGGAAAATTGAATTTCCAGTGTCTGTCCTATTTGAAACGGGGCTTTTATTTAGATGTTTCCCATACTAACCCTTTGATTATTAATAATCTAAAAGGTTAGACTCAGTAAAATGAACTTTCTCCACTTGTTTTCTTTCTCCAGCAGTGTGGAGCTGCCGACTAAATGCAGACGAAACGCTGAGCGCTGTCCTCCAGACCTCTGACCTGCAGCTTCAGGGGACATTGTCCGATGTGTACCCAGCACTCCAAGCCCCTGGCCTGGCCGCGGGGATGGCAGCGTCTGCCCTGAACCTGAACGGCCTTGGAGTCATGAACAGGTCCGTGTTTTTGTTTCTACGGTGTCTGTCACATTCTTGTCTTTTATTGCTTTTAGAGCTCAAAAACTTGTCTGGTTGGTATTGTTGTGTTGCAGCTGGGAACCTGTTTGACCGGACGGTTAAGATTGCTTTTCATCTTTTATACATCGCAGAACAACTTAATCAGATTACCCATAGTTACCTTCCAGTCCTCGTGCTAAAACGTGTTGCTTTGTTATGTCATACTAGCATTATGTAAGTGTTTGACATATATATATATATATATATATATAACCAGCTACTGAACTATATTTCTGGGTGTGTTTTGTCTGTAAAGAGGCCACAAAATGCAAAACTTATGATAGCTATAGCCTGAACACACAGAAACCAACCAACCCTCTCCTCTCCGCAGCAGTAATCAGTTTCACACCCTGCCAAGCTCCTCTAGTACCACCTCTCGATCTAGAACCAGTCCAGTCGGTCGAGCTGTGCTGCCGGTTCCAGATCGGAGCACCTACTGTCCGTTACTGGGTGGGGGAGCGCCGGGTGGAGGTCTCTACAGCCCAACCAGCCCGAAGGTAACGAAATCTGAAAACACTGATCATGTTTATTTAGATTGTTTTCTACAAGTTCAACATCTAAAATAAAATCTGCAGTGAGAGAGTTCTTTGTAGTGCATTTACAAAAAGATCCAATTTAGTGCGAATGAAATGGCAACAAACATATAATAATAATTAATATAAACTGATGGTTACATGAGGATAGTGGCCTTTAAAGAAAGACTTTATCACTTTTGAAAGAAGAAATATCACATATATTCTCTTACAAACGATGCAGTTGAACTCGTGATTAGGTTAGAGGTTCGGTTTGTTTGTGGTTTGAACCAACTGCAGGATTTTATGATAGTGGACATGTGATTTAAGCATGACTACAAAAGAACAACAAGTACATCCATCTGCTGATTGTGAAATATGCAATCTCATAATTGATCTGTGTTTAATGCCATGTGTATAAGCGCATCGGCGTTGGTATTTTCCCTGAGTCAAAGGCTGTTGTGTGTGACAGCGATCCCTACAACTCGTGCACATGTCATCTGGGAGCCCACAAAGGTTCTTTTGTACAGCCCTGTCTCTACTAGTATTCATCATAACATGCAGTCTAATAACATAAAAAATGTTTATAATCAGTTATTAATCAAAGAGCATGAATGCACATATCAGAAGCATTAAAGTGCTGTCTGTCGTTACAACTTGATTTCCAACTTCAAGTTAAAACAGACAGGAAACAGACACATAAACTGTAAGACATGTTGGGCTGATGGTGCACATGTTTTTATAAAACAAATAAATAATAATCATAATTAAAGGATAAAAATGAGAAGATAGTCCGCATGGCATTTCCACCGGTAAATTACCATCACTTGATAATCCCGTCTTGTGTGTCCGCTCCTAGACGAGCCCTCGGACCCTGGATCGCACCGTTGTCTTCCCCCCTTCATCCTCGCTCTCCCCCGGCCCCGGCCCCCACGCCCGCTCCCCCTCCCCGCGTAGCCCGGAGCTCCTAGGAGTCAATGTGGGCCAGCGGGTCCGACGGCTGAGCTCGCCCGGCGGTGAGGAGAGAGGGGAAGGAGAGGGGCAGGAGGAGAGGGGAGGGGAGACGGCTGAAGGAGAGAGGAGGGAGGAAAGGAGACGCCAGGCACAGCTGCTGCAGATACACCGAGAGCTGCAGAACGTTGAGGTGATTTTACATGCGCAGCTCTTCTTTGTCTCCCTCTGTGTCATTTCTGTCTCTGTCTTTATCTAGGAATGCTAGAGCCACCGTGTATCCAAACTCTGAAGAATTTACGGCCTAATTATAAATTTGTTGGGCAAGTCAGAACAATGCCAGTAAGCACTATAATCTCACTCTGCTTCGTTGATCCTAAAACGCTGCAGTTACTCAATCTTTGAAAGCAGAAGAGGGAAACACCACACGATGTTTGAACTGATGCTCACACAGCAGTCGGTTTTTCTTTCATGCTGTTACGATACGGGAAGCTGGAAACTCGGACTTCCAGTCTTTGTCATTCCGAGAAAGGGCTTTTAATTCGATATTGTCATTTTAAATAATGTTTCTCAGCTTCATCTCAAATTAGCATCTCCTACCGTCATCATCCATCCTCCCTGAACTCAGATTATAATCTCTCCAGTAATCAAGTTTGTGAGTCCGTGTGACTAGTTTGTATCTCCTAATGTAAATGAATATGCATTGATTCAACTAAAGATAGACCAAAATGTGATTATCAGGTTCAGACTACTTGGAATTTAAAGTTGATGATCAATATACAGTGTAGAGCATTACAACAACATACATTTAGTTCCTCATTTGTCCTCTTTTTCTTCTTCTTTGTATTTAGATGAAAGCCAACCCACATTTTTACTCACACACTTTTTTTGGTTTTACACTTCAGTCTGTTTAATGCCAAATATTGAGAAACTCTTGAGTTAGCTTTTTTCTTTTCCATTTTCACAACATTGGTAGGAGATTGTGATGATATTTTGTTTTATTTTGTCACGTTGTTGATACCAGTGTACCTGTAAAATGAGCCAAATATGAAAAGAATGCATCAAAGTAAACCTGCTTATAGTTAAACCAAGGAAACCAAACTGTAGTTGCATTTAAACCTTTATTTGTCTTCTGTGTCTTCCAGGTCCGGGGAAAAGTGGGCATTTTTGAGGCCCACATTTCTGGAAGTCGTGCCCAAGTGCTAAACACTGAGCTCCAGCGCAGCCCTCGCTCTCCAAGACGATCGACCAGCCAAACCCCTGAATGCCCAATGGCCCACCCGCTAGAGAGTAAAGTTCTCTGCGTTGTCCAAAATGGAAGAGAAAGGGAGGAAGAAACTATAGAGGGAGAAAGGAGAGGAGGAGGAAGGAAACAAGACGAAAAGGACAACAGTGCTACAAAAACAAACGCAGAAAACAAGACACTGATCGGTCAAAATGGCTGCCATTCAGAAACGACAATGCAAACTCCCAGTTTAGACGGACCGTCTGTCGTTCAGGGTTTCCTTGAGACATTAAACCCAGATGCAACAACAGACAGAGAGAAAAAAGAGGGAGGGGAGGTGGAAAACAAACAGATGTTGGGAGACGAAAGAGAACGGACAGAGAGTGAAGTGAGAGATGAGAGAGAGGGCCGGTTGTGTCTTGAGATGCCGCTCCAGACAGAGGCAAACATGTCGGAGGTTAGCCCAGAAATCAATGCTTTTCCTCTGACACAAGGCATGGAGAACCCCCCTTGTTTACCGGACGCTGATCACACCTCAAACCACTCTCCTTGCATCCCTCCCTCCATCCCCGCAGTCATCATAACTGACCACGGTTTGGAAAGCCAGCCTCAAACTTCTGAAGGCCCTGGCTCAGACCAGGGATTCGGCTGCAGCCCTATCCCCGGTTCTAGCCCCGTCCCGGGGCCAAACTTCTCCACCCACTCCCTCAGGAAGCTGTCGTCCTCCTCCGCCTCCTCGGCCGGTTTCTCCTCGTCCTGGGAAGAGTCGGAGGAGGATATTTCCAGTGATACCGAGAAAGGGGAGCAGCTTCTCAACCCTGCAGCCCTCACGTCTCAACAGAAAGCAGTAAGTAGAGCCAAGTGAGAGCGTCAGCTAGTGTGTGTGTGTGTGTTCAGTGGAGACCTTTTGTAGTTGTGAATGGCGATGACCTTTGGAAACTGTATTCGCCTGGATTGCCAAATATCATTCACAAAGGAAAAATCAGACAAATAGATTTGTCAAGGGATATCTTTACAGGAATATTCCAAAATGTTGTTAGACAATGGCAATGTCGGTCGGTTCACCATTCTGGTCCAGACTGAAATATCTCAACAATTATCTGATGGATTGACATGAAATTCTGTGCAGACATTCATGGTCCTCAGAGGATGAATCCCTCTGACTTTGGTAATCTCCAGACTTTTCTTCTAGCGCCACCAACAGGTCAAATGGTTTATCTATCCCCTGAAATATCTCTATAGATTTAATTAAAGTAGATTTAATTTGGTACAGTGCTAACACGCTAAACTAAGATGGTGGACATGGTACTTGATAAACATCAACATGTTTAGAATTTGAAATAATCAAATGTTGACAAAGACTCGTGAACTGGCGATTTTGCAACTAATCTTGCCAGATCATGGTTAAGAATCGGTCTGTGGGTCTCCGTTAACAATTGTGCCTCAAAATGTGTCCGTGTGTGTGTGTGTGTGTGTGTGTGTGTGTGTGTGTTGTGTGTTCGAAAGTGCCCGTGCATGTTGCTGGGTGCTCCTGTGTCAAATTGGCCAGAGCTCTCTGCCTGAGTAATGGTTGACATTCACAGTAACAAAGCTAGCTCTGTGCCCCAACCTGTGTGTGTGTGTGTGTGTGTGTGTGTGCAGGGGTGTTATTAGTGTGAGGGTACCATGAGGGTGTGTGTGTGTGTGTGAGTGTGTGAGAGAGAGAGAGAGAGAGCAGGGGTGATTGAAAAAAGGGAAAGCAAGAGAATTTGCCAGTCACACACACTTAGGCTTTGCCTGCATTTGGAGGACGTTCAAAGAGGAGGCTGAGTCCTGTGTGTGTGTGTGTGTGTGTGTGTGTGTGTGTGTGTGTGTGTGTGTGTGTGTGTGTGTGTGTGTGTGTGTGTGTGCTTGAGTATGAGTGTGTGTAGGTGGGTGGGTGGATGTGTTTTTGTTTGTAGCCAGGATGAGTTCACGGGGCCATTTCACTTCTGCTTTGAAACACGATCTAACGAAGGATTATATAACTGATTTTTTACCAGCGTTTCTGAAACAATGTCCCAAACGTGTCGCTTTATTTAGGGACTTCAAACTGTGGCTTAAGGAGGGATGTGCTCATCATGTTTACTTCCTACCAGTTGAACCATCATGAATCATCCATGAGCTCTAAAACGAAAGAGGTGTCCCCCATGTGACTGAATACTCATCACGCTGCGATCAATACAGCATCTGCATATTTCCAGACATATTTCTAATCATTCAGACCTAATTTTCCACATCTGCGCTCATTATGAGAGGCAGCAGCAGAAAGAAATGTAATATTCTTGGAAGGATTTTCAAGATTTCCAGGTTATGTATTGCATATTTAATCAAATGACCCCTCCCTAAACGAATGACCCAGCTCTCCCAGGTGACATGGATCCCAAACGATTTGTTTAAATTAATTTGGCTGAGGGAATTTGAATCGTGTTTGTATTGCTCTTTGCATATTTGTGGTCACTCCTTTTTCGCTTGATCCAAGCGGAGAGAAGGGACAGAAGCTCCTGCTGGAAGTCAAATCTGACTGAGGGGGCGGGGCTTAGTGTTGCTATAGCAAAAGTCTGGACCCCCCCCACAAAGATGTCAAACATGCGGTTTATTCGTGCTCTTTGTCCATATAGATTTGAAGGAAACCTGGTGTATGTATGCAGGAGGCAAACATGCAGAAACACATAGAGCTTGTGTGGGAGGTGTGTAGGAAAGAGAAGAGGAGACGGAGAGAAGAGGAGCGATACTGAGAGAGGAAGACTGGCAGAGCGAGAGAGACAGAAGAAAGACAAGTCTTCTTCTCATTGCTATTTATTGCATATAACATGAAACACTTAAAGGACAGTCTTCATACTGAGATACACACATAAGTGTAGCTCTGGTGACACTACACACACACACACCATGCATGGAGAGAAACATAAGAGTAAGACCAGGGCTTTCTGCAGAATGCATGTCTCAGAGTCCCTCCACCTTAGCTTTAATTCATTAGTGCTCCTTTGTGTTAGTAAGCGTGACATTTTAATTTCCTGTACAAACACATCTGCTCTGCTGTGGTCATCAGCTTTTGGATCATATCAACTCATTTCTGAGTGTACACACGCTTAACAAGTCGAGGCTGGAAGCTGAGCAGAGCCATATATAGACACCGTTTGGCTCATCTTTTGACTGCTGGGCATCTCTCCAAGGTTAGAAGGCACAAATGTACTGGCGGTGTATTTTCCTAGTAAATTGGCAGCAAAGAGGGCACCTGCAAAAGATTGGCATCTGTTGCTTTTTTTCTTTTGTTGTTTTCAAAATTCCAGTTGAGTTGTGAGGAATGAGAAGAGAAGAATCTGCCAGCAGCAGAGTTATTTCTTTGCTGAGGTGAGACCTAGTTGTTTGCTTTCGTGTGCACTTCTACCTTTCTGCATCAGCTCCACGCCCATCACAGCAGTTTCAAACTAAACAGCTACACACGAGACCTCATGGACATACATGAAAAAGCAAAACGCTCGAAAATTGACTTTGCTAAGAAGATATCCAAAGACTGTTTTTTTTTACAGGATTTGACTACAAAATGACGAGGTCTTAAACACAACTTGCCTAATAGCATTATGACTAAAGATAATGTACATGAATACTTGCTAACACTTACAGAAGATTAATGCTAGCTTTGGTAATGGGTTGAATTGTTTGACTTATTTATCAAACACAAAAGGCCAAACATTTGCAGGCTCTTGTCTCCCAATTATGAAGATTAACTGCTATTATGTAATTTATATCACAATGAGATGAATGTCTTTGTTGATGGACTGTTAAACAAAAAAAAAGGCTCTGGGTAATCCTTATTGGCTGTTCTTCACATCTTTTATGACATTTTATATTCTAAAGGGGAAAAAAAGATAATTTGCAGCATTTTTTTACCCTTTTCAACTGCAATTTAATAAAATTTTTTTATCATACTTGCTGTGAAAACTTGGTGGGGAGCTGCTCTTAAAGCTGCACATTGTACAGAAAACCCCACCGTCATGTTTCAGGTCTTCAGAGAGAGATTGATGAAAGGAACTTCAGCTAGCGGAAGTGGGGCCGGACTCGAGAAGGCCTCACCGTGAACACAAACAGAAGGTGTGGTGATACTCTGTACTGTCAGTAGAGCTCGTGACGCATTCCGATACGCGTGTTGTTCTTCATAATGTGCATCCATTATATAAACAGATGCGTCTTTTGGAATGCGGACTGCACCCATGCTGTGAAACACACACACACGCACGTCAGCTGACACACCCTCTGCAGACACCACATAGTCGCGCAGTCACGGATGTTCTCTACAGCCACACTGTCACTAATGTCGCACTGACCCAAACATGAATCTTCACCTGCACTTGTTTATCCAACTGTGAGTGTGAGCTCACCTCCAACCAGCACAACAGAAGAGTGTTTGTTTTGGGGAAGAAAACTAATTTTTTGTGTCCTGAACTAGACCTCGAGCACAAAAAAAAAAAAAATCAGCTCTCACACACACACACACACACACACACATACTTAGACACACACCGTGTTTGCACTGCAGTGGAAAATCTTCGCTACCACAGCGGCCGGTTGCCTAGCAAAGCTGTGACGTCAAACTGAGTTTCCCTCTCACAGCTGTATGTATGTATGTGTGTGTGTGTGTGTGTGAGACAGAGAGTCTGTAAGTTTATGGGTGTGTGTCCAACTCTTGTTTGTGTGTGTGTGTGTGTGTGTGTGTGTGTGTGTGTGTGTGTGTGTGTGTTACAGAGTGCCTGCTTGGTTTATTGTGAGAGGGGGGGAAATTCTTCGTTTGGTGTTTCTGTGTGAGTTTGCTGGTGAGAGTGAGTGCGTGTGCATGTTAACCGCCCCGGTTAATGAGGAGTCAGGTCGGCCTGCAGCGACTGAAGCTGACATTTTGGGTGAAGGAGTGTCTATTAGTAGCATGGGATCCAGGGCAGACGTGAAGTGTGGTTTCACATGTTGTTACTGGGGAAACCCTGCTTTATGCATGAATGCAAGTGTTTGTGCAGAGACAAGGGATGTGTAGTTCACACACTGGAGGTTGCATTTCTAAATGTAACGGCGATATTAACAGAATATTTTTTTCGAGACCTTCTGGTTCATTTTTATACATCAGATTCGCTGCATATGAACGTGACCACTCTTTTATTCTGCTTGTTAGTGAGCAAGAGAAGAAACCTCCCAGAGTGTTTCATTTAGAGTGTTTCAGAGCTGCGGCTTGATCTGAAGTCAGAAGTGCTCTTTAATGTTCCATTGAGTGACCTCAATTTGGAAACCAGTCATCCTTATCGCACTACAGTAAGTAGCGACGGCGTAACTGAACAGCCACATCACAAACATCTAACCACCTTTTCTTTCTTTTAGGTGTCCGTTTCTCGCCTTTATGTAGCCGTCACTTTTTTTTTTTGCAAAGCTATTTTTCCACTCGCCAGCCGTGGTTGCTAAGAGATTTATCGTGCACTCTCCAAGCATCAAACACACACACACACACGTGGTTTAGCCTGCATCACACTCCTTGCAGTTTAATTTTGTCTGCATGTGTGTGTGTGTGTGTGCTTCTCAGTCTAAACGTTGCAAACTCAAGACAGTTGCATTATTTGTATCTGCAAGGGGACCTTGTGGTGAGAGATATCAGGCTTGTTGTTTCCGCAGCACTTCTCCGTTGAAAACAGAAGCGTGCATCAGTGTTTCCCCTGCTGCTACACACATTACACATGTGTAACCCAGAGTTACCCTTTGCCCCAAGTTGTTGTTTTTTTTCTACCATTCTCACCACTCTCCTGCTCGTTTCATTCCTCCCTATGTGTAATGTGTAATATCTGTTTGCCCTACGTCACAGCAGTTCTCTTAGTGAAAAAAACAAAAGAAACATCTGTAAATGTCTTTACTATGGCGTTTCAATAATGTACGTGGTAATTGCACAGTTTAACAGACCACTTGTCTTGTGCAAATGCATGTTGCGTTAAGCAGACGTTGAAGAACACGATGCACATTTCTGGCCGATATAAACTCTTTGCCTCAGTGCTTCTTTTTTCCCTCCGTGCTCTTTCTGTTGTTTACAGAGGGCAAGGCCTTCTTTCTTTCTTTTCTCTCTTTTGTTTGTAGTCAGCGGCGGATGTGGAAAATACTGTCGCTGAGGCAAGCGGCAACCCCCCCCCACTTCCTGTCTGCAAGAAGTTCCTTTTCTTACCGTTTCCTCTCTCTCTCTCTCTCTCTCTCTCTCTCTCTCTCTCTATCTCAATGGAAACTTCACTGTTTTTCCTGCTCTCCCCTTGTCATCCAGCTGGTCTGGGATTAGAGATAGGAGAGACAGAGAGGACGTCGGAGAGCAACGAGCCAGAAAAAAAGATGAGAGGCTGACTTTTTTCTATGCAGAGAGAGAGAGAGAGAGAGAGGATTTTTTTGAATTGTATCCCAGTTTTGGGTTCATGCATGTTTGCTCATTGAAAAAAAATTCTAATCTTTCTATCAGTTTAAGTCCATTGTAAGAAATGAAATAAAAATGAGCTACTTTACAAAGAAACCAAGGTGACTGACTGAATAGTAAGACGTGTCTGACTGTTAAACACTCTGTGAAGCTGAAGATTATTTAAAGAAAATAGTAATATATTCCCTTAAATTCAATCAGGTAAAAAAGCTCAAAATGGCAGAAAAGTGGAGTTACCTGTAGGAATTATTTCCCCCTGACACAACTGGACATATTGACTTTAACTGGTAACACTTGATTTTGAATGGGATATGTAGTGCTCTCATTGGCCGGCTGGGTTCAGCTGTAAAGACAGGGCGACAAGTCTGGATTCTTGTCACACACGGTTTCCTGCTTTGCATCTGTACTCAGATATTTATAAAAGTGTATCTTTTTTGTCTTCAATCTTTTGAGCACCCGAACCTCACGTCTGAAATACGTTTTACACATTCCTAAAATGTTCCGACGATCACAAATGTTTCCGACACAAATCCCCTCTGTTAGCACAATTTGAGCACATTTCAAAACTTTCCACGAGTCCCTTGTTATCTACATGTCACACGTTTAGACACGCTCACGCTCAAGGTTTTTATTTTCACACACTCGATAGTCATCCAGCCAGCTGTGAAATTATTCTTTCACAAGCTGAGAATCCAGATGTATTTATGTGCGTGGCTCATTTCTGAATTGATAAAAAGCCAGATGTGTCGCTTCATAAACTCACCATGAAGCTGTTTAGGACGTTTCCTTTTTGTTTGTTGCTGCTCGTGTTGTAACTTCTGTCACAACCTTTCTGTTTCTGCACATTCGAGACAAACGCGTAGAGGTTCTCGTACGCGCGAGCACGAAAGTACATAAGCAGAAAAACGTGTATGAAAGTTATTGCTATATTTTCCTCGCAGCCTCTCCATTTTCCCAGTACTCGGTGTGCATTCACACTCACACACCCACTCACACACACTTAGCTCCGTCTGTGTCTTTCCAATGCTCTGCCCTGTGTGGAGATTTGCATGTCCAGATTATGTTTGTCCTCTGATTTGCCAATCAAATGATGCACAATTGTTTATCTCTACACACACACACACACACACACACACACACACACACACACACACACACACACACACACACATGTGTAAATCTCGTGGGGCATAGAAAGAGGAGCATGCGAGCCTGAGGTGCTTGGTTTTTTAAAAGCAGGAGGGTTTGGTTGCGCTGCAGGACAGTTGAACAGATTATCCGTCTGACAGAAAGCCCATCGGCCATGATGGGGCCTGCGTGGCTGTATTCAGTGTGGAGTGTTGTGTCAGTGGGAGCCATCATTATCATTACCGTCATCCACCTCCGCACCAGCCACCTTCAGGTACTGTCGCCCGTACAGCCAGTGTTTCTTTTATTCCAGCTGTGCGTTGACTATCACACGAGGCTTCTTATCCCTGGATTTAGTCCTTGTTTAGGGATGTTTGACAGCTCAACTTTTGGAGTTGAGATTTTATTGAGCAATAATATGTCTGGTAATAGTCGTAGTCCTTTTTATTTCATTACACACAAACCAAACCTCTCCTCTCCTCCTGCTCCACCTGATTGCATTTTAATGTCTCTAGTTCCTAAATCTTCACAGGTTGACAACTTCTGTTATTACTCACACATGAGATAGACCAGACCTTTTCTTTTCTCTCTCTGTCTCTTGCCCTCCACAGCTCTCTCTCTCTCTCTCTCTCTCTCTCTCTCACACACACACACACACACACACACACACACACACACAGCAGCTGTAAGTGGGCAACGTGGGAGATGGATGACAGTCTGAGTTGACAGAAAAAGTGCAGACCCTGGCTACTTACCAAGCTGTAGTCTGATACTCTTGCGCTCTCTGCTAACTGGCCAAAGATGGTAGAAAAGAGGAGTAGGGGGTCAACATTCAGCTTGACTTTTTCTTACCTTTCTGGAGGCCTAAAAGGCTTCATCTGTTTTGTATTTATCGATAAGAAGAAGCCAGAGCCTTCTGATGTACCGTGGATCAGAAAGATGGCAAGAGTTTCATTTCACCTTCATCTCAGTGAACTCACTGCAAATGTTTCTAGTCATAACTACACATTGACACGTGGAGATTGTTGTTCTGTCCTCCTGCAAAGAAATTCTTTTAATCAACAGTTTCTCCACAAAGTGTCACATAATAGCACCGCTTAAAATCTTAATTTCTTGGAAATATATCATGCATCATGAAAAAGGCCTAAAAAACTATTGATCGACAAAAGAAATCGTAGTCGACTACGACTAAGCTGATCAATCGGTTGACGAATCGACTGAGAGGGAGCAGCCCTGTTAGATGCTCTGTACCAGATTCTCCTTCGCGTTTCCTTTTGCCTTCGTCATCCTACTTTAAACCACGTTGACTCTTCCACTATTTTCTGAAACTGCAACGGCATCCTTCTGTTTTTGTATGAGCTTCAGCAAATGACAAGAAATCAATTCGGTAGACTTCTAGAACTATTGGACTTTGCTACCAAACTTTCCGTTGTTGCACAAATGCCAGTGATCCTGATAATATCACCGTTTCAAGCTCTCTCTCTGAGACTCATTGCAGCTGACCTGCCCTTCAGTTAGTTTCCACCATGTGATCTGCTCTCATGTGTGTTTGTGTTTTACTTTTTGCAGAGTTATCTCTCTCTCTCTCTCTCTCTCTCTCTCTCTCTTCAGTGGTGCAGAGAAAAAACCCTTCATGTGACTCTTCACCTCCTCAGGGAGAAAGAGTGAGAGAGAGAGTGTGTTTCCGAAGGTGTGTGTGTGTGTGTGTGTGTGTGTCTAACCATAGATAGTCATGCTATCAGCAGATGAATTTTCATCAGGTCCAGATTCTGTGACATGGGTTATATATCTCCTTCTATGGTCCTCCTCTCTCTTATCTTATCCGTCCTCTCCTCCTCTCATCTCTCTTCTTCTCTGGTTATTTGTAGACATAATATTATGTCTCCTGATGTTTTCAGACCAGAGGAAATCTTCTGCGTGCGAGCCGACACCATTAACATTCACACCTTGATATGGAATTTCAGTATATATGTTATACTACACAAGATGATCACTAAGCAGATGTGATCCTTTAAAAGTGGATGTACACATCCATCATAGTGCCAAATGATGTCCATGTCCATCTAATGTGTTTTTTTTACATCTGATGTAATGCTGCAGACATGAAAATAAAAAGTTACTTTTGTCTTGTGCTTTTGCTCTTCTCAATATTTCACTTTGTCTCAGTAAACATTACAGGTAACTTACAATTTAGAGAGTTTAACAGTCAGATATTAAAATGTCTTTTCTTCACAAAGACAGAACTGCACTAAACCTGAATCGGTCCGTCGTCACTGAGATGAAAACTGTTGATGTTGAAAACAACTAGCAGTGTGTGTTTGTGTGTCAGAGACAGCATGTGTCCCAGTTTGTCAATGAGTTTGTTTGTTTGTGTGTGTGTGTGTGTGTGTGTGTGTGTGTGTGTGTGTGTGTGTGTGTGTGTGTGTGTGCGTGTGTGCGTGTGTGTGTGTGTGTGTGGCAGGATTCCCACGGTTCAATGCCTCTGCCAAGGACAGGGAGAGCCCTTGGAGAAAGTGTGTGTGTTTGTGTTACCAGGGGAAACCCCGGCTTAATCCTGCGGAGTTTAGTTAAAATGTCCTTTAACAGCAGGGGGAAAAAAAGAGTGTGTGGGAGAGGGGAGTGTCAGGGATGCCCCACAGTGTGTGTTTGTGTGTGTGTGCATGTTTTAAAGACTTGTGTTTTGTTCTCAAGGCTATTTAACCAAACAGTAAAAAAAAGCGCAAGATCAGCCAAAAGTTTCAGAGGAGAACTTGATCTCTGGGTGATTATAAACAGACTGCACACTGCCATCTGAGGGAGTGAGCATTTAGTACACTTCCCTAAATTCATCTTTCATGTTTGCATGGAGCTGGTACACTCTGCATCATACCATCATCATGTGTCAGTTCAGTTTAAACACATTGGTGACGGTGAACTGTAGGCCAATGATCGTAAATATCATAAATGAAATAAAACGGTAACACTTCTGGTGGAGCGTAAGAAAAGCACATTGTTGGCGAAACCTTATTCTGAAGGATGATCACCGATGTTGTGTTTGTGTTTGTAGCACAAGTCTTGGAAGAAGATTAAGAACATGGTCCACTGGTCGCCGTTTGTCATGTCCTTCAAGAAGAAATATCCCTGGATACAACTGGCTGGGCATGCAGGTGTGTGGACACATTACAGATGACATCATTCATAACAATAACATACTCAACATGAGGACATACACACATGTGCGTTTTATTTTTAAAGAAGATGTGAGTCAACGTATTAGTCTGTCTTTGTTGGTGCTCTTTCTTTGAGGTCAGGGCCTTAAGGGGAAGTGTATGTGTGTTCGGATGGTAAGCAGGGTGGGGAAACATCAGGCGATGCTAGGTGTCGTGGCGGTTGGAGGCTCAAGCCACATAAGATTAAAAGCCTGCAGCTCTTCCTCGCTTACCCAGTTGTGACAAATCACAATTGTTGTTTTAAACCAGCTTCTCACCTCACTTTAACCCCGACTAACCTGAGCCAAGCTACTCCCAGTAACTGTATCCTAACGCGTTCTGCAGCCGCTTCACAGTTAATGTGTGTCTTTTTACAGGGAGCTTCAAGGCCGGAGCCAACGGACGCATATTAAAAGTAAGACGCTCTTTCACACCAATCACACCTTGTCTGTCGTTGAAGAGGAAGTCGATGTGATGCACTTTGATGTGATGAATTTTAATTCCTGTTTACGTTTTGACCAAGTTGTTGCTGCATTAAAAAGGTTTATACTTGAGTTACATCCACGCATCCCTAATAAAGTGTCAATAACTCGTTGTGTATTTCCTTTAGAAACACTGTGAATGTGAGCAGCGCTGTCTGTCCCTCCTCATGAGGGACGTCCTGTGCCCGTACGTCCCTGGTTATCATGGAGACGTAGAGAAGGACGGCCAGAAATACAACCAGATGGAGGATCTGCTGGCTGAGTTTGACTTCCCGTGTGTGATGGACTGCAAGATGGGAGTGAGGTGAGAAGACACGTGACATGACATCATTCTTTACATTGCAGGTTGCTGGTTATTTTTATAGTTTTGCCGATCATTTCTCTTTATAAGGCTGCTATTCTACTGACAAAAATAAAAAATAAAATGATAATCACTCAGTCACTGCACAGTAAACCCGCAGCATGTCCTTCAAGTCACACTGGAGCCGTTCTTTAAACTGATGGATGTTTAATATCTGACAGTTTGTGTGATTATTTTACCACTCGACTTTGTTTTCTCTTCCGTTTGGTTTTTTTAAAACCCGTATGATCGTCTCACCAGACTTCTTGTCGTCCATGTCGCTGTGTTCCCAGTTCTTAGCACTTAACAGCTGAAGAGACATCTTCTTCACACCTTCGCTTTCACCCTCCCTCCTCCTCCTCATCTCCACCTCGTCCTCCTACCTCTCTGTGCTCATGTCTGTCACCCACACCTTCTTCTTCTCCGTCTTCTTCACAGCTTCACACTCCTTCTTTTTTTTCCTTCTTCTTCTTCTTCAGGACCTACCTTGAGGAAGAGCTGACCAAGGCTCGTAAGAAACCCTCCCCGAGGCCTGACATGTATCAGAAAATGGTGGAGGTGGATCCTGCGGCGCCTACGCCAGAGGAAATCCTCAAGAAAGTGGTGACCAAACCCAGATACATGCAGTGGAGAGAGACCATCAGCTCAACAGCCACCCTGGGATTCAGGATAGAGGGAGTCAAGGTAAGACTCACACAGAGAAAGGTGTTTGTGTGTGTGTGGCCTTCCTTCCCTCCTTTCTTCCAGTCTTCTGTCTGTGTGTGTGTGTGTGTGTGGGGGGGGGGGGAGTGTCCTTCAAGGTCATGATCTAACTTCCTGTTTTGAACAGAAACTTCCTCTGAAGTATACGTTTGTGCATGAGATCCTTTGTCACACATGAGGCCTGTCCGTGGCAGCTCTCTATGCCTTGGCATCTGGCACTGACATTGTACACAAACACACTCACACACTCAAACACACACACACACACAAATCTCTGCTGTCTTTATTTGAGGGTTGTGGCTATATAAGGACATTCGTGGCCTCCCGGTGGTCTGTTGCCATGACACTGAGGGTTATCCCCAGAAACAGAGATGTGTGTGTGTGTGTGTGTGTGTGTGTGTGTGTGAAGAAATAAAAAGTGTGGATCTGCGGTTCATGTGCAGTTCAACCTCTTTTTGTAAATATGCATCTGTGTAACTGTGTGTATGTATAGATTGTATAAGCTCGTATGTATATGAGAAGTGTAATTAGGTGTGTGTGTGTGTGTGTTTGTGTGTGTGTGTGTGTGTTTCTGTGACATGACATGAAACTTAAAGGGAAAAATAGTTGTGTCTCCAAATAGTATCTTGTTGCCTGGCAGCCAGCAGAGTAAGAAACACTCATTTTTTCTACTCTGAACCGCCCGACTGGTTGGTTACCGCTGCTGGTATTCTGTAATCTACTTAATTAACTGTTACAAGCCCCCAAGAAGATGCCATGGGGCCCGAAAATACTTTCCCCCAAAGACTTACATTGGTAAAGAGGCGTCGGTAAATTTGTGGGTATTCTTTTCTTTTTTTAGGTAAATCAACTTCCCTGTACAAACACTTGAATAGCCCTTATTTAAATCATTAGCTCCTAAAAGTTGTAAAATACACTAATAGTATCCAGCATTATTTTCCGCCCTCGGTTCATGTGAATGAGCTGGACCGACGACTGGGAGGCGGAGTTAAAGGAAACGCTTGTACGCCTGCTTTATGGGTCAAGTTACGCAAAAGATTGCTGTAAGATCCGGGTAGTTTTCGTCTTAATTTTATACACGGAAGTCAAACTTTTTGGGCTTCATGCACCACTTTAATAGGAATTGAAAGGGGCCTCGCCTCCAACACTGTATCCAGTTCTCTTTATACATAAATGTACTTTTGCTACTACTGTACATACACTACTGATTTTAATACTCCAGTCCTCCTACTGCTCATGGCTGTCTTCAACCACAGAAATTCTTATTCGACTAACACTCATTTGTCGACTAATTGATTAACGGATTTAATCGACATATCTGTAAAACCACAAAGAATCACACAAAAGCATCACTTTAAACATCGTGTTTACCTGAGATGAGCTCATGCGTTTCTTGGAAATAAGTCGTAGGTCATAAGTAAGTAAGATGTGGAGAGTAAACTCAATGTGTGAATTCAATTCCCATTCTTTACTATTTTCTGAAAATGGAACCATAGAATAATCACCAATAATTGATAATTGTTAGTTGCCATATTGAAATTTCCGACTTGACAACTTCATGAGATTAAACAAAGTGTTTCTTTATATGGCTCTGCTCAGACCTTTAATTCACGGCTAAATCTCTAAAGATATCTTTCCTTCCTTTCCTCCCCTCATTGTTTGTTCTGCTTTTCTTGTCCGTCCTCTCCTCTGCTCCGCCTCCTTCCTCCCTTCACGTCCTCTGCTTCGCTGCTGTCCCTCCCATCTCTACAAGAAGCCTGGAAGTTGTAGTTTATGACGACAGAGAGTGGATATACTAGACACAAACATTTATTTGCATGCTAATTATCCCTAAAATTATAATTTGTCTTATACTACCAGCTGTGTTGTGGTGCTCGAGATCTGTGGGGATATCACTGGTCTGGTCTTGGTCTCAACCCCTGAAAGTCTCGGTTTAGGTGGTCTTGACTACGACATTGACGACCAGTACAAATAAACCTAACGTTGAACTCTTTGCTTATGGTCTCCCCTCTCCTCTCCTCTCCTCTCCTCTCCTCTCCTCTCCTCTGCTCTCTAGAAGGAGGACGGGACAGTGAACAGAGATTTTAAGAAGACAAAGACAAGAGACCAAGTTACTGTAGCCTTCCATGACTTTGTCAAAGGAAATAAGGACGTACTGGTAAGTTTGTAGTGTGTGTGTGTGTGTGTGTGTGCGTGAGTGTGTGTGTGTGTGTGTGTGCGTGTGCGCCAATAGCCTTGCCCACTGAAAGGTACAGAAAAATACATGACGAATGCTGAATGCTGTTTTAACAATCCCATGGGAAACACACACACACACACACACACACACACAGTATATGAACAGACAGATTCACACATATACAAAGTCACCTTAAGCTTCCTGGGTCAGAAGAAAAGGGAAGTCCTTGGGAACTCCCTGTGCCTCTTCACACACACACACACATGCACACTATTAGTATTTGACAGCATACTTTTTTAACTGAATCCAACACCCATATGTTATCGTAAAACATGAGAATAGATGGTACAGCCCAGTTCTAGTTCAGACTAGAGACCGGCTGCATCAGGAGTGGGCCAAACTGGGTGAACAAAAAAGAAAAGCTTGTGTTTCTTTTCTCTCCTCAGAACTGTTATCTAAGCAGGCTGAGGGAAATCAGAGACACTCTGGAGATCTCCCCATTCTTCAAAACCCACGAGGTAATATTTCTGCTTTACTGCAAATGGTTGATGTTGTAGTTCTGGGCTCAGTTCAGGATGTGTGAATTTCCATGTCCGGTAGACTGGCTTGAGACATATTTTCTGTTCTAAACCTTTGAATTGGTGAATTAGTCCCAGTCCTAGTTAACATGTACTTTGTGTCACCTTACATTCAAATAATAATTTATTGATTAGGTAGTTAAGTGTCATTTAGTGACACTAACTCACTCGAGCAAACACACCAGTGCACGCACAGCGTAACAGGTCTCGTCATTGAAATTGGACAACACACGCACACGTTCAGTTCCACTCACATACAAACTAACATACGAGCGGACATAAATGCAAGGCGTTGTAACAAAACAGGAAGTGAGATCATGTTTTTGAGGGAAGCAAACACAAGAGTAATGTTGAGTAAAAAAAGAAGAAAGAAAAAACAGTTTCCTGTTTTCTTAGTCACCCCATTGTCTTGCTGTGTCTCTGCAGGTGATTGGCAGCTCTTTGTTATTCGTTCACGACAGTAAGGGGAGGGCCAAAGTCTGGATGATTGACTTTGGGAAAACCACGCCTCTTTCTGACGGGGACGAACTAAACCACCGAGCATCATGGGTCGAGGGCAACAGAGAAGACGGTTACCTGTCTGGACTTGATAGTTTGCTGGACATCATTTTAACCATGGGGAACTCTGAGACTTGAAGTCGGAGGGTTAAAAAAGAAAAAAAATCCCAAGTGAACATTTGGACACACAACAACCACTTCCATTCATTCTTCCTTTCTCTCGGGAACACTTCCTCAAGGATTCCTTCACAGACGTTTGTCCTCATGTTGGAAACCACATCATCCCATAACAATGCGCGGCCAAATCCATTCATGGATGCAACCTGGCTATTAATATTCTGTGGATTTCAGGTTCTTTCTCTTTCCCGCTCATTTACTACCTTTTTACTAAAGGAAAAACAGCAAAATTGCTTCATCCAAATTGAAGTCTAAGGCTGGTGATATTTCATATTTTTGTTATGAAACAAATTCTATGAAAAGACCAAAAACAGTGTGTTTGTTTGTCTCAATATTTATCCAGCCCATTCGTTTCTGCTGAAGACGTGAATTATTTAAAGATGAATTATGAATATATATATTCATAATATTTTCTAAAACAGCTGGGCACTGTAGTTTTGAGCAAACATTACTCAAACGGGAGGAAATAGTGTGTTTGTTTCAGGACTATTTTCAGAAGCGGATTAACACACGTTTGGTTGTGCTCGTGAACGTTTGGGATCATCTAAAATAATATATCAAACCCAACAGTGCCCATGTAGATTGTAATGAATGAACACCTAACAGTGTGGCTCAAAGATGGAGCGTTATGACTCACAGGAGTCAGCTAAATCAGGCTTTAGATACACACACGATGGTTGCAGGATGAAGTTATTGCTGGTTTTGGTCTTTTTGTGGGATTTGTTGACATTAAAATTAAAACGATAAAGAAAATATCCCCAGAATTATCATTTAAAGCCACTATGTGTGGAATTTTAACATTTTTATCTTTTGCACTCCTTGGTGATAAAAAAAACAAACACTGTAAGGGCCTGATCAGACAGAGGACGCTTTGCAGGTAGAAAACGTGGTAACGTTAGCCTAACACAAACCATGAACTGTATGCTAATTAATAGTTATTAAGTTAAAAAAATTTACAACATCTTGCCCAAAATCTCAAGGACCGGGTATCCAGCAAAAGTCACCACAGTGAGACAAAAATGTCACTGACGTCCCGCTTCTCCGCTCTGAGTTGAATATTTTTCAACTCGAGGCCTTCGGGGCGCTCTTTTAAAATAGAGAGTCACATAGAGCTGAAAAAAGCGAGGCAGCGTGCAGAACGCTTCACTTTCATTGAAAACACACCGCTCCCAGGCTGCTAAAACGTGCTCTGTCTGTTCAGAGCCCGAAGACGCTGTGATCACATAAGAATTGTACAAGTAGTGGCTTTAAAACATGCACGTTAAAACGTCCATATTTGACTTTAAATATCTTGTTTAACAGTTATACTCATTTGCAACTTAGATATAGTCTATCTCCATTAAGTCTCAGTTAGATTGCATATCTTCCTAAGTATATCTGATCTCAATTGTATTGGATATTTTTGTGTTTTTGATCATAATTTCAGCACATTGCCCCTTTCTTTTAAAATTAATCTGCACTTGATTCTATTTTCACTGTTAGAGATTGTACGGTTGAGTGTGCTTCACAGTGGGAAACAAAACTAGTCTAGCTGTTTTAACCTCTAACCATAGCCATACTTAGAATTCAGATACTCTAATTTGGTCAGTGAGGTTTTCAGTGGCAGCCAGGTTTCCTCCACAATAACCTGGCAGTTATGTGAGGCTAAATGATTCAGGTCAGAGTAGTTTCACTATGTTACGGAGGGCATTGTTTCTATTTAACATATTTACAGCCAATGCCAGTCCATGGTACTTGCCTGGACAAACACTTCCCACCCTTCTCACACCTTTGTTGGGATTGTTCACAATGTACAATGAGATTTATTATGTTTTGATGTAGTTTTTTTGTAACATTATTTTAGCGTACTCAAATCCTGTGGAACACTTACAGCCATGAACAACCTTATTTAAGCTATACAGTGCCTTGACATTACAAAGCCAAGTCAGACAACTGAAAATATGTTCTTATTTTAAATGTTACGGCGGACTTTTATCCTAGTCTTAACTGTTTCAGTGCGTAGTCTTGGGTGCATGTTTATTATCCTCTTAAAGTTTGGGCTTAATTTGTATTTCATCCTGTTTTTATTTATAACATTATATTATGTTTGTTGTTTTTGTTATTGGGATACTGTGACATTTTGAATTGTGGGCTGTGGGCTTCGTCTTCAAGCATGTGTTACACTATGAGTGAAAGTCAAACACAACGTTGGATGTCTATAGAAAAGATTGACGGCTGTTCAGATAATGATACCCATTTATTTAAATGGGGAATACAAACGTTCATTAAGAAAGTGATTGGGAAGTTAAAGGAGGAACACATAATGTAACAGGTTCTTGATGAACAATAAAAACTAAATAGTATGTAGAATCCACTCTACCATATATTTAAAAAGCAATGGTTTTCATTTGATGTGTGCAGTGACAGTAGACGCAGAAAGAGATTATAATTCCATGCAGTGCCTTCTTAAAGTAGTTCAACATTTTGGGAAATATGTATGCTTATCAGCTTTTGTGCATTAAACAAGATGATTGAAACCTCTCCCATGCCTGTACGCTAAATATGAAGCATTCGCCAGCAACTGGTTAGCTTAGCTTAGCATTAAGAGTGATTGATTAAACATTCAAGGTATAATGTGATGTAATATAATCTGCCCTTGATTACATTTCCATTGTTAGAGATTTTACAGTTTAGTGTGTTTCACAGTGAAAAAAAATGATCTTTTAGGTGTTTTTACCGCTGTTTAACCAGCCACACTTTGAATTTAGATTATTTAAATTGGTCAGCAAGGTTTTCAGCCATGTTTCCTCCACAGTGACCTGGCAAATATATTTATATGAATTATACAGATCTCAATAGTTTCATTCTGTTATGAAAGGCATTGCGTCATATTTTGGGAAATATGTATGCTTATTAGCTTTTTTTTGCAGAGAGTCAGACGAGATGATTGATACTACTCTCATGCCTGTACTCTAAATATGAAGCGTTCGCCAGCAGCTGGTTAGCTTAGCTTAGCATAAAGACTGGCAACAGGAAAACAACGTTTCTTGATTAAAACATTCAAGATATAACGTGTTAATTAGTGAGCTTTAGGGTCAGGGGTTGGCAGATTGTGTTACCTTTGCATAGGGGCTAGCTGTTTCATGGCTTTATGCTAAGCTAAGCTAACCAGCTGCTGTAGGATGATTGTTAACGGGTAGATATGACCGTGGTATCACCTTTCCCAAAATGTTAAACTATTCCTTTAATATCTACCGTCTTCGCTATTGCTTATGCTCCCCGATGTGCACTTATCGGGTTGTTTGCTAGTAGTTCATATATTGTTTTGGTTTTTGCCGGCTTATGTATTTATTTGGATTTCTCCTTTAAAAAAGTGTGTATTTTTGTGAAAAAAACAATACTGCTTCCATGTGTGACTTCCCTGAATTTCTGGGATCATAGAGGTCTGAGCTTGTAGGAAAATGGTTCACGCGACACGGTTCAGAGTATTTCCTCCACGAGGGCACAACCTCTGGTCCTGACCTGAGGAAGCCCACAGTGACCCACGCTGCTGCTGCTTCATGGCCACATCGATTAGTGTGTTTGCATGGGGGTCATTTGCCATTCAAATCACACCTGTCCACAACAGCAGCAGCATCCGGAGCTGGAGGGAAAGAGACGACATGATTTAGGAGCTGAGAGGTGAATGAGGGAGACACTGCAGAGATGTGAGGTGGAAGGTGAACCATTTAGTATTTTTGAACATGCGGCTCTTTCATAAGATGTTTACATTGTTCCTGCTCATTGTTCCGTTTGTGCACTTTTGTTTGAAGTGATCATTTCTCATAGATGTTATGACTAAAACGTCCTACACACAATACTTTGGAAAATCCCCACATGATAAAAGTTTTTAGTATCCTTGAGCCTTACAGTGAGGGTTCACTCTTCATTGCCTGTAGTTGAGATCCCTTATGTGAAATAACCTGTTATTATAGACCCCATATTTGACAATGTCCACTCTCCAGGCACTTTGACAGAGATGTATTCACTTAAGAGGACCATTGAGCTCATTTAGTCCGGGAAAGGATTCTAACCTCCCTTACATAACAAAATATACAACATGCGCTGCGTGGATCTGTGGCGCACTCTGCTGCCACTGCAGTGTCACTGCAGATGGATGATCGCCTCTAAAAGATAAAGTCAGAACCCAAATTTGCATTAAGATTTTAGAAGACATTTTGGTCACACTCATTATGATGTCCATGTCTATAGAGCATTATAAACATACTTATAATGCGCTATAGTCTGCTCATAGCATTGTGTAATTATAGTTATGAGCACTGATAAATATGAATAATGCTTTATAACAATAATTATAACCCATTATGAAGCACTTTATAATTACTTATAAGGTCAAGTGTCATAGAATTGCTGGTCTCTCACAGACTTTTTTGCAAGGATCATAGTGTATTATATTCTCATAGTTGCATTACATTATAATCTTATTTACAATACATTATAATCACTGTTATGATGCATTATATTGTAATTATAAGTTACTCTAAGTGGTCATTGTTTGCTTTAAGTATAGTAACGAATAATTTTGTGTTTTGTTCTTGCATAGATTTTATATTTTTTTCACTTAACTTAACGCAAACAATGACCACTTAGAGTAACTCATAATCACAGTATAATGTATTATAAATAGTATAAAATGTATTACTATGGGAATTATAATACACTATGATCCTTGCAAAAAAGACTGACCAGTAATTATGACCTATTATGCTATGGAGCTCATAGGTCATTATAAAATGATTTATAATGTGTTATTATATATTATAAAGCATTATGAATATGTATAAGTTGTTATAACCATAAGAGATTATAATGCATTATAATCATGCATAGAAAGTGTTACCAAAATGTTCAATTCTTTTCTGAGGAAATGGCTTTTGAAGTGAAATTATAAATATCTATTGCAGTTGTGTCTTTACGTGTTCATTTTACTACAGTTATTTTTATAACAGCCTCATTTTAAAGTACGGTACTGGTTGATATTTCAAGGTAATTGTGAAATCATACATTTTTTTCATGATTTGTCCTGATAATTGATCAGCAATAACAATCAAACAGGGCAGAGTTGGGGTTATGTCCGCATACCGTAGATGGCAGCAGAGGCCCATTTCAAAGCCGAGGTACAATTATGTTTTTATGGTTGGCACGTGTGGTGTAAATGTGTCTGCTCATGTAAAACCTTGTAAAAACCTGAATTTGCACTCAATAATACAGAGTCGGGCTTTGGGACGCAGCACAAACTTGCTTCTTGTTTTTCTCGCGTGATGAACCAATGAGAAGCCGCGTTTCAGTCCACACCTCCTGTCAACACACGACGAGGACCAATAGGAGCAGAGCATGACCAGAGCCGTGCATAGATAAAGTTTAGCAGGTCTACGAGGGGAGATAAAACTGTAACTGTACTGGCTTTGAGGTTAGATTTGAGGGCAGACTGAAGGGACGAAAGTGACACAGACAGGGCTGAGGATTGCATGCACATCTGCAAAAAAACATCACAGCTGTATCATTCAAATGCACGGCTCTGGTTGGTAAATAAGGTTTGACCTCGTGGTGGAGACATTCTGGATTACACGCAGCAGCAGCAACAACAACAGTAGGAGGACTCAGAGGGCAACCTGCAACTCCTGCGTGGAAAAGAGACCCACCGCGTGAACGTGCTGTTGTATGCCTTTATGCTAATTAGACAGTTGTTCGTTTAGTTGGACTCGCGCACACCGCTGACAGAGTTGGAGAAACAAGCAGAGGCGACAAGTACTGGTGAGTATCTGCTATCAACAATAAGCACGTACTAAATATTAAATATGCTCTTTAAAATACTATTTTTTTCCGGTTAGTCCTGTTCACGTTCACGTCCACGTTCACAGCTTCCTTCATCAAATCCGCCTCCGCGTGCCGAGGTGTCCGCGTCGTCTGTTGCTGCTCTGTCACTTCTGCAAACTTTACCGACGTGACTCATTCAAGCAACGTTACTTTTAAATGATTTATTAAACGTGCTTAACCAGCTTTAATAACGGGCAGTTGACAGCGTGGCACGCGTTTTGTTGTGGCAGTGAGTCTCGTGGCTACACGCCCGCGAGGAAGTTTATAATCACAGATTTTGGGCCACGTTCGTTGGCCTGAAGGATTTATTGATCTACCTGTATCTGCACGGGGAGTTAAGAGGTTTACGTCCGGAATATATATATCCGTTTTAATACCATTCGTGAAGTATATTTGCACTTTGATTTGTTTCAAGTACTAATGAAACCTGTACTAGTAGTGTACTTTTACATAGTGTGTATGTATCGGCACATGTAGGGTGACTCTGACACAATATATTGTATTAATGTGAGCTACCTCTTACATACAATATTTAAACCTAATACATTTACACTGCATGTGTGTATAGTGTATTTGAATAGCTTCACATTTGAAGGAGTGTGTTATAACACTTATGACACTAGACACTGACAGCACAGATGCATTAGTAGAGGTTGTGTATGACAGCCAAGAGGTTGCAGCATAGCAATGCCAAAGGCACAAACTGTCTGAGGTAATTTCCTCGAGATAGTTTTTTCCATTAAACAGCACCGACAAGTTTATTTTTGTCACGGCTCAGAACAGGCTACACTTGGTCGCAATGCTTTCATAACCAAAGTGATGGGATCCTTATCAAAAAGGTGTGTTTATATTACGCAGGGCTGCTCCCTCTTAGTCGATAAGTTGACCAATCGGTTGTTTTGGTCTTCGTCGACTCAGATTTCTTTCGTCGATAAGTTGTTTTTCATGCTGAAACAGGAGATTTAAAGTGGTGCTATTGTGTGATTCTCTGTGGAGAAACTCTGTGTTAGTGATCTGTCGATTAAATCAAATAATGAATGAATCGACAAAATGTGTGAGTGTTAGTCGACTTGTCATTGGATTTTGTTTTTAAATCTGAAATATTGACAGTATCCAAATCCAGTGTTGATCAGGCAATTACCTGATAATTACCGCTGTGTTGTGGCCAATACCGGTACAGTAACTGTCAACAATGAATAAGTAATTTACTTAACTAAATAAAGAAATAACTCAAACTGATTTATCGATAAGCAAAATAGTTTCATCAATCGCTCTAGGCTCTCCTCTGTATTGTGGCCTTGCAGGAAACGTGGTTTCCCTCATGTTTGGCTCAGGACCAGCGGCGAGGGGCAGGGACTGGAGGCTGTCTGTTAGCCGTTAGATGTACAGCGCTCAGATATAGACTCATGCTGCTGCGGTGCCTGGCTATTTTCACAGCAGTGAGTCAACAGCTTGTGGAGGGCAGAGGAGCCCAGGCAACAACTGAGGCTTAGCTGTGTGTGTGTGTGTGTGTGTGTGTGTGTGTTTTAGTCACACAATACCATGTATAATCACAGGCTGGGCCTCACAAACACCTTGTAGTGACCTCTCGCCCACTGAGCATCAGAACTGCCTCTAGTTACATTTCTATTCAGGTTATAAAACCTATAAGCATCCTCTCTCTTTTAGTTGACTTTTTCTACACTAATGCAGAGGAAGAAAGCAGCCTGTAAACACATACTGAGGCAACACACCCACATTGACAAATGGGAAGTTGCTCAATCGATTTTCATTTAGCAATAAACAGTAACTTCTTCTTCATAGTATCAGATTTTGCAAGTTGAATTTATTCGACAGTGTTCACAGCTCTGAATCCTGCAGAAACGCACGAGTATGTCTTACGCTTTAAGTATGTTGTAGCCGTGCCTGCGCCACAATATTTAATATTTTTGCCGTGAGCATTTGCATTCTGCAGCTCCGTGTTGCTGCTTTGGGTTATAGGTAATCTCCTTCAAAAACATTTTCGATATTTTTGTTAAAATTCTCATTACATCCTGAAGCAATCAGTGATTCATGCTCAACAAAAAAAAAAAAAAAAGAGAGAAAAATCTGGTGTCTGTTGCAGGACTGTAATAAGCCAGTAAGAGTGCTAACAATAGCCATGTTGGTTGTTTACATTCATAATTATATGTTTACGTTCATAATGATCATTTTCGGGGAGTGGCTTTGAAGAGAGGCCTGAAGGGGACGGGCTGTCAGTGTTGCCGACTTGGCGACTTTCTTGCTAGATTCTCAAGATTACCAATCCTAGTTTTAATAGGCTCCTTTGCCTCAGTACAAACTTCCTACCTTAACTCCCAGCCGACGAGAAGATCATGCAGGATCGTTGAGCTAGTGCTTGTGTGGGACCATAGTCACCCGATGATGTCGTTGTATGAATCTGTGTGTCATCTGTAAGATATGTTGTTTTGCATGAACTGCGCCGGTGAGAGCACGTAGACATTAAACAGAGGAGGCCTGAGAAAGCCTTAAATGTTAAGTCCTTTGGAGTCGTTTTCTTTTCCAGAGTTCAGCCCTTATTGTGCTCGAGCTCCGTCACATGCTGAGTCAGTCCCAGAATACAACACAGTTCTTTTGTGCTGCTGTCCTCGGAGTTGCCAACATGAACGTAAAAGTCCCCAAAAATAACTACAGACAGCAGTTCATCAAAAAAAATCTATCAGCTTTAACTCTCTCTTAAATGACTTCTATTAGAGTGTTGTTTTGTGTTTCTTTTTAATTTGAGGCTCATACTTTCTCAAGTTGGGGTTGCTTTTGATCCTCCATCTTGTTCCAGAGAACCAGCTAAAGTCTCAATTCAAACCTGCAGAGGAAGGAAGTCTGAGATGTGTTTCTGTTAATTATCTGTCATGTGGTTAATTAATGATAATAACAAAAAAAAACACTATCAGACAATAATAAGAATAAGATTCAAATCAGTGTTTTCTTCAACCCCTCGTCTTCAGTCTGGCGTCTGAAAACGCAGTGCGGCCCAGAAGCAGGATGGATGACCCACTTTCTGACTCAGTGTGTCTGTGTGTGTCTGTGTGTAGCGGCGCACACAGACACACTCACGTACTACTTTTGAAGCTTTCAGCAACGGCTTTTTCCATTGGCCCGAATCCCAGCTGAGCCGTGTTGAAGCATGTCGTCACACCCACAAAAACGGCACCTGTAAGACTGTCACAAACACACTCGGGGAAGTACCGCAGATTGCAAGAGAGGAATGCAGCTCTGCTTCGATAAGAGACGGAGAGGAAAGAGAGGGGAACTGAACTTTTTGTCCCAAATGGACCTTAAGATATGTTCACGAGTTCATTATCACAGTTTCAGCTTTGTGTGGTGTGCCGACTGTTTGATCTTGACAAAGCAATTTAACAAAAGATAATCCAGATTGATGATTTGGAAAGAAATTGAATACTTTGAGATAAACCTTTCAACAGAAAACAAGTAAAGTGCGACGGCAAACCTTGTACATGAACAAAAGCGTGCACCCACATTCACTCATGCATAGAAAATAGCTGGTACAGGCAGCACCCAGCAACCCTCCAACTCCTCCCTCCTAGTTTCCAGTAACACATCCAGGCCTGGACCCTCATGCACATATCTGCACAGCACACATGCGTGCACGGCATACTCCTTTCCTTTCTTGTGTGTGTGTGTGTGTGTGGCGCTCACACAGGGATTGGAGGTCGTGAGTATTTATAGACAAAGTGTCACAGTCCCGGTCACCTCAAGATGTGACAGCTGCGTGTGCTTGTGAATGTGCGTGTTAATGTTTGGCAGCAGAACGTGTGTTGACGACAGGTTTTATGCCTTCTTGTCCATCTGAATGTCTTTGTCTGTGCTCCTCTCATCTTTGCTGACAAGGTGTCACACATTTAGATATCTGACCTGATTGTTGTCTTCATTCTGGGAGAACGCTATGTACTTCTCCACGCTACCAGGCCTACTATGAAAAGAGATGTGGCTTAACTAACGGTGATATTTGTTTTTTGTCTCTGTCTGTAGTCCATCATGGCTGGCGATATGATGCTACTGATGCGAGGCTTGGCTAAGTTGAGCCAGGCGGTCGTGGAGACTCAGAGCAGCACCCTGCGCAGTGGAGCAGGTGAGTTCAACACACCTGTTGTTTGTAAGGAACCCATAAAAGAGGGAAGGATCATTATGTCACTGAACTCACACTGGTGCCACGCTAATATTATTCTTTGTTATCAATAACTAACTTTTATATGCCTCCATAGAGAGGCAAAGTCCCATCTCGTCCCGTGTCCCTCATGGGACCTTATTTTGGAAGAATATGAATCGTAGTTGGCAAGAGACAAATATTATTTGATCCCGTTTTAATTGTGCCTTGAGTTACATATGATATTTGTCAATTTAAATGATAATTTGGCAACACAAGAAAGTCGCAGTTTATAACGGGACCATTTGATTTAGCGTGAAACCGCCCTGCACCTTTCATGTACGTCTCGCAATGTACGACACCAGCATGGACGTCACCGTGGCTTCCTGGCTAGCTAGGTAACTTAGCAATGTTCCACGCACACATGTAAAGTTATCTTACCTGGTGTTTTTCATCCAGAAGCTTTTTTTATCAGCCGGGAAATTATCTTTTGAAATTGACAAACATCTTAATTCATGGCACAATTCAAATAGGACAAAAACAATTATAATTCTCACGCCTACTGTGCATATGATTTACTTGACTTTTTTTTAATTTTTTTTATAGGTTTCCCGCATGTTTAGTTCCTAAATTTCACTCTGACATGCACAAAACAATTCTCAGTGTACTGCATTAAGATATTTAACTGACTTGCTCATTAGCTCACATAATGACAGGCTAGCTTGTGATTAGCTTTACACATAAAGTTTAAATAAAAAAGTGTTTAGTTTTTGAAAAGGAGTGGTAACTGCATTAAAACATTTAGGTTAGCTAGCTTGCTAACTCCAATACAATACCCTCCTATATGTATGTAATATGTATGTAATCCAAATCCAAATCCAATTCTGCTGTATGGTTAGTTTGTAGTGTACCGAAGAACTAATAATAGTATTTTTTTGTTAACTGTAACCCAGGGCTCACAGGAGTTGGCGCTGCAGTCCAAAGTGTCCAATCGGCTGCTGAGCAAAGCCTCTCTGCCGCCATGATGACAATGCAGGTGTGTGCATTACTACTGTGCAAATCGGCTGCAAAGTTTAGCAAAAGACGACTCCGAGTACGTTTTCTTTTTGTAAGAGTCTTCATGTTTATGTGTCTGTCCAGGCGCTGACTGGCCAGCAGCAGACGTCCTTATCAGAGTCCGAATATGACTTCCCCGAGGACGACGGTGCGTTCGCAGCTTCAGAGTTCAAGGAGGAAGATGTGGACTTCGCAGTGGATCAAACAGGAAGTGGTGATGATTTTGCAGCAGCAGGAGCGAGCCGCGTTGGCGGCAAACAGTCGCTGTTTGAGGGATATAAAGATTCCAGCAAACAGTTCAGTGGACACACCAGATCTTACCACCAAGATGCCAGGTAGGAATAGTCTCAGTTGCACTCAAGGGGTTTACACGTTTGTGCTGCTGTTTGGAGAATAAATGTAAATCACTTTTTGCTTTGGGTGTGGCAGACACTTCTACAACCACAGTCTGAACAGGCATTTGTGGGGACATCACGTCAGTCAGCTCAGGAGCTACCATCAGGACCCGACCACAGTGGGAGGACTCACCGCCGAAGACATTGAGAAAGCACGACAGGGCAAGAAGGTTGAGATCAAATCACACAAACAGATGGTAAGTCTTGTTCCTATATTCTTAATCACAAACACACATTGATGTGAATGGAAACGTGTCTTTACTGGTCTTTCTTCTTCAGTTGAGCGAGAGAGCCAGAGAGAGGAAAGTGCCAGTGACTCGGCTCAGCAGACTGGCCAACTTTGGAGGTTTGGAAGTTACACCACTCTTTGTTACTCTGTCTGAATAATGGCTGATTCATTGGCTGGTCTGACTGTGTGTCTAGGTGCACGTCTGCACGTCTGCATCCGTGGATACATACAGTTGAGTCTGTGCAGTCAGTAAAATCATGATATTAGTATATAGAGAAGACTAATGGGACTAATCGCTAAATTAATATTTGCAGGGTGCGAAATACTCGGTGGCAATTGGGGGGTCCCGTCCAAGATTTAAAAAGAGATTTTCGTGACTTTTTTTTTTGCAAGTGACAAAAAAATATCTTATGATTTTAGAGACCCCCGAAATGTTGCTATTGACGCTTTCAGGCGGTCCTCCCGTATTTTACACACTGAATATTTGTTAAATGATGTGGCTTCTCTCTGGTTAGTTAGCTACAATAAAAGAGATAGTTTGTGCTCGTAACGTGACATGAATTTGTTGGTGAAGTTCTGGAAACGTATCCTTGTAATCTAGTCTAGCTGTAACCTGACACCTCCTCAACGAGCTGGGATCAGGGCAGTCGGTGTTGTGTCAGCAGCACACGAACTTCTCAAAGTCTGTACAGTCAATAATGTCAAGACAACACCACTGAATGTACAGGCATATTTAAATGGCAACAACATGGAGCTCACAGGAAATGAGACAAAACATAACATGCAGGAATGTCACTACAGCACCTCAAAGCATACATGCACCTTTGGATTTTAATGACCTGATGACCTCCCCTCTAGCACCAACTACCAGCTCTGACACATAATACCTATAATACTGTAAACATAATTTGCTGAGTAAATTCATGCCTCCCACAGAAAGTTAACATGAAACTGGACTCAGTTGAACAAACACTTTAGTAATTAGGTCAAGCATATGGAGCCCTCATTAATGGACATTGTTATTGCCGAAATAAACGCCTTGATAGTCAACAGAAAGAGAGTGCAGCAGCAGCTGCAGTAAAATCTGTGTGAGTTTGCGCTGCATATTGTTGTGTGTTAGTTATGCTTCTGTTTGACCATGTTGCCTGTTCTCTAAGCCTATTAGCTGTGACACAACAAAACACAAACATGACTGCCAACTCAAAATAAAAGCATATCTAAAAACCAGAGATTTAAATACTTTAAAATAAACAAATTCCAAATAGTAATTAAGAATTGAAGCAGTTGTAAACATTGCTGACAAGCTGAAAGGTTGTACTTACTGTTCAGGGCATGCGTTTTATTATTATTTATGGTCTTATTTATGTGTCTACCACTGCTGAAAAATATTGAATCTAATATTGAAATGCTTGCAGATGAAGGCGAGTACAGAGATCTGGGTCTCCTTGTCTCAAAGTCATATCTAGACAGGATGTGATTTCAGTGATAAGCTTGTTCAAAGGCTAAAACACTCATTCACACAAGCACGTTGAAAATCTCACAAGCAGCCGCGGACATAGTTTGGCGTGACGGATCAGAGCTTGTAAATCAGCAGCTCGTTGCTTCACTTCAGGCAGGTGATGGAAAGGTTAACAGGTGGCTCAGATTGTTGTACAGAGGAGCTAAAAGCAAAGGGGCGAGGGTAAACAAACCATGTCAACCCAGAACGGAGTCTCTCGGTGAGTCGGACCGGACTGCCAGCACAAATAACAGGCGGCAGAATTTAGCCGCGGCTCATTCCAAACCTACGTGACTTACACGATCTACAGTGAGACGAGTCGAGTTGATTCGGCATGTTGACAGTGGTAACATTTAGAAGGTGTCGTGGGGGGGATTTTGGCCTCTGTCTGTCCTTCACTCTCCTGCAGTATTTGTTGACCAAGTTATACAAGTTGTTTGACTCACAGCTTACGAGCGAGTGGAGATAGTGAATGCAGGTTTTAGGCAGTTTAGGCGTGAGGACAAGCAGCACAGTGAGTTATAGAATCATAAGCCTGTTTGCATGTTTCTTGGCAACAGCGATTATTACAACAACAAAAAAATTACCTAAGGCTGACTGAGCTTCGGACGAGCCCCCCATTATGTTACGACCGGCTTGGAAGTCGCAACATAAGGACGGACACCACATCAAGTTAGATTCAAAAACCACAGCTGCCAGTTTGTTACAGGACACAAATACACTGTAATGTGCCAATCTAACTGAAGACCAGGGTCTGGTGCCAGGCAGATGAGAGAGAGAGCGAGGGCGGAGCAAGGAGGGGCTTATATAAGTAAAACCCACACCTTCATCCAGGTGCCCTCAATCACTCATCAGGGAGCTGCACCTAGAACTTAAAGACATAGAATACACACATAGAATACACACACGCACACAAGCACAAACATTCACAGCAGGACATAGAATTATACGTAACACCTGCTTAGACGTCTCCATCTGTTGTATAACGCCATGTTTGAAAGGTTTTGCTGAGGTTTTTGAAACGGGAATATATATTTTTATGTTTTCTTCTGGTTCCGAATGTCAAATGAGGGAACAGAAATCATCTGCAGCTTGTTTAAAATTCTGCAGCTGGAATTTTAACTGTTTAAACGTAGAGAGCATGTATGTAAAGCACTCTATAAACATCGTTTTTAGAAAACTGCGATGTAAATAAAGGTTATTATTTTCCTTTTAAGCTTGTAAGTAGTGCACAGCAGTCCGTCTGTAAACACACACAGAGAGTAAGATGACACTGTCAGGTTACACGAGGTAGATTTGTCAGAAATTGTGATGCACAATCTAATTCTCTCTGGTCCGACTTGTCCGCAACAATAGAAGAGATTTCACACGTTTGACTGGAGAAGAAATGCTCGGTCCACTTGTAAACAAGGCACTGAAGCAGGCTCTGTCCTGATTCGTCCATCCACCGTTCTTCGGATCGCTGATTTGTCGCCTCAGAGAACGCTGACTAAACGATTATGTAATGCTGAGTTATGTAAGGTAGAGACCAGGCTTTGGAGGAACTGGCTCACAAACAGTCCAACCATGACTCGCTTGCTTTTCCTTTCCATCATCTGCTAAAATAACCCTGTAACTTCTTCAGAGGATTAAGTATTTTAAGAGTTTAATTGTTCATATATTTAGATTTCCATGTGCTCTGTTGGGTTGGCAGAAGTGCAGCTGTTACAGTTCTGTCATTGCACTCTGCCGAGTTAATTTAGGGCTTATCTGCCGACATATTGTTTGTCTCATATGTTCTGTTTCACATTTTATTATGATGAGAATAACATTCCTCAGAGTCAACACTGGTGACTAAGTTTTACATTTATCTGTTACATTATGACATTGTGTTGTTGTCTGTCTGTCTGTCTGTCTGTGTCTCCACCAGGTCTAGCTGTAGGTTTGGGGATTGGAGCACTGGCAGAAGTTGCCAAGAAGACCATGAGACAAAATGGTACAGCAGGTAACACTAACAAACCCACTAACACACCCACACTTGCTCACACAGCATCAATAGGGAGCCTCTGTACCAAACAGCTAAGTTATCTGTGCAGGATTTAAATGATCTAATAGAGTACACGTCTGAGAGTTCTGTGCCTGTAAGGACAGGTATTTCTGTTTATTGTGCGATTTTACATCTGCGTTCCCGTAAAAGCTTGCATCATTTTTTCAATACCCATCTTTTACGCATGCTGCTACATGCTACACACGTTTTACATAACAGCAGAGCACAATTAGCAATTCAGCCGCCTCTCACAGCAACCTCCCACCTAAACAAACACTCCTGCTCCGCACAGTGAACCTGCTAATGTCAAAACAGAGCTAAACTGAAACAGCGTACGAGAGTAAATATGTGGCATTTGTGCGCCTGTTTGTTTATCTATGTGTGTGTGTGTGTGTGTGAGAGTTAATCCTAGCAGGGAGGCTATGAACTCCTGTAAGTGTGTGTGTGTGTGTGTGTGTGTGTGTGTGTGTGTGTGTGTGTGTGTGTGTGTGGTAAATCTCTGCAAAAGCCTCTCAAGGGAGCTTCAGACGCACTAAAACTTACTAACCGGTGACCTACTGACACACATACTCAGACACATCTACAAACACATGCGCATATTGTATATAAACCTTTAAACTATTGATATTGATCAATCTAAATGACTTCACCTGAGCACAAACTAAAAGTGTTACATAGTTACAGTAATTGTATAAAAATGTGGCTCCACACTTTGACTTTAGTCTTGACACACTGGTGTAAAAGGAGGCATAGAACCAACGCCCTCTCTGTTCTGTGCCACTGCAGGTGACAATAAGAAAGGCGTCCTGGACTCCAGCCCCTTCCTGTCCGAGGCCAACGCCGAACGCATCGTCAGAACCCTGTGTAAAGTCAGAGGAGCGGCGTTAAAGCTGGGACAGATGCTCAGCATTCAAGGTGAGCGAGAGTTATTTACGACTGGCGGCTTTGACGCACAGATGTCGTGGAGTTTCGGGGGAGCTGACGGTTTTTCTATACGCTCTGTCAGAGTTGTGACATTGACCCGTTGCTGCACACAGACAACAAACATGCAGGTAGCAGCGGCTGAGAATAAGTTGTAATGTAATTTGAAGCTGGTTTGTTATTCGCACATGTAAGCCAAAGTTCAAGGGCAGAAAGCCAGCGTCGGTAAACACGCGGCCGGATCAGGTAACGGGACTAAACGACACATCATTAAATTTGTTTATCGCGGTTTTCCTCACTGCCTGATTTTGGCTGGCGACCTTTTGTCTTTTGCCAGTGGAGGTCAGAACATGTTAGCGTATACTTCACACACACGGTTCAGTGTAGAAAAATGAAAAAGCAACAAAAACAGTAGGAGGAGAGAAAAGGACGCTGGCTGCCCAGTGTTTGCTAAACAGTTTTCAGCACAGTGGGTTGACCTTGTGTGTGGTTATTTGCTGTTATTGTGTGGTTATTGTGTGTGGTTATTTGCCATAGCTTTACTCCATCTCTAAGGCGGTTACAAGTTCAGTCTTCAAACTAAAATGATTGATTGGAAAATGGACAGAAAGGTCAAAGTCTTCTCCTACAGAGAGGATGAAAAAAGACTTCAAAGTCTTTACAGTCAACTTTGACCAGTAAAACATGACTGGAGTCAGTATATCTGGAGGAAAAACGCTGACACTGACTGGTATTTATCGGCCAGAGCAGGAATGCAGATGATTGTGCTTCCAGCCATTGTACCCTTTACCACCGATCCAAAATACCGTTCACCTTGAGAGGTCAGAAGCTATTTTAAAACCAATAATAAAGTTTGTAATACTGATTACTCATATCATCAGCAATGTCAGCCAAATTATTTGTTCTAGTTACCAAGCAGTGTTTTCTTTTCCTTTATTGTGATTAAGTTTTCTTGATTGAAAGTAAACCTGGGATCTCAGTGGTTCCCCTTGGCTCAGTACGACTCTTCAGCTTACGCTGTCGAGTCCGGTTTAACACAAGTCAGTTGAACAATGAAGTCGTAGGTGGGAAAATGCACAGACCGTCGGTATTGTTTTATTAAAGCTATGAACCCATATTCACGGTTATGTCTTGTATGGCAGCTTTCCGGGCATCTGAAAGCAACGAACCACACCTGGAGTACAAATGCTGCCGTAGTGTAGCCGTAGTTGACGGCAGCGTTGCAGGCTTTAGGGAAACATCAATTTGTTGTCAGTTCAGCCGGCCTTCGCCTCGGGACCTGCATGTCGGTCCAGTTCAGATGAACTCAGTTGTGTTTGTGTATTTCAGATGATGCATTCATCAACCCTCAACTCGCCAAGATCTTTGAGCGCGTAAGACAGAGTGCTGACTTCATGCCAATCAAGCAAATGACAGTAAGTGTCTTCTTCTTCTTGTTCTTTTTATTTTGTATTAACTGGTAATTATAATTGGATGGATTGGAATCGGCTGTAACACATTGTAACTGATGATGTAATAAGTATAGCAATATAAATTCTACCTTGAGCACCTTTCCCACAGCCTCTTGAAGGCGGGACTGTTGTTATTCAGCCTCGCTGTTTGGTATGAAAGCTACAACGTCTGTGTGTTGACAGCCGGCACAGCGGAACCGGTGTGATGTTTAAATGACGTGTTTATTTATTGCCTAACTGATGGGAGATTTAAAAATAAAGAAATTGCGGATCTTCTTCACAGCAGTATTGCAGAATCTCTATGTGAAAGTTGCTTCTTATAGTATAACATTGTTATTATTATAAATATCATCAAGCCCGCTGTGAACTCACCTTTAACCCCACCAGGGATGAAATTATTAGTGACAAATTCTAAATATTGTGTCCGTCTGCAGAACGCGCTGAACAGCGACTTGGGTCCTAACTGGAGAAACAAGCTGGAATCGTTCGAGGAGCGTCCGTTTGCAGCAGCGTCCATCGGCCAAGTTCACCTGGCGAAGATGAAGGACGGCAGGGAGGTGGCCATGAAAATACAGGTACACTGTGAACATGTGTGTGTGTGTGAACACAGAACATTCTCATGTTGTTAAAAGTGGAACTGGAGAGTTTATCTCACACAGAATCTGATCTCCGGTCTGTTTACAGACTTTGTTTTCAGATCAGACCTGAGTCAGTGAGAAAGAGTCAAAACTGGAAACATCTCAGATTGTTATTTTATGCATTTACAGTATTTACAGATTATCCGTCTAATTGCCGTCTTCAACGTTTCAAATAAATGCTTTTAGAATTCATGAAGGATTCAACAGTAAAATTACAAATAATTATTTTAATCTCATGATAGAGAATAATTTCAATCGCTGTGAAAACTGTAGTTACATTATACTATAAAGATGCATTAACAGTATTTCAAAGTGGGATTTTGAATATAAAGACCACATAAAAGATGGCGTTCCCTCATTTAATGATCAAGTTACATTTTCTCTTTGTTCCCAGTACCCCGGTGTGGCTCAGAGTATCAACAGTGACGTCAACAACTTGATGACGGTGCTGAGAATTAGCAATGCCCTGCCTGAAGGTGAAGCTCTCCGTCATGCGAACACGAGCATGCTCCCCTTCTCAGTCATGCACAACTTCACTCTTCGTTTCTCCATCTGTAATCGTGTGCACTGTATCCCACTGTGTGTGTTGTCTGTGTCTCTCTGTAGGTCTGTTTCCGGAGCACCTGATAGACGTGATGAGAAAAGAGCTCGCGCTGGAGTGCGACTATATCCGAGAGGCCCAGTGTGCAACGAAATTCAAGTGAGTCTTATGTCGGATGTGTTTCAGTGTAATTGACAAAGCCCCCACAAAACCATAACATACATGTTTATAATCATTCAGTTGTAACCGGTGGAAAGTTGATTACTTACACTTTATTATGTTAATAATCAGAGAAAAATACCTAGAATTAAAATGTAAAATGTGTAGGGAGATGCGATTACAATGTGATACTGGTTGTGCTAATTAAAATACTAGTATAAGGATTAGAAAAATGTAATATCCAAATTCAAGCTTATTAAAAATTGATGAAGGCCAGTTTGTAGCTTGTTTTTGTTGTTGTGCCAGGAATAAATGTATTACAAACCCCTTAAACGCATGGTCAACTGTATCTCTGTTAGAACCCTGGCTTGTTTAGACTCTAGCAATGACTGCAATGTGCCGTCTCTCTCTCATGGAGCGCACAGCAGTAAAAAGACTCATGTTACACATACACACCTCTCTGGTTCAAGGTTATCAGAACCACTGAAACTGCCAGCCAGCTATATATATATATATAATATATATGGACTACAGGCCGACTTAACCTGGATTTATGTCTTTGTATCTAATCCTCGTTCTGACTCAGGGAGCTGTTGAAGGACCATCCGTTCTTCTATGTACCAGAGGTGATAGAGGAGCTGTCCGGAAGCCATGTCCTGACCACAGAGCTTGTCCCCGGGTTTCCCCTCGACCAGGCCGCGGGCCTCGCACAGGACCTGAAGAACGAGGTACAGCCGACAAACCAGCCGATAGATGCTCAGCTGACTGCATTTTAACGCATTTAGCTAAAGTGTTCAGAGGGGTGGATGTGTGTGTTTGTGGGAGACGGGACTAGTTTCTTTCTGATCAATAAATGCATAGATTGAATGGGTCTCTGTCCTTTTACCATGCTTTCTCCCCTTCTCCTTTCCTTCCCACAAGTCCCCGCTGTCCAAACCCCATTACATTCAGCCTCTTTCATAGTTGACCTCAGTGCAGTGAACTTCTTCCACATGTTTTTTTTCCCCGTCTCAGATCTGTCACAACATCTTGCTCCTGTGCCTCAGAGAGCTGTTTGAGTTCAGGTTCATGCAGACTGACCCAAACTGGTCCAACTTCTTCTACGATCCGCAGACGCACAGGGTGAGTCTGTCTGCAGGCTGAAAGCAGCTGTTACTTGGCAGTAGAGATTTAGGAGCAATGAAAGTTGATCATTGGATTGTCCCTCTAGGTGGCGCTGTTGGACTTTGGAGCCACGAGAGGATTCGATCAGAGTTTCACAGATGAATACATCGAGGTAAGTCAGTCATTTATTTTATTTCTAACAGTAATTTATACACAGGATCATATTTCTTGATCAACTCAAAGCTTCAGTTACTTTAACTCACCCGCTGTTTACACACTTGTCGCACCCCTACTGCTTTTGTTTAGGTTTTGATTTTTTTTGAAACGTCAAGTGGAAACAAAGCTGACATTTGTAGGCTACTGTGGTTTAACGTCCAGTGCCAAGTCGGTACTGATAATACCTCAATTATACAGATTTTGTTGCCATGCGTGAGCTGTTAAAACATTGTCTCAGAGATGCAGAGAAAGAAGTGATGGTGGTAACAGACTTAATCCTGTTTGTAGATAATCCGTTCAGCCTCTGAGGGCGACAGAGAGGGAGTTCTGAAGAAATCCATCGATATGAAGTTCCTGACCGGATACGAGACCAAGGTAAATATCTCTTGATCTGTGTACTCGACATGTAAAGTATAAAGTGCAAATTTGTTCATGCAGCAAATATTCCTTTTTTTGTTTGTAAAAGTGCCCCATTAACTGTGCAGGATGGTCATTGGCTGAGACTAAATCTGTGGTGTGTTTTTTTTCCTCCCTGTATCCAGGCGATGATGAGCGCCCACGTGGACGCAGTGATGATCCTCGGCGAGGCCTTTGCCTCCACAGGCAACTTCGAATTTGGCTCCCAGTCCACCACGGAGAGGATCCACAACCTCATCCCTGTGATGCTCAAACACCGGCTCACCCCGCCTCCCGAGGAGACGTACTCGCTCCACCGCAAGATGGGCGGCTCGTTCCTCATCTGCGCCCGGCTGGACGCACAGCTGCAGTGCAAGGACATGTTCCACACGGCGTATCAGAAGTACTGGGAGGGCCGCACGCCTCCCTCTCACTCAGCCTGAGCCCATCCCGAGTGTCAGGCGATCTGGCGATTTGACGGACAGATCCTGGGGCCAACGGAAAAGGGGCAAGTCAGCGGCAAGGTCGTGGTGTGATGACGCACAACTGCAGAGCAGAGGCCATGTTACCCGCACTGAACTGGTCAGCCAGCAGCAGCTTATCCTTCCCACTTTGGGCAACCCACTACCATGAGCTTTTGACAGGCACTTATCCGTAATTACAGCCATCATTTCTTTGTTTGAGAAGGGAACACGACGTCTGGGGAGCTTTAAGACCAAACTCTATATATATGGCCCTGGGAGCACAGAGACTGCTTGAGGTGGATGGAAGGAGAGCGACGAACAGCCTTGCGTTTAGTAGTCGAGGTGTAAAATGAATGTAAACAGGTTGGAATTTGATCTCTTCTCTGATGATTTATGCGTTTTTGCTTTGCTGTGTTTAGTTGAACTTTTTTGACGTCTGTCCAGTTTTCTAGGAAATTCATGGGTGAAAACATGAAATATTGATTGTATTAAGGAAGAGGACTGAACTCTAAATGTAAAGCCGCAGTCATATGGTCAGTGTGAGGCACAGCATTGGCCAGGACCAACATAAGTGGGAAGTTTGATTAGATTGGATACCAATCATGTTGCTTAGTCTAAATGTAGACAGCTCAATAAATGGGACAGTTTTGATGAGAGCAAAATTATTTGTCAAGATGTTTCTCAGTTTAGGTTGATTTATTCATTTGTATGAAATGTGAAAAACTATCAGTGTATCCATTCAGATTTCTGTTTTATGACTTTTAGGTTTTTAGGGAGACATTCTGTGGGCAGCAAGTTGATTCAAACTATCAGTCTGTTTCAAGTGACCATGAACCTCGGGTTAAAGAGTGATTTTACTAAGTTTGTGTCTGCGGATAAAAAATCGATATAGAGAATCTGCTGTAGATTTTTATTCTTTATGTCACATCTGATGTTTTGTCCATATGGGGCAGATTTAACTTGTGAATTCCAGTTGATTACCAACGTGTTGGCATAAAGGCTCAGAGTTTTATTTCAGATTCCGTTTTCTTTTGTTTAGTTCCAAAGCATTTATCTCTAAAAATATGGAGGTGAAACCATAAGAATCCATGTTGCTCACTGTAAGAAAGACGAGCACATCAACCTGTGCTTATTCATGAATGTTAATGAACTGTCGAGATGGAAGAAGCTCATCGTGACATCCCACGAGCTCAGCTCGTGGGCTCACCTGGCTTCCACAAGTCGGTAATCTCTCCACACATCGGGTGTGAAATCCTCCGTCACCTGGCTGATGTGCGGCTGTGAAACTTCTCTCTACTCTGCAGTGTGAACACAGTTATCACAGTCTCTTGTGTGAAGATGAAAAAATGGGAGGGGGGGGGGGGGATAAGACAAGGTGCCTGTAGTCTTTATATTCCATATCAAGAGAAGACGGTTTAAAATGTTCTAATCAAACTAAAAGTTGTGATAAAGACATTGAATGAAAATAATAAATGTTTGATCTACTTGTCATGTGGCTCTGTGTGCTCTTTTGTCTGTATGATATTAATACTTTCAAACTATTTAAAAGAACTGCCGCCCTTCAAAGAAACATTAAATAGTGCGTCAGTTGAGTTGATAAAACAGATCTCAGTGTAAATACAGCCCAGATTGTGTTCATGTATCCTCTACTGGAGGTTAAGAGGTTGTAATGTGTCAAGAGATAAAAACAGAGAAAATACAGTAGAGAGAGATTGTCTTCCTTATTTAGCAATGTCTGGGCCAGCAACGGGGGAACTGGCAGAGAGCCTGGGAAATGAGAACACACACACACACACACATAAATATTCACAAAATATACACATGCACGTAAATATCCAGGCACATTAATCATGCCAGTATCACACGAGAGTGAGTGCATGTCCCGCCAAACCCTTTCCCTCTCTGAATCACCCTCAGCTACGATACTTCTTGCATGTTCACACTTTTTCCCAAAGACTCTGAACTGTTGTCTTTCAGTGCCCCAGTCTGTTGTAGTTCACCTCAGTGTCAAGCACGCGGCGCTGATGCGTTTCCACGTAGCGACTAACCGAATAAAAGCTCCTTCAGTTCCTGAAATACTGACATCAGCCCAATAAAAGAGCAAAACATAACCAGCCTGAGGCCAGCCAGACAATTATATGAAGCTGGGTGTAAGAGTGTAATCTCTGCTTTATTAAACAATATCCTGTAAGCAGAGGTGGGAGTGGGAAATGATTGCACAAAGCAGCAGCGGTCATTAGATGCTCGTAGACTACTATATAATATTGATAGCACTGCGTCTAAATAATCGGAGCCTCATGAGAGGATGATAGAACTACATACTTGAGGCAGAATATGCTAATCACAGAATGCTCTCATTTTGTGGTCGCCAACCTGATAATCTACAGCGTTAATTAAGTATATTTTTCTCTGCAAGGATTTCATATTCTTATGGAAGCATGAGCTTGCCAAGAGATTCATGCAATTTCATTAGCTCCAGTCAAATACCATCTACTGTTTTCCCAGAATACATAGTTCTAAAACTGTTTTCTAGAGGCCACATTTGACTCCAGTGCAGGTCTCTGCAGCCAGAGAATCTGAACCACGAGGTCAGGACCCGAGATAGTTTAAAAGCCACTGTGTTGTAAATATATTGTGATTAGAACGGGTTGTAACGAGGCGGGGATGTCGACTGCAGTTTGGGTGGAAACGCTTTTCAAAAGCAGTGTTGTCGCTGCGTTACATCTCGATGACCTGAATGTGTTTTGACGTTGCAGCTTGCTGAGCTGAGATGGAAACGACTCACCACTGGGTGTGTTTACACTATAAGAGAGGAGTGTGAGGGGGGGAATGTTGTGCACCTAGTTGTCTGGTCACAAAGAGCAAGCAGAGAGAAATCCTTATTTGGTGAGAGGAGGCCACTCAGCAAGTCTGGGCACAATCTTTAAAGGCAAACACTCTCACAACTCTAACTTTAGCAGTTTTCTTCTGTGTGATTTGCGTGTTTTTAATCCTCATCACCAGCATCCCTAGGCAGATGGTTATTGAGACTATTTCCACAATTGCCATGGAAACTGATTTTATACAGTTTTGATGTGGAGTAACCAAGAAATGCGCTTCAGAGCTAATTCTGATCAACTCCCTTCCCAACTGTAAGACAGCCGAACAAGGGCGGCACTCAGCTGAACTGTGGAATTAACCAACTAATAACTAGTAACTAGAGATTACTACGACCTGCTGTGTAACAAAGATAAATACTGAATCAATTATATGTTATTAATGTTTGCGTTCACGGGGCCGGAGCCACTTCAAGTGCAATCAAATTAAGGACCACATAGAGGTTGTGGTTATAATGAGATCTATTGTACCTCGGCATTGTTAATTTTTTTTGTGCATCTTTCTTAATTAATGGTTTTAAAATTCCACTAAAGGAGCTAAGTGACACACCCGCCATGTTCGTGACCTGAACAGTAGGAGCAGGCTACTCCTAGCTAACATGCTAAAATGCTAACATGCCCTGGAGGAGCATCCTGCGGTGATTTCTGTGTTCACGGAATCATTTTTACGTGAGGCCGAGTGTACTGGGACAGAGGGACCGAGTGGACTGGTTGTAGTGGGACACGGACCGAGTGGACTGGTTGTAGTGGGATAGAGGGACCGAGAGGACTGGTTGTAGTGGGATAGAGGGACTGAGAGGAGTGGTTGTAGTGGGAAAGAGGGACCGAGCGGACTGGTTGTAGTGGGATAGAGGGACCGAGAGGAGTGGTTGTAGTGGGATAGAGGGACCGAGAGGACTGGTTGTAGTGGGATAGAGGGACCGAGTGGGCTGGTTGTAGTGGGACACGGACCGAGTGGACTGGTTGTAGTGGGATAGAGGGACCGAGAGGACTGGTTGTAGTGGGATAGAGGGACTGAGAGGAGTGGTTGTAGTGGGAAAGAGGGACCGAGCGGACTGGTTGTAGTGGGATAGAGGGACCGAGAGGAGTGGTTGTAGTGGGATAGAGGGACCGAGAGGACTGGTTGTAGTGGGATAGAGGGACCGAGTGGACTGGTTGTAGTGGGACACGGACCGAGTGGACTGGTTGTAGTGGGATAGAGGGACCGAGTGGACTGGTAGTAGTGGGATAGAGGGACCGAGAGGAGTGGTTGTAGTGGGATAGAGGGACCGAGAGGACTGGTTGTAGTGGGATAGAGGGACCGAGTGGACTAGTTGTAGTGGGACACGGACCGAGTGGACTGGTTGTAGTGGGATAGAGGGACCGAGTGGACTGGTAGTAGTGGGATAGAGGGACCGAGAGGAGTGGTTGTAGTGGGATAGAGGGACCGAGAGGAGTGGCTGTAGTGGGATAGAGGGACCGAGTGGACTGGTAGTAGTGGGATAGAGGGGCCGAGAGGAGTGGTTGTAGTGGGATAGAGGGACCAAGTGGACTGGTTGTAGTGGGATAGAGGGACCGAGAGGAGTGGTTGTAGTGGGATACAGGGACCGAGTGGACAGGTTGTATTATTCATTGAGAATGAACGAGCAGTAAAGTTTAACCCGGCGGTGTGGGGAAAAAAACCTGCCGTTTGTGGCTGCAGCATCTGTGGAGTTTATATTGTTTTTACATGTCGAAGTTTGTTCCTTTTGTGAAGTTTTATGCTGCTGTTGAAAAAAGTGAATTTAGAGCAAATTGGAGCAAAATGAAACATAATAAATGTCAATCATACAGTATCAACAGTTGTCTTCATGGTCTGTATCAAATGCATTAGCCATATTCAGAAAGATATGTTTATTCATGAGTCAGCCAATTTAGCAAAGTCACAGAATTAAGCTACAATCTTAAAATAGTTACTGTGTGTGTGTGTGTGTGTTACTTGACAACAAAGACTTGACAACAAAGATATGCATGCAGATAACTGTACATGGCAGTATGTTCGTCTACTATAACACAACACCACCATCGTTATAATCAAGTGTCCAAATAACAATTATTTCAGATCTTTAAATTGCACCCAAACCCACGCAAAGCAAATAAACTCCAGCATCACTGCTACAGAAACACCTCTGGGAAAACATTGGTCATGTGTAAGGCCTAGACTATCATCACCATCACAGACATTGTCATCATCATCTGTGTCACATACAAACACTGTACAACATATACACAGAAAAACTACAGAAGTACTCTTAAAAAGGCATTTGGCGAAGATAATGAAGATAATTAAAACCAACAGGAATAATATCAAAAAAAATAAGCACATGACGTTTGGTGTCTGTAGAGGCACAACCGAAATGGGAAGTCATCATAGACTAAATGTATCTCCACTTTCTCCCAGAAATGCTTTATGACATTTGCTGAATCTGTCCAATATTACAAGAGACGTAATAATCTGCATTTCTGTTTTTTTAAGGTGGACTGTTAGTATTTTTGTCAGTTCATCCAGTTGGAGTCCATTCAGTATATTCAGCAGTAACTGAGCTTCCTGTAAACACACTCGCAGTGATTTCGATCCACTTTCCATTATTGTTGCGGCTGAGGCTAAGCTGGTTTAATTATTTTTGTTTGAGGCTCTTTGACTTTTGAAACTCTTGGATAAGCTTTCAGGGAAGCGAGCCAGCGAAACAGTGCATGAGAAAGACGATGTGGCATCATGGGAAAGGCTTTGTTTGGATCAATAGTTCCAAGGCAGGTTTTGTTAAATATTACAACTTTTTGATTGAGTCTTGTACATGAAGGAATTGTCCATCTTTACTTATGTGACCTACGCACCTTCCTACATGGTTAAACTGAGGCCATACCATTTATTCTCCAATCTCCATCTCCAATATAGCACACTATCACTCACGCACACAGACACCCACACATTAATATAATTATAATAATACAATTAATATATACATCATTTACACACAGAACAGTGATTGAACAACCTATTTTTCCTGGTTTTATAATTAATCAAATCTCTTAATGTGAATTTTCAACATATGGATTCATGATCCTTATGCACCCTTAACGATTTTAAAGTTAGTGAGCAGGTAGAATACATTAGCAAGTGTCCCAGTATTTATGTTACACCAGCGAGAAATTACGAGCACACAAGTCACTAGTTACATTCTTCCATCTACATTATCTGTGGCCAAGTACAGAACGTCAAATACCATGACAGACTCTCAGAGGTTGGAGCTTAGTGAGTTTTAAAATGGGCACTAAAAACAAGAAAGATTTTTTTTTATCAGTCCGTTGGTAGTCAACACGTTTAATAGCTTGCGGCCATAGACACTGCCAGTGTTTCTTGTTAACTGGTGACGACGGCTGTTGAAAACAAAATATGTCGGCGTCCTCGTAAAATCAATTCTAAACACTAACTCATCTGTTTCTATAATCTACGCCAACCATTCATGGAATGAGCAAACATGGAGGCATTCGGCTAAGAGTCACCAGTTAACACGGTCACTCGTTAAGCTGAAACACCTGCTGAAACGGTTGTGATCCTGTCGAAATTCTGTTGAACATGAGTCCGCTTTTGATATAACGATTCTGACACCCGAACATGCAACAACCTGACTTTTTGAGGCGTTTCACAGTTTTAGTTCACTGTTTAAAGCTTTCTAAATGGCCTGGATGGTTGGGGCAAAACATAATGTCTGTTTTCCAACATGTGCACAGAGTGGCACATTGTGAATTAGATACCATGTTCTAATAGCGTGTAATATCCCTCTGACACTGATTTACACATTGAAGAGGTATGAAAATTCCAATCCAATAATTGCCAGGAGGCGTGAATCATTTTTTCGCACAGCCCTGTAATTTTAGGATGACACGCATCTTGTGACCAGCAGTGAGACACAGCGTGTTAAAGATGTGTTTGCTATCACTGTAAAACAGTGCCTTAAAAGGGAAATATTGTAGCTACAAAATAACTACAGGCTGATCGATTGATGACAAATTATTCCCCCCATTATAATCATGTTATCATTCAAACTCACTATGCTGAATACTGCCTTTCTGAGCCATTCATAGTTTGGTCTCATGCTCCAGTGGAAGACATGTTTGCTCCCCGTTCTTGAAGAATAGTTGAGTCAGTGCTCAGTGATTGTCAGATTTAGTGGCCAGTCGCCATGATTTTGTACTGGCTGTAAGCAGTAACACTGAAGATGGAGAAGATGGAACGTGTTTTATGCTGTACGTTTTCAGAGAGATATTGGCGTCAATATCACAATGAAAAGGCCACCAAAATAAACAACTTTCAGCACAGTGGATTTAGGGGCAATGGGAACTCTGGTTATGCTGGTTCTGTAAATACCGTTATATTGTTATGATCGATATGAGCCAATTAACGTTCTGTCAAAATGCAAATCAATATATTTATTTTCTCACACAGTCCTTCCTTCTTTTTTTCTTGTCATGTAGGAAACATGTAGTCCGGTCTAAACGTTTTTTTGTCTTTTACAGATTTATAGTTTTTATCAAATAGATCAAATAAAAAAATATCAAAATCACTGTTATAACTACTCAACAAAATACAAACACATTGTTTTTCTCGTGACTGTACAGCTTTCAGTCCCCTTTTTCCTCGTCCTGTTCCTTTTAAATTAAATGTAAATATGGTCTCAACCAATCAGTAGCGTTCAATCAGAAGCAGTCAGCGGATTCTTTCCTTCTTTCTTTCCCACATGTGGCTAATTTATTTTAAATGTCTCTGCTCCTCTCTGTAGTCCAGCATACTGGTCATCACAAAGATAAAGGTATTGCCATCCGGCATCAGGGAGGTTAAAGAGGTCAAACTGTCCATGTGATCCATCAGCAAACACCAGAGCGACCTTTCTCAGACATCCTGAGGAAGACTCTGGTCTCTGTAGCCTGAGGAAGAAAGGAGAGAGAAAGACTTTTGAATGCTTGTAGAAATGATTGTAAAATCTATATTCTGGCTTTTATAGCCCCAGTTAAGAGGGTTTTAAAGTGCTGCATGTAATTTCTAAGTATTTATTTTGAACTTTTGACCATAATTTCTTTTCTCCATTTCATTTAATTGAGAGAAATGAAAGCAACAACCGAAAAGGAGCTCGGCTGGAGCATTAGGCGGCAATGCTTTATCAAGTAGCCCATTGGCTGGCAAGCCATTACCCCAGCTTCCCCAAAGTGGGAAACAATACCAGTCTGTCTGGTATTATGGTTTTAAATGGATTTGAAACTTTAAATTCCACCAGTGTGGAATAAGAAGCTTCTCTTATCAATGAGCCAACGTTTCTAAAAACAGAAGTGTAACAGCTTCACACAGCACATTTTCAATGCAGAGCTTATTATTTTCCTGCGATCATTTGTAGGCTATTTTTATTTATTTATTTATTTTTTGCTGTGGATTGGGCAGAACAATACATCCATTCACTTATCATACCAATAATTTAAAACTGTTTAAGGAACTAACATTTGTTTGTATGTGTTTGTGGCTGCCGCCTCTGTGGAGTTTCTATTGTTTAAACATGTCCACCTTGTGGATGTTTTCTTCTACTGTTTCAGGGACCGTGGAGTCCATAGCTCATTTTATTTATTGTCAATCATTTTTATTTAATTGTCTGAGTTTTGTCTCTCTCTGGTTAATTCTTGTGAGGCTGCACTGAGGGAGGCAGCTGTATATTTATTATTTAATCGATAATCTGTTGTATGCACAGACAGCAGATCTCCTCTGTTGGTTTGGACAAACCCCCTCTTTTACTTTAGTACATTTGTACTTTACTACTTTTACTTTTACTTGAAGAGAAAGTCTTTAAAGTAGCAGTACAGTACTCTTTACACCTCTGCTTTGAAGCCATGCACGCACCTTTATTAGTGGATGGAAGCTGCTCAGTTGTCCTGGAGCTTTCCAGGACAACTGAGACCCTTACATGGACTTCCTCATCAGATCATCACTGCTGATCAAGACTGTGATTGATAGAAGCTCTAATGCTTGTAAGGGGACCTTGAGTTTGGATTGATTGACTTTATTTCTTATACTTTATTTTCAAAGCTCATGAAGGAATGCTTGAGTTAATGAGTTTTTTTATACGTTTTTCTAAGTCTGGGAAATGTGGTTATTTGTTTTGGCTTATTCAGAATCAATGTTAAATTTAGCAACAGCTGACTATTCATTATATCTTTTACGTGTTTCTACACATGACTCCACAATGTCATCAACTCTCTGTGGGACTGTTAGTGAGGGGGGAAAAAGAGAAACACCTACCATCAGAGACTTGAGTTGATGAAGCGGAGGAGAGAAAGAGAGACAGTTACTTTTGAAATATTATCATACAGAGATCGACGAGACAAAACCGGCTTTTTTCCACAAAAAGAGAAATTCCCACAGAGCATTGCGGTATCTTTCAAGGGAAAGGAAAGAAAAAAAACGTCTTTCAACATGATCTGACCTTTGAGTCAGATACATTACATGATCAAATGAATACACATACAGCAACATAACCCTGGTTTGTTGGATCGATGAGCAGAAACATGGAGACAAGGATGGAGAGGGAGACTGGGTAAGGGGGGGAGAGAGTGGGAGGAATAATGTGAAAGAGAGGGAGCAAGATCAAATAGGAACAATCATTAGATAGGGGAAGAAGCAGATCTTCCTCCCACTGATCGCCTGAAGGAAGGGCGATCAGTGGGAGGATGATAATACCATGATCATTAGACAGATAGGAGGAAGAGGAGAGACGGAGTGAGGTCGAAAAGAGAAGAGGGGATGTTTGGAAAGAAAAAGTCCATTGATCATATGCAACGTCGTCTCATTGAAGACAGAAGGAGAAATAGATATGCCACATTATCAGTAATTCATGGAGGAAGAAGGAGGGAATAGCTACAAAGAGTGTATTGTGGTGAGTTGAACAATAATTGATCTTATTGAAGCAAAAAGCATGCACGATTTCACCTTGGCCTTTACTGCTCACGTGAAGATGTTTTTTAATTCAATATAAATATTCACTACGCCGTCAAAACAGGAGTTTTAATTTCAAGCAGCAGCAATTGAATAAGACGTGTGCCCAGAGGCCTGGAAAACAGTGGGGAGCAGTGAACAAAAACTCACCAGGGGGGCCGCTCACTCCGACACACACACACACACACACACATACACACACACAGACACAATTACTGTACCTCACACACACAATCACACAGATTCTTGCAGGCATGTAAATACCAACAGTCATTGGGTTGCACACGCCTGCAGCAATTACCTCACAAATGCACACTCGTACACACAAAGGAGAGAGCGCTGTGGTAATTCAAAGGCTGCCTTGGTGCAGAGAGAGAATTGTGACTTTTTGCGTGTGTGTGTGTGTGTGTGTGTGTGTGTGTGTGCGCAGGCACTTGTTCATGCATCCATGCCCGAGGAGAACACACTACTTTCTGACAGAGAAGACGATTAAAATAACCCAACCTCCCATCTGTGTTCTCTGCATCAACCACTTTCTTTCTTTCTATCTTTCTTATATCTGATGGTTCTGAAATAAAAAATATATTAGTAGCATTGCACAGAGCTGCTACGATTTGCTGGCGTTATTCAACATATTTTTCGAATTTTGTGGCAACATCCGGGTGCAACACTATGTTGATGTCTTATTAGCTCAGATTGAGCAAAACCCGACCCGACGCCTCTCAGTGCTTTCCGACTTCCCCAACCTGCCCCAGCCCGTTGGTTCCTACTGAAGAGGCTTTAAATGCAGGTCACAAATACTTTGTTTCATTTTTTTTAAAGGCTAACAGTTCCCTTAAACTGCTGGGCCATGTCATTTCCAGCCAATGTTACTCACAGCAGTAAGCATTTATGCATTTATTTGGGACAATTTTCAGGTGTGGATTAATAAACATTTTGTGTATAGTGAGTATTTACGGTGGCATGGCACGAATTTTGTGTGCGTCAAAATGTAACCTGAGCATCATTGGTGTCTTTTAATAGTTTTTGTACATAACTAGAGCTCTATGACACCAATGAATACGTTATATCAGACTTTAACCTCACAGACAAAACTTGTTATGCTTTGTTTATACTTAGCGCGAGCCTCCGCAGATGGCAAAAATATATACTAAAATAAAGACTTTTAAGCATTTCTTAAGCATCTAAAAACAAATCGGCCAATAATTCAGAGGTGCACGTCCAAACGCTGCGACCACTTGCGGACCCTTTGCTCACGCCGTGATTACGTCATTTTCTGGCGTGCACGCCTCGTGCCGGCATCACTACAGCGAGTACAAACTAAGCTTTAGAAGGATCAGTTCATTGCTAATCAGTTTGTTGAAAACTGGAAAAGTATAGAATACCGCTAGACTTGTCTTTCAAATATTTTACGACAAACAACTTGAAAAGAAAACTTCTGGACAACTTTAAGTGGTGGCCAATTTCCCACCACTCTACCGGCTGTGGTAACCATAACATTTTGTGTGACACCAATATTAACCCTGACACTGGAAGACTATAGACTGAGTTTGTACACAAGTAGTGTGATATGATTTTCATGTTGTTACATTTTTATAGTTGTTCAAATTCCCCCTTCTGCACGTCATGCGACAAACAAACAAAAGCAAAAGAGACAAGACTAAAATAAAAACAAAGAGAGATGACGAGAAGAAGGTCCGACAGAAAGATAAACACAACTAGATGGGCACTGACTTGCCAGGATGACCATGTCCATTCCCCAGAAGATGCTCATGATCCATCCAACCATGACAACAGCTGTCAGTATCTGGATGAGGGCTGCCGCCATGTTGAGCCAGAACACACAACAAACACCTCGCTCCGAGATCAGCTCGTTGCGAGCTCCACACAGCACCGCGAACGCCGAGATGAAGGTACCTGTGGGACAAAAAGAAGAAAAAACGTCCTGTTACCAACAATGCATTTGGCTCGGTGATGAGTTCAAACAAACATGACGAAAAGTTTTCCACTCTGGTTGATTTCCCTTTGAAGGATACCGGACAGCAAACGTTCCATTGAAATAAACCAGAGGCTTGTACGTGCACGCCTCTACTGAAAACACGACACAAGTAAATTCCAGTGTAATATTAGCTAAATGATGCTAACTTCAGAATATGCTCACAATGACACACATGCTGATGTTTAGCAGGTTGTGTTAACCAGGTTCACCATCTTAGATAGGTGTGTTAGCATTAGCTAATTAGCACAGAAAACGATGACATGTCATTAGTTGTGCAGGTTATAAACTAAAGTATTTGGTAACCAAAGTATTAAGTGACCAAAGGTTCGTCATCTTGACACCATGGATATCTGTACCAATTCCATTTGATAGTTGTCAAGATGTTTCATTAAAAATCAAACGAATCAACCTTATGAAAGGTCTGGCTGCACAATAGAACCCAGTCCCTGTGTAAATGTCAAATGGCCGCCGCTTGTGAGTATCTGGCCACGACAGCAGTGGACCTGTGCCTGAGAAAAGAGCACAGAAAGTCACGGACACATCGTCGCTCACACCCACTGGGCTTCAAACAGGACTATCTCCGTGGACAATCCTCGTCTGCCTGAACGAAATCTAATATCACTCCTTATCTTGTTATCTGGAGACCTAGACCTTCACAGGCACCGCTCACTGTACAGCACTGTGTGTGTGTGTGTGTGTGTGTGTGTGTCTCGGTGCACACTAATCCGATTATTTTATTACAGGATGTTTCCATGACAACCTTCCCTCAGGAATAAGATATATGAATTTTACTATTTGTATAATAGCTCCACCGCATGTTATCAATGACATGTTCAGATTTGCTTACTAAGCGATCATTGTACCAACCTGCAGTGTTTTCTTTGCCATTATTTCTAGCACTCTAGCATTGTTTGTTACAGTCTATATGACATCCATACATTCATTTTTGTGAATGGGACAAGACCAGATAGCAACACCTGCGTCTATGAGAAAATGAATCTACTTCTCACTTGATTTGATAGCTCAGTAAACATTGTGAACATGAGTTCATGATCTTAATCGTTAGTTTCAAGTCTTCTGCAGTCATTACTTAATAGATTTCTATTCATTAATATTGTGTTTTCTTTTATAAAAAAAAGAAGAATCAGCTGATGTTTAGACCTTCTCTCCGCAGGCTTTTTGTACTCTTTTGCAAATACTGAACTGAACACTGTGAATAGTGAATGCGACACAGGAAATGCCTTGTGGGAGTAGTGTGCATCATGGCCTTGGCCCTTCTCTTTCTGCTAGCTCCATTGCTTGTCACATTGGAGGAATTCAAATAACAGTGCAAGTCAAACAGGTTGGGGGGGAGGGAGGAATAAAGAACGGCCGGGCTGCCAGCTCAATCTCGTTTCTCAGGAGCGAGGAAAGGCCAAAGTTGACTCATGTTGAAGTTTCTTATCACTGTTTCTCTGTTTTTCCTCTCTGTCTCTTTCTGATTAGCTACGTAATCAGGCCAAATAGTAACTGAGGGCTCTGTCATGATGAATCTTTCTATAGAAACACAGACGTACCAATTTGTCCCATAATGACAAATCTAAATGGACACCCTAATATTTACTTTCACATGCCCCACACTGCCTTATTTGGAATGGTCAAACTCTGGTACAAGCAGAATCCCAGAATAGTGAGCAGCCCGGCAAAAGAAAAACAACGTTAAAAAAAACCTGTTTATGTGGAAAAGGAGAGATGAAGATATTTACTTTTCCTTTCAAGCGTTTAACCGATGCTCATTTCAGATGCATCTCACGGAAAGAGCAACAGCGGGCTTAATTGAGAGCCGATTTGGTCTGACCAGACAGAAACATTCTCAGGTCGCAGAGGCCACGCCCACCAGCAGATGCTCTGGCTCCTGGCGAAGCTGCCCACCGCCACACATGAGCCATGATTGACAGCAAGCCTTGTGGCTGAATGGTTACACATCACTTCCATCAGTGGAAACCAGCTAGTAAACACTTGACATATTCTCCCCTTTTAGTGGGTTACAAGTTGCACAGATGCGATTGACAGATGCGTCTCTTACTAGTAACTTTGAAAAAAAAAAAATAGTGGATTTGAATTAACAACATTTTTAAGGTCTAATGCCCAGGAAAATGTCCCCCTGATACGCGTCTGATCAGTTGCACTTTAGCAGAGCAAAGCTCGTCTGCCTTTGATACAGTTATTGCATCCAAGCATCATTTCTTTGCTTTCTCATCATCCCACCAACGTCTCTCTGTTTCACGAGCAGAAGAATGAAACAAACGTTATTCATGGGTTCAAACACTGCAGCTGTCATTTGAAAGAAACGTTCCGTTAATGAAAGAATAATTCTGCCCCACAGGCAAAATCAAAGCAAAAAAAATTAGCTCTCTGTTTCACACTTTGTAGCTGCTGACCTCATACAGCGCCTTTCAAACTAAACCATTAATTGATGCAAACAAAGCAAGGGGATAGCTTGCTGTGAGTGAATGTGTACAGTTGGATAGAAAACACACTGTATGTGTGCTCAACAATCCTCAACAAAAGATTTAATATAAAGGTATATTAAATCTTTTATCTTCTTGGTTTGAGAAATCTACTCTTAATAATCCATTATGTGTGACGAGCTCTTAGATTCCCTGTATGTTGCATGTGGGAGATGCGTGTGTGTGTGCGTGTGTGTGTGTGTGTGTGTGTGTGTGTGCGTGTGTGTGTGTGTGTGTGTGTGTGTGTGTGTGTGTGCGCGTGCATAGATAATACCCAGACTAATGACTATAATTACACAGAGAACTCTACAAAGCACCCACTGGTATAGTGTGGGAGGTTAATGATGGCGTGTAAAAGACATAAAGATGGAAAAAGGGAGAAGGGAAAGAAAGTGAGAAATTAAAGGAGAAAGACAGGTGAAGCAGTGTGCTTTGACCCTTTTAAATTGTTATTGGACCAGAAGGATCACATTCTGTTTTACAGTCATTTCAAGAGGGTTTGTGGCAACCAGAAAAGTCAATTCAACATGTTATGATAGCTGTTCCTTGTGTTATAATTGTCTTAAGTCTTTTGGGCCAGTGGCCGTCATGTGCAATAACAAAATGGCCTTTCAGGCGTGCACTGCTCCTGGTGCACACATCTTCTGCATTTAACAAGAATAAGCAGGAAGTTATTTGTGCACTTTACACAGACGATAGTCTCACCTCCAGCCCCTGCGCTAAGCGAACATGCTCTAGATGAATCTCTCTCCTGAACGCACAGAAACGAAAATGACATCAATACCAATGAGTCAGCAAACAAGCCGACCCCCTGAAAATGTCATAGACACACAGTGTGACATGGATTGGTAACTCCTAACGCAATTACTAAATTTCAAATTCCAATCCCCTACACAAAGCACTGCTGCTGTAAAAAAATGCACAGAAATCAGATAAAGTGGCACGGGAGAACCAGAACCAGAACCAAGGTTTGCGCAAAGTCAGGCGCCTGCTCCAGTGAAATGAGTTGGTTGAATGGTTTTCTAAAGGGACACTACCACTGTCTTCCACAGGGACTGCCAAAATCAACACAAAACGAAAGTTCTTCATAGTAACTTTAAAATGTGTATGTATTCTGAAAATACACACATTTCTATGTTTATTTTAAATCCGTCAACCAATGTACAGTTGTCTATGAATATCAACATCACTAATCTATATTCATATCCTAGCTCAGGGACTGGTACTTGATCCGTTTATAGATGTTGGAGATGTTGCTTAACATGAGAGACATTAAACCATCCTGATGAGCTGAACTGATGCTGTGTCTCCAACATCACATTTCATCAATCATACACACACACACACACACACACACACACACATGTGACCTCTGCCACCCACACACTCACGCTGAGGATTGAATCATATATTAACCCTCTGTGTCTCACACTGTCTATTCCACTTATGGCAAAGATCGTAAAACACAACTAGAGCGCTGAGCCGTTGCACATACAGTAAGTATGTGTAATTATTTACAAGCCGACAGCTCTTTACACGGCTAACGCTGCACTGATTAACAGCTTCTCTGCTACTCAGTGGATATTTACTCAGTCTTCAGGGGACATCTTCATGACGCTGCAGCAACATAAGGTCAGGCAGGATTAATGTGAAGTTAAAACAAGCGGACTCAACAGAAGGTATGTTGTGAGATTAAATCTTCCAAGAGCTCATGGTGTCGACCATAGACGCTTTACATTCACGCTATCCTGTTGAAATGCACCTTTGAGGCTCGATCAGGAAGACATCAAACCTACTATATATTTTAGATATTCGGAGGCAGTTTTTGTCAAATAAAAACATCACGGCGCTGTGTCTTTGTGAAATCATGTACTCGAGTTACACCAGAAATTGATCTTTTCATCCTCAGTGTCTCAACAGTAACAGGAACAACAGTCATCATGTGTTACCTCCTCGCTCTAGCTCCGTAGTTAACGCGCTAACATGAGAGTGGTACCTATCTTCTTATATAACTCAGAAAGAAATTAATGTTGAACTTTTCATTTGTCTCCTACCAACAGTCAACCTTCATTTCTTCTAAATGAGTCGTTCTCTGTGAACTTTACTCACTTTCTTTATGTTGGATGAGAAGACGTCTGTGTGCTGTAAAGATGAAGCTAGAGCTTGCAGCCACTTACTGTAGCCTATTAGTGTGATGAAAAAAACCGGAGAAGCAGTTAGTTCACATGCTGATTTTTGAACTCGAGACGTGCTATTAGTCATATTTTGTTACCTTCAGACAAAACAAGTCAATAGACTTGTTTGCTATTAGATAAACGGAGCTACAAAGAAGTATGACCGTGGACAGATTCAGCCATCTCAAACAAACTCCATGTACGCCATCTCATTTATGTGATCTTCAGGAAATGTGACTTGAGATTTGAAAGGTCAGCTGAATTTGTTTAAGCTTCTGTTGTGCTGCAAAGTGTTTGTGTTTTTTCACAGTGATGCACAAAATGCATTTGCATTTTACAGCCACGAGGTTGAATAGAAGAAGCTGCCGTCTTCAGTCAGTTAGACCGAGAACGGCATTGACACACACGCGCCGCTCACAGAACGCGTGCATTGTGTTAATTTCAGTCAGCGTTGTCATGGCAACTAACCGCAGCTGTTCAACGAAATGTCAATGCATTCAGGCCAACCTACACACACACACACACACACACACACACACACACACACACACACACACACACACACACACACCCACACACACACTCGTACTGTACACACACACATACCTAGATAAGGGTGTCACCTTGATGCTTTTCAAACACGTTGGGGACAATTTCTACTGCAACATGTCAGAGCAACGTTCCTGCCAAAAAATGATCATTTGGTTTGTTTTCTTACAAAGATGTTTGTGAAATTTTCAAGCGGTCAGTTATTCAGTGTTAACTGTAGAAAGGTTTGCAGCAAACAGACTGCTGAATGTGTGACTGAAAAGAATGAATGAATGAGGGAAAAGATTCAGGATTTGGTATCTGAAGCCTTCTTCTGGAGGGAAAGATAACAGAGGAAGAGAAGATGGAAGAGATGACAAACACGTATACGTCTCTGGAGAGCTTTGACCAATAGATCAGAGGCGAGAGGAGGAGGGGACACATCTGAGGTGATTTGGTGATCGCTATCGAGACATCAGTCTCATAATTACGTCAGATTTTTTCTTCTAATTCCAACATATTTAAATATTCTATCCTAGAATAAAGCTCTTTTCATTCTCATTTTAGGTGCTGCTTTTGAACTGATTTACTGAAGTTATCCAGATTAGTGAATGACTGCATGCGGGTGTCTGAATGTACGGAGGTGTTTGTGTGTGTGTGTGTGTGTGTGAGTTAGTCATGGCTCCACAGGTTTTGTGCCATCTGTTTGAGTGTCTTTAGCCACCAGATGTTGTTACATAATCTTACTATACACAGGAATCCATGCACAGACATCCAACCAAGTGGAGGATCAAGAGGCAAAGAGGCAACCTAACAAAAGAGAATGATCTGGATGGGCATCAAAGTACACAAAGTGAAAGAACTGGACAGACGTCCTTAGAATACCTAAATCTTGAGATTATTGTGGCTTTAAAAAAAGGTGAATTGCTCAAAGTTTAAAGCGAGTTAGACTCAGCAAAACTGAGTTATAGCTATTTAAATGTATCTGTAAAAAATATCTTCTAAGACGAACTACTGAGATCACATCGTAAAGCTACAGTATCAAGATTTCTACACATGATATCGACACAAATGTTGAGTCGAGCAACAGTGACGATGTCTCTACCAGCTGTCCAGATGCAGCCGCCCACAATGTGTATTTACGCCGTGACACGTTTATTATAGCACAAGGTGTGAGCGGTGTCTCCCGCCATCTTTCTCATCCCTTTTCTCACACATGTATGCACAGAGGAAAATTCACAGACATGCATAGGCAGATATGGATTTGACTCGTAGCTATACCTACAAAAAGTAATGCAAAGTAATTCATATACATCCCAAATAAATCAATGTCCATGTAATCCACGTTACTGTAAACCAGGAAATGTAAAGAGCGACACATGGGGATGTTGTCTTATTTGTCACAAAACTTCGGTACTTAAGATAGTTATTAACCAAACCACAATCCTCTCTTAACCATGCAGTTTCCTATGAAGATGGACTTCTACAAAACACAAACAATGAGTCCAGAATCAGAGAAAAGGGAACTGTGGTTCTCAACTTACCGAGTCCAGGTATGAAGGTGTTAAGGAACAGACAGATGACCGCCAAAGGGAAAGGCATTGTGGGTATTGCAGCCCGCAGGGGTCCCTTCTTCTCCCTGACCTCCACCACCACTCCTCCACCTGCTACAGGGGCCCCAGCTATGGCTTTGGCCCCTAGATGGTCCCCGGTTTTAAAACGCCCCTGCTCTTTTCCGCCTTCTTTCTGTGCCATCTTTCTGTCTTATTTTCTCCTATTTCTGGTTTGTGTCTGGAGACTGAAATAGCTGGTGATGAGCAGGAAAGCTAGTTGAGGATATTTTGTAGGTTTGAATGATTTTTCCTCTCAGTCACTCTCCCTCTGGAAGAAGTAGAAGCCGAAGATAATCAATGTTGATTAACTGTATCCTTTAAGAATTAGATCAAATATTCAGCAGTGCATCTCAACAGTTGGTTAACAATTCACCAGCTATATCACATTCACTATGTCACCATTCATTCAAATAAATAACTACAAGTAGTGTAAATCTAAGATAAATTGGTAAAAAAAAAAGTCCATAAAATAATTTTTTAACAATTGCAATATGTTCCCAAAGTCAACTAGAAAAACCTTCAAGCTGCTCCAGCTTTTGAAGTCCCACCAAACAGTCGGAAGTAAATCACAGACTTTTTCTCTCTGAAAATATCTTCAAGACTGTTGACTCATTCTCATCTCAATCCTTTTACGTTCCTTAAAATTGAGCATCAGAAGTCGAGATATCTGCCAGTTGTTTCCATGTCCAAAATGTTCTTAAGCAACGTTAAATCATGACAGTTCCTCCTCAAAAATGTTGGGAGAAAAATCCACGACTGATTTGAAGCTCTTTTTTTTACAAATTTCCTCTGAAGTCACTTTCGTTCTTTCTTTTTCTTTCTTTCTTTTGGACAAATCTCACTGACACACCTCTCCAAGACAAAGAGAAAGTGCACATAAGACCCCCACCCCCCCTTTTTTTCTACTACATCTCTCTCTCCTCTCCTCTCTTCTCTCTCTCTCTCTCTCGACTCCCCATCCCCTCTCTCCATTTAAAGGAACAGTGCACCAATCTAATGTTGCACTTCAATATAACCAGATTTATATCTCTAAATACATACAGTGATGGACAATGAAAGAAACTGGAAAGCAAGGAAGACTTGGAAAGTAGAAAAGAAGACATGAAATAAAAAGAGACCAAATAAAGACACATATCAGGACACGGAGGAGATAAAAGTGAAAGCAAAGCCAGGACAAAGTAGACGTGGGATTAGAAGAGATAAGAACGATTGGTCCGGACGATGGCGAGATGAAGGCAGAATCAATGCCTCAGTAATTATTCAACCAAATCCTCTAAAGACCAGACATATATTTCTGTCCCCTCAACCGCCCTCCTTCTTCTCTGACTTTATTTAAATTCCTTCACTTTTTTTTTTTTACTTTCTTTCTTCTTCCTCACCTCATCTGTCAGCATGAGCGCGACTTCATCACAAGAGGCAAAAACACACAAAACAATCAGTGCAACCCTGAAATTGTGTGTGTGTGTGTGTGTGTGTGTGTGTGTGTGTGTGTGTGTGTGTGTGTGTGTGTGTGTGTGTGTGTGTGTCTCTCTCTCTCTCTCTCTCTGTTTCTTCTTCTTCTCTTCCCCTCTCTCTCGTCTCTGTTTGGTCTCCTAGCAACCCAGGAAGCTGTAGGTAATTATACGGTAGATTTGATCTCAAGGTTTTTGGTCGCCTCTCTCTCTCTCTCTCTCTCTCTCTCTCTCTTAATTTCTGTTCAATTCCCACTTTTAATTTCCTTTTAATCTTCTCTGACACACAAAAAGATAGCGGCCATAGAAGGCGGTTTTACTTCTTTTTGTCATGCAAAGCAGCATTATCGTGTGTCTGACAGCGAGGGACTCTGAGGAACCTGGACCGCTGAACTCAATCATCATTGGATTGTTCAGCCAAAGGCATGCTGTGTCATGTGCTGATGCTTATTACCATGACAACGTGACGAGAAAAGTGTAGTGACATTTTGGTTTTGAGATTTTCGTCACAGAAATGTACCTCTGATGGGTTTGTTCAATTTACAGTCTAATATCCCCTTTGTCTGTTAATGGTGAGCATCGTTATGCGCTAATTGTGTGTGTGTGTGCGTGTGTTTGTGTGTATGTGTGTGTGTGTGTGTGTGCACGAGACATACTCAACAGGGTGTGATATGAAACATAACGGTTGCTCTGGAGACAAATTGGAGTAAATTGTTTGTTTTTATTTGTTGACTGTCAGCTATCATTGCCTTTATTTTGTTTTCTATATCTGCAGTAGACCCTGGAGAGAGAGAGTGTGTGTGTGTGTGTGTGTGTGTGTGTGTGTGTGTGTGTGTGTGTGTGTGTGTGTGTGTGTGTGTGAGTGAGTGACAGGTGTTATTGGTGTTGACACATGCTGTAACACTTTTGTGTTGCTAAAAATATCCTTTGTGACTCTTTCCCTGCCCTGTCTGTCCGCTTTCTTCTGCACACACACACACACACACACACACACACACACACACACACACACACACACAGTCCTTCTCTCAGGGGAGTTAATTTGTTGATCCCATCTGTCTGGAAAAGCTGACATCACACACCAATTATTTATATACATACTGTATGTGTGTTCACGTGTGTGAGTGTGTGTGTGTGTGTGTGTGTGTGTGTGTGTGTGTGTGTGTGTGCTCCTGCTGACATCCCATTGTGTCCGTCGCCCCCGACTGGATCATCACCACAGTGACTGTACTGTTCACATTCACTTTTTTTCTCTCGCCTTCCTGCTGCAGCTGACTCTCGCTTGCTTTCATGTTTCTCTGTTCTCTCGTCTGTTCTCTCCCGTAACGACACACAGCATTCCCTGAACGAGTGTATCACAGCAGACTGTGTTTTCATTCATCTTCTCGTGAACAAACAATCATGAGATTGTTGTAAAGCCGCAGGAACGTGTTTTAATGTTTCCTTGTGCTCACCAACATTGGAGCTCTCTCAGCTTAAGAAGGTCACTGACTCACCATGCTGTGGCTTCAGTGATCCTTCCATCTTTTCATCATCTGAAAAATACCAAATATATCTTGGGTGACGGACACAAACACACATATCTGTAGAGGAAGTAATAGTCTTTTCTATCGCTAAGTCAGTGGTGGAAAGTAACAAAGTACATTCACTATTGTAAGTAACTACCAATACTAAATACTATACTTAAATACAGTGTTGAGGTCTATGTGAGTATTTATATTCCATGCAATTTAAAACTTTAACTCCATCACATTTCAGCTTTAAATATGGTGTTTTTTACTTTACCATGTTTATCTGACAGCTACTTACTTTGCAGATTAAGATGTCACATCAATAAAACATGTGATAATCGTATAGAATACAATAAATTGTTATAGATTAAACCAGTGGTTCTGAACCTTTTTGGAGTTTAGTAGTGGCCTCTTGTCACATTTCAGATGTCTAAAAGTTCTCAAAAAGTAGTTCCACTAAAGAGATATATTCCCTCTAAACCTGTCTAATTATTTCCCAACAAAGAAAAAGAAGTCTGAAAATGGCTACAAAAGTGTGAAGTGTTTGTTTTGTCTTATTTCCTACATCATTGTCTCCTCCACAGACCTAGGCCCTGTGAGACAACACGCGCATTGAGGGGAAAACTTGGGGAGGGGTCGCCTGTTAGTCATCCAAAAAAACTGAGGAAGTGACACTAGGAGCTAAATATACAGCAGTTCATTTTACTAAAGGATGGAATGTATTTTTTTTTAAACTATAATACTCCCTAGTTTGATAAAAAGAAAAATAAGTGCCACGCTGTGTACTTAGAATTCATTGATAGTCATTACATTTTAAATATTTCTTCATGAATCGTTGAAATTGTTTTCATCCATCACATGATGAGGCACCTAGTCTGATTAAATGGTAAAGCACATAATTCAGATGCATAGCTGCATCAGTATCAACAATCTCACAATATCATATAAACTGTACTGATATCACTCACATAATGAGTGATTTTGCTTTTAATAAAAGTAATATCAGCAAAATAAAAGTAGGATTTTAATGACGATCTTTTACTTGTAATAGAGTATTTTATTTTGGTACCTTTACTCAAGTAAAGGATGTGAATACTTCTTCCATCATTGGTAAAATCCTCGGCTTGCTTGCTTGTGTCCTCGTTTCTTTCTGCTACAGGAGGTCACGCTGACAGACATGTCGATATGCTAATTTAATAGGACATCCGCATGACTCCCTCCGTTGTCTCATGAATGAGTACTTTTACCCAACCAACTGCTAACCCAGAGCGTTTCAAGTGAGATTTGGGGCCTTTGAACGTTTTTTATTTCAATTGTTGATGATCTTCACAATTGTACACAAGAAGCACTCGAGCTGCCCCATCTCCCGCCTGATTATTTCCCCCTCATTAATATGCAAATCTATGCAGCAAGGTCCTCCACAGATCTAATCAGACCATCTCCTCTTATGGGTCAACTGTGGTGTGAGCGTAAAGCCTTCGACGTGAGCTTTCAATGAGTAGACGTCCTCATATGATTGCTGGCGTATGTACACACACACACATATATGAAGTAGCATGCAGAGTGGCGTGGACGGAAATTTAAATCTGGGTCTGAAACTATTTAAAGAAAAGCTGGGTGGTGACGCCATCGCATTGACATCACTTGAGGCGTCATTCTGGAGCAGGAGGAGATTTTGGGGTCAGTTAGTCTAGAAATGTCTAACAAAGTTAGAGCACTGGTCTGTAATGTTCGTCGTATATTTTCATTTTAGCATTGACAGAAAGCTTTAAGTTGTCACATTTGACTTGTACATAACTGTGGTTTAGCTGCATTTAGCAGCCGACATAGGGAAATAAATACCTGGCTTTGGAAACTAATATGAAACATTTCCACTTGGAGAATGTGAAACAGAGCGGAGAAGAGTGGCATCTGTTGGCCGCAGAGGTGCATCACACGGTAAACTGCAAGTGGAGATGATCTGAAGAGTTAAACTGTTTGTGCCTGACTATCGAGCCTTTGTAATGCAGATCTGAACTTCCTGTGGCTTTTTCTACCATAAACCACATCAACTCTGATGTGTCACTATATTGTTTAACAGAACGTGTGTGAATGTGTACTTGAATTCTTTCTGATCAAAGTGTGTGTTACGTGGTGAATTAAAACAAAGAGAAACCAAATAATAGACGATTTTCTTTTTATATATAAAAGCAGAAAACAATCTTTCAGTACATCACTTGAAACCACATTAAAACAGATAAAAGCAAAGATTATACTGTAAAAAAGAGGGTTTTTTGCATTTATTTTTAAGCTAACGTAGAAATCTATATGAAGATAAATCACCAATACGCCTTTTTTGAGTTTGGTGTTAGTCAGTTTGGAGCCTCTCTTTGGCCTTGATGATGAACTTGACCCACTGCAGAGACGGGTCGGCACAGATTTCAGCTCCGTTCTTCATCGTAAAGCTAAAACAGAGACAAAAAACGTTGATGGCAAGCAGATACTCTACATTTGTCACCATTTGTTGCATGTCTGTTTTATCTAAATCTATATTCACACTTATGTCTGTACGTTTGCTTACATTTCTGGATGTCTGTGAATCGTGCTGTGTTTGTTCTCTTCACTGTGTATGAAGTGATTTATTGGTTGAAGTTTAATAACAGGAGATAAGACACTCACGAGACACCTTCCATTGAACACCGCTCGTCTGTGAACTTGTAGCTCACCACCTTGTCCTTCCGCAACCTTGTGGAGATGAAGTTGAAACAGCACTCATTTGGACCGAAGCTGCCTGGGACACAAATAAAGATAGAAAATGCCGTGAACGTGTAGAGAGACTGAGTGGTATTCAACACAAAACCATCACATCCACATCTTTTTGGCTCATTTTCCCATTTACAGTGTTTACCCCTTCGAGAATAATTCAGCTGTGATCTGAGGACGGCTGTGGTTTGACTCCGATATGACTCAACTTTTTGCTAAAACAAAAACAAATCAATTTAAATGCTCTTAACTTACTAGTATTTATATTTTAAAAATAGTAAATCTACTGCAAAGTTTTTGCAAAATCTTTTAATAATGTTTTTGGGCCTTTCCCCTCCCGACATCTCAAACGTATTAGGCCGACTCAGCCTTTAGTAGCTTTTCTTTATTTTGATCTAATTTTTTTATTATGGGACCGTATCATTGATCATTTTGACCTGTTATGAGGTAATACTTACAGTAATTAGTCCCTAGGAGAGATATTGAGAAATTATGACAGTGACCTGAAGATAGATTTGACCTTTTAAGAAATAAAAAGTGCCACGCAGACAGCTTACCTTGATATGCCACGACAGCGAGAGACGAGAAAAGCAAGGTACAGGTCATCAGAGTCATGGGGTTCTTCATCATCATCATCATTATCTTCAATGTCCTGCACGTCTTGTTGTCTTGAAGATGTCTTCTTTCTGTCCGCTTCACTCATAGCCCCTCACTTTTATTATGCTGTGCGTGTGTGTGTGTGTGTGTGTGTGTGTGTGTGTGTGTGTGTGTGTGTGTGTGTGTGTGTGTGTAGGTGTGCGTGTGTGTGTGTGTTCCATGACAAACATCATGAAGACCTTAACCTGAAACTGCCTAGCATGCAAACATCTGCAGGCATGTGGTCAACACTTCTCAGTAAAAAGTTAGTGGTGGGGGACAGAAGATGTTGTGGGTGTGAGGCAGGTTTTATAAAATAGAAAACATATCCGTACCGCAGTAATTCCACGCGTGTGTGTGTGTGTGTGTGTGTATGTTTGTGCAGTGTGCAGATGCACTGTGGTTTAAAGTCCCTTTCCCTATCGCTGGTTCATGTGTTGTGTTTTTTTTAAAGGATATTGTTTAAAATGCTGAGACATGATAAATGAAACATCTTTGATCTAAGTGATGGGTATTTAACAAGATAATGTGCATAAACAAGGCCAAAAACATCTGTTTTAAAAAGCATTTACAATATGTCACTCTTCTCAAAGCCCAGGTTAAGAACTAAACTTTTATTGGAGACAACAGTCTGTTTACAACAAGTCTCTCTGTGACTGGTGACATTTTAAGAAGATTGTGATTGTTTGTTCTCTGTTTGCTCTCTTTGTTGTATTGATTATTTACTGAATGTGCTTTTCATAGCGCTTCTGTAAAAAGGGGGGGGGGGGGGGGACAACAACTGTGAGACAAAAGCTGCATTTCCGCATGAATCTAACAGGATTTTTTTTTATTTAAGATCATATTTGACTATATTGATGTCATTAATACTGACTAATAATAAGTTATTAACTAATAATAACTAATATTAATGAAGAAAACAATAGATGAGGTTAATAGAATTACAGAAAAGAAGAAGAATGTAGAGAACCACATGGAGCAATGATGTAATGAATTAGGGGCGCAGCAAATAATATGGATTGGTATGTTTTGGGGGTCTAAAGAAAGCTTATGAATGTCATATATATATGTTATATTTTTGTATGAAAAACATCATCTTAGAGATTTTTGACAGGAAATGAAGGGACGGAGGTGGGGAGGGCCCCCAGCTGGACCGTAAACCACTTGTTCCCTAAGTTCTAATGTGAGACACACACTTGTCAAATCCTCCTGAACCAACTACATATTTGTATCGCTAGTTTAATTCCCAGCTAAATGTCAAAGTGATAACAGGTCCAGATTCTATATACTATATATATACTGTATCTCTGTGTGACTTGTTGGCTCAGAACAGATGTGTATTCTTTTTTTGTTGCATTTAAGGTTTGTCGTATTCTGTGTTTGTTACTGTGTCTCATAATGTGCATTTAAATGAACAGAAAGGAATACAGCCTGCGTGTATAATGTTACTTCTACCACACGGGTAAAGAGACAACCAGATCAATAACCCAGACAGACACACTGACTGCTGCAGAAATCAACTCTTTGCAACCTCGAAGTGAAACCTGCGGTTTGTAACAGAGGAAGGGGTGTAATGCAACGAGAATGCACAAACACGGACGTGCATGTGCAAACAGTAAAATATCTCCTTCAGCAAGCAAATTTGACTCATTGATACCTTTATATTAAAACAGACATGTGTTAGACACCGTTTATTATATGTAGGCCTACAAGGCTCAAAACCTTTAGGAAAATATATAAAGAAAATACATTAAGATTTGACATGAATAAAAAACAGCCGATAACCTCACGTCTTGTCAAATCCAAATATTCTCAAAGGAGATTTTGGTAAAACACTTGTATAATATAATTCTGCTTCAGGTGTAACTACTGGGAAATTTGCTCAGAAAGTGTAGAATGGAAAATCCACCTTACAGATTGCGGTGATGCGGTGGGGGTGATGGGGAGGGGGCGTTATTTGCCAACATGACTCATCGAGGTTCACGGCAAATTAACTCATCTTAACTTCCCCTTCTTGCCTTGCTTTTATGATTCTTTCCAGGTCTAAGTCAGCTAATTCAGCAGAGAACAAAAAGAACTGGCCAAAGAAGATTTGTAGGAACATTTAAACAAAATGTTCTGAGTTGAAAATGACAACGCAGCCGGCTCTATCGGTGGAACTAGTAGTAATGCTGGGGTTGTGAGTTCAGAATCAGAATCGGTTTATTGCCAATCACGTTTGCTAATAAAATAAATTTTGCTTGGTGATTGGTGCGTGACAATAAACACAGTTTAAGAATAGTATAAGACATCATTTAAGAATACAAAATAAAAATACACGATAAAATATGATAAATAAAGAGAGAGCGCAGACAAATCATTCAGAGCCAGGGTAGCTGTTTCCCCCTGTTTCCAGTCCTGATGCTAAGCTAAGTTAACCGGCTGCTGGCTGTAACTTTTATATTTAGCAGGTATTTGAGGGGGATCAATCTTGTTATCTGTGGAATCTCCACCAGAAAGCAAACAAGTCCCCTCGGTGTGGATTCAAAAGAGCTGTGAAGACAACTAAGCCAGTGTGACAAACTATTAAGATATTTAACTATTTAATTGTTTTAAAAAAAACAGAGGAAACATCGATGATGAGTTGCAATTATTTTTAGGCCCTTTTCGTAACTAAAGAAATTCAACTTATCACAAATATATAAACATTGCATGTAATTAAAGAAATTAAAATGTGTCCTAATATGAACATTCCAAAATAACATTATCTTCGAACAAATGTTGTATTATTTGATTTACACTATATTTACCTCCTTCTGACCTAAATATAACACAATGTTACAGTAACTCACAGTGACTGAGTGACCACTCGGTGGCAGCAGAGGAATGTGGAGAATCAGAGTTCATTTATTTTAGTCTTTGGTGGTTTTCTCTCTTTTTTTTTGTTTCTTCCAGTCATATTTTAGTTTTATGTATCTGTATGTGTGTTAGGTTTAACACCAGAGAGGCCGATCTGAGTAGAGAAATTGTGTGTTTGATAAATCATAGAGGGACATTTGAAAATCTCAGATATTTTTACTTGGGATGTGTCAAATTTTGTGTCTATTTATAGATTTGGAATATGATAGGAAATTATTTATACATCAAGGAAAGAAGAGAAGCAACCGAGGGTAATAGTGCTTCTGTTATTGTTTTCAATTGGACTGCCAACTTAAAAAATATTGTTTTTATTACCAGTGTGTTTATATTTCAGCTTTGTGTATGTTTTTTTTTCTGGGAATACATCCTGTTAAAAAGGAGGAAAATGTTTAGCTAACAATAACTACCTCGCTGCACATCCTCTCCTCATACATGGCTCTTGACCAGTTCAGATAACAGACGCTCATTCATCAAGTGATTCAGTATTCCCTGCGTTTTCAGTCAGCCGGCTCTCCAGGACGACTACCCTGCCTGCAGAAAATGCTCAGCCCTTAAGCACAACAAAGCAAAATTGGACAGTTAAAGCACAAAGTGTCCAGGCTGAAAAAGTCTTGAAAAATGCAGAATTAAACCACAAGTGGAGCGGGGATTCGATGGTGGGAAGTGACCTAGCGCCTCATCTATATCTAAGAATGAAACACTGATAGTAACTGACACAAAAAACTGATATTAAAACTTCCCATCAACGCATTCCTCTGCAATAACGTGGAAAACACTTTCTCGACTGCTGTAAAAACTAATTGTTCCATAACTGCAACAACTGTAGGGATCTTTGAAATTAGATGCACTTTAATGCAGTACTGCATGAAAATCCACTCAAAGGAGTATTCCAGCCATACAGTATTGCACTTAAGTGTGGTATGTTAGGTTGGGGAACTCACAAGAGACTAATTAAAACAAGAATGGTCCAAATGGAAGCATCAGAGGACAACATATTCTAACTTTTTAGACCCTAGTAAGACTCAAGCTCCAAAAACACTGGATACTACACTTCCCATGATGCAACTTGATAGTGTCTTTTATCAGACCCTCCTTGCCTCGTAAACATCAATATTTTTAATCCAAAGGATGTCTGTTAAAAATGTGAAATCTGAACTTGATGTGTAAAATCGGTAAATTCCCCTTTAAGTCAAATTAGAATATAAATGTTTAGGATGTACTCAATACCTTGAACTCACTGCTCTCATATTAATCATTAAGAATACTATTGATGAATGGTTAACTTCCTTGCCTGAATAGATACGTAGTCTTCAGCTGAGTCAGTCTGGTGCCTGCTCTCTCTTAAAGAAAAACAACTACATAATGTTCCTTAATGATAACGTATCCGAGAATTCCTCATTCGGACATCTCTTGCATAACAATGATTAAAAACTCAGGAAACTGTTCCTGCATGTCGAGCACACGCACTTCCACTCACACGCATGCACACGCAGACAGACAGGCGCACTTAATACAGGAAAGTCACCAAATTTGGCATGAACTGAAGAAAAGGGAGGTCAAAAATACTTTTTATGAATGCATTAAATGACTGACTTCAGAGGAAGGTACATTGCAGAAATGGATGGACATTAATAAATATGATGAGTGCAGTAACTGTCACAGGACTTATGATAGTGTCGAGAAGATAAATGGTATAAAAGCTGAAGTTTTGTCTTGTTTTGACAAAGAAGAAGGTTAACTTCCAGGTCTCTCAGAAATAGAGACTATAATGCATTAAATATCTCAATAGTGTGATGTGTTGTCTTGTCGTACTGTGTACAATAATGTGAAATATTGTTGTGTTGTCCATACAGGCAGGAGGCTAAACAATCAGAAGTGACAGCAGCGTATGATGAGATGCTAGCGTTGTTTTGAAGACTTAAACTTTATGGAAGACGTTCTTAATTTAACACAACCATGAACTTTATTTGTCCACCCAAAAGAGTAGGACGTAACGTCGTAACAGTGTTAACACTTGGGTGCAATTTACTCTCGGTCAAAAGGTGATATATTTATGAAAATGGTTCCTGGTTTCCGAAAAGCGATGCTTGTTATTTTAAGAGTCAAAGGTCGGATTTGTTTGGCAAGCAAAAGCCACGAGAGATTCTCTGCAAAATGAACAACTTGAGATGCGCATACGTTGTAGCATCCCCAAAAATGAACGAATGCATCATGAGTGTGTGTGTGTTTTTAACAGGATGTTGACCTCTTCCATGGACTCTGTCCTGGAAGAGGTTCAAGGAACGGCCACCAGAACTTGGGGATACTTTTAAAATAAACATTTTAACACACGAGTTGTTTCAGTCACAGGATAAAAACACGACAGAGACAGCTGACCCGACACCAGGTCATTGTCATTGTCTTCATTTTTGATAGTTTGTACCACCTACACTGAGCTCAAACAACTTTTATTGTTAATTTATTATTAGATTATATAGATTCATACTTGTATCTTTCACTTTCAACGTACTCGTCTTTTTTAATTCACTTCATGATTTGACTAAATTCAGAGATAATTTGAATGAACCCTGGTGGTCACTTAAAAGAAGCAGTTTTGTTGAAGTGTCCGTACAGTCGGCTGGGTGTGAATGAATAAATGTGGATTTAGTTTTGTTATCGTGCCCTGCTCTCACACATTCTGTCACCATGGAGACAGGGGGGGGGGGGGCAATTAACAGGAGGGTGTCACCCCTCGGCCGACCCTGTGACCACTCCACCCTCTAGCTCGCACGCGCACACTTCGAAGCAGCGATGACTTGTGAGTCACAAGTGGATGTGTCACGGCACTCAACTACAGTAGCCTGAGCCAGGTTCAGTCCCCCGGTGATGGGAAGCTGGTGAGGGATCATGTCGCTAAACTTGCGGGGATAAATCTGGGGAGATAGTTGGTGCCTGAAAAGGCGAGTACTCACAAGTGCTGAGTATCGGCCCTCTGATTATTGTCCACATAAGTACCCTGACTTATTATCTGTTCTGCCACCTGCCACCTGCCACCAAGATACAGTACATGCGATAATCATGTCATGCAACTGTTAGGCTACCTTTGTTGGTGTTAGTGTAAACGTATGAGCACTTTGTAGTGGATCATTGCAGAAGTCACCAACAAACCCACTGAACAGTCTAAGTGACATTTAGAATAAATATAAATGCACTGAATGAGACAATATGTTAGTACATACAGTGTATGTGTACACTCATACAATCATTTCTGCAGTTTCTAACAAAGCTCAGGATGATGTTAGCTTGTGTTTAAATCAGTCATGACAGGGAGATGCATGTGTGTTTTTGAGAGCATCGTCCCCACCCTGCGTTCTCAGATACCAGCTCCCTCGTGTGTCTGGGTGAATACGTTTAATCCTGATGTATAGCTTCCTTGTGCGTGCGTCTCCACCAGATAAACACGCAGACGCACATAAACGTTCATATTTCACTGTTGACAGACGTCTTTTTCATTGACAAACCTGTTCAAGATTAACCGTGTTCCCTCCTGAAGAGATAAGATACCAACCCAAACCAGACACAAACACGTTTCAGCTATTTTTGACTCTTTCTACGCTCTCCATCTATGTCTTTCTCTCTGGTCTCTTTCCGGTTTTGTCTCATTTCTCCACAATTTCCAGGAAAGACTAAAATGCTACTTTAAATAGCTTTCCTGTTTTTTTTTTCATTACTTTTTCCTATTCACAAATTAGTTTTCCTTTTTCTGTTTTTAGTTTTATGATTCAGAGCAACAGTTCCTGAATATTCACTCACCATTGTTACTAGTAACTGCTCTGTTTTTCACTATTTGTGTCATTTAAACATGCACATCTACTTTAGAAACCTAAACTCCTCTGGGTTCTTCACCTCAAGTGCACTTTAAGAAAAATAATATTAATAAGAAAATTGAAGTTGACTTTTGCAAGACTGATCTGCTTACAACAAAAACATTAACTTTAGTATATGATAGAGGATGTGTGTGTTGGTGTGTGTGTGTGTGTGTGTGTGTGTGTGTGTGTGTGTGTGTGGGTGAAGGTGGGACAGACAGGAAATGGCAGACAAGAACAGAACTTCCTGTGTGAGAGGAGAGAGTGCTACATCTTCCCTGTGTGTGTATTTATATATGTTTTAGGGGTCTCACAGTCCGAGGGGATGCTCTGATTTCCTGCCAAACACACACACACACGCACACACACACACACACACACACACACACACACACATATGGAAGTCTAGAGATAATAGCTGTAATGTCTAATGTTTCATGCTATGTTTCCTGTCATTCTTTTTTTAGCTCGTGTCATGTTATGGTCAATGTCAGTGACTCTTGATAATACCACGTAAATCTGGCCCTCATGTAAATACAGAACAGAACACATTCATACTGCAGTTAAAGCAGAATTATGTCTCATTGACTTACTGTAACATTGATAGAAACCCTCCCTAAACTAAGGCCAAGATGAGGATGAACCCCTTCAGGCTTACCGTGAAGAAATTCACTTCTATTCCTTTTGCACTAAACAGTATCTCCACCCTTTTCTTTATTAGTTGAAGCTTAACACATGTTTTTGTAATTCATCCCTTGAGTGCATCTCGTTGATACACCCCCAAAATAAGAAAATAATGTTTACATTCTTATCCTCTAGTGGTAAGTTTGTTTCTTGTTTTTAGTTTAGTCTGCGTCTGATTATCCTCCTCTTTCAGCAAAGTGTAAAGAAAGTCTGTAAGTGGCATCAACCCTTGTTTTACAGCAGAATAAAAGACCATTCTTCACATATGTTTGGACTTATTGCTCCATACATCACTGACGACAGTATAGTTGTCCAGTGTGAATCTCATGACTTGCATATTATAAAATGATTTCAGACAGACGGTTTAAGCCTCCAGTGTGATTTTGAAATAATTAACTATATAATATTAACATTGTTTCCTCCTTAATGAGTTAGCATTTTTGTTTTTCAGACAAACTATCATTATATTAGAGTGAAAAAGACAAATTTCAACATAAAATCCTGGAGATCTATTTAACCGTTTACAGAATGGTTCTTAATTTCCTCACAGTTGAATTAAAGAAAATGCACTTCATCCGGTAGCATATGATATTCTCCTATATAGCCACTCACCACTCTGATTGCTCTCAACACAAACAAAACAAGGCGAAAAAAGTAGAGTAAATTAATTTTTATTACACTTTTGGACTGTTGTTAATGTCGACAGAAAAACAGTGAAGTACAGATTCAGCAATGCATGGCCATCTTTAAAAAAGAAAAGAAAAACATAACGCCAGTGTTTCCCCTTGGTGTATTTACCAGCACACAGGACTTCATGTTGCAATCTGTCAGGGTATGAAAACAACTTGCGAATTTCAAAGGACTTTGTTTTGCAGAGGATCCACATCCAACAAGTTATCCTTTTTTTTTTTTTATATTTACTCTGTGGATCTGATCTGGCTCGTCTGTGAAATATGAGCAAGTGATGCATACGGCGCCCGAGATGATGTGGATGATTTCCCAATCTGTGTTCATGGAATGCAAACAGTCGTATTATGTACAGCAGATTCACAGTAACCGCACACAGTCACTTCTGTAGAGCTCAAACTGGGTAAACGCTGTCTCGCTCATAAAACACCATTTCGTATCACGTGGGAACCCAAATTTAGTTTGTTTGATGTTTCATCTTACTATCAAGATTCTCACAGGTGACAAACCACAAATAAAGTCCTTACGTGATGTATATGTGATGTATATATATACACACACACACATACACTGGCATTTTGCGACAGTGAATCTAATTACATTTATTACATGTATACATTTTAAACACATAAATTGGAAAGCCACATTTTCATTCAAAAAATGCTTTGATTAGTGTTTTGTTATCATCACAAAAGAAGCAAACAGGTGTGCTTTCACTCTCTGGACTGCCAGGTTAGGTTAGATTAGATCACTTTCACAAGGTGAATAATAAGTAATTCATCCATTTTTCAATTAACAACCCACTGAATACTCCCAACTCGGCAGCCTGTGTGAAGCGTAAGACTTAATACATACACGTTACAAATAATAACACTGATACATGTGGTCATATGCATACATACAGAAGGTGAATGTCAACACATTCCACATTCAAAGTCCGCACAATACATTTATGCTGAGGATGTCTGAACACTCCAAACAATACCCCATTGTATAGGTCCATATTATAGTCACAGTATTTCCAAACATGTTAATGATATTTCGAACAATGTATAAATCATAAAAGAGACAAACCACTTGTCATTCTTAATTTTTCCCCACACTTGTTTCCCATTAATCCAGGTGCTACAGTAAATGATATAAATCATATAACCAGAATTGTGTTCATATTCGTGTGTGTGTGTGTGTGTGTGTGTGTGTGTGTCCGCGCTTCTACACATTGGTTCGTGTATTCTCAAGCAACCTGACAGGAAACCCTTAAAGGAAATCTTCCTTCTCCCAGAATGATCCTTCCAATCAGATATCTTTCTTTCTTTTTGTCTCCACATTGTCGAATCTCTCCCATTTTCTTCCAGTAGTTTGGATCACTTTACATTCTCCTGTATTCCAGTGTTTCTCGTTTCAGATTTTTCAAATTTGCTTTTCTTTACTAATAACCTTATCAGTCGTCCTAACATCTCTAACACCCGTCCTACCCAACAGCTCTCAATATCTATACCCTGAAATACAAAAGAGGGCACTTGTCTTGATGGAAGGACACTCATAAGGATTTTCTTCCGTGGTAAAAGCTATTTCAGCACTGAAGAAATGTATCATTTCAATCCACATGCCAACAGTACATTAGCAATAATTATCATTCTTTATTTGAATGAAACTGAATATTTTGTTGTAATATTTGCCTCTTAGCAGTTGGAAATGGGGTACATTTTTTTGCTATAATGCTACAGGAATATAACTATATTAATTGGGGTAAGTCTACTTGCAGGTTTTGGGGGCAGGGGATGATGTAACCTTACATTTACTCAGGTATTTTCCTCTTGGAAGGAGGAACCAGGTGTGCAGGCAGCTCCGATGGCAATTCATGTCCCTCCAGTTTCACTTTTATCAGGTGATTGGCCAACGCAAACTCCTCATCGTCAAGCATCCCATCCTTATCGATGTCGGCCAGCTTCCAGACCTTTCCCAGCACCGTGTTGGGCAGTTTTGACTTCACCATCTCCCTCTTGGCGTTGGCTCCAGTCACCTTCCCGTTGACGGGGGACAACGTGTAGAAAATCTCGTCGTAAGCCGGTTTGTCTCGAGTGACGACCCAGTCGGCTTCGTCGATGCCTTCGCCGGCCCCTTCGCCGTACCCGTGTCCAAACGGGCCGTCCGATGTGCCGTCGAACGCACCGCCCTTCACGACCGGGTTGGGACGCTGGTTTTCTTCTTGGCGCACTAGCACCATTAGGCCAGCGATGTCGTGGGCCAGCATGTCATCTACCGCCTCCAGGAGTTTGGGTTTCAGAGGCTGGAATTTGTTGAGATCCTGAGAATTGAGTTGGTCCTGAAGGAGACAATACAGAAAAAAAAACATCACAAATTCAGATCTCATCTTTCTAATCCCTCTATCTATGAATCTACACAGCTCTTCCCCGTTTACCTGCATCTTCTTCAGACTAGGAAAATCTCCGGGTGATATCTGATGCTCTCGTTCGATGCGTTTGTAAATATCTCCAAGACTGCCGATCAGTTCTTTCTTCTTGTTCTCCTTCCCAAACACAGCGGGCATCTCTTTCTTCAGTGCGCTGATGATGAAGGCGTGGACCTGCATGGTGAGAGTGAAAGCTCAGTTACTCAACGGAAAATTTACAGCAAGTAAGCAAGTCGGCCTCTTAAAAGTTCTTGTATTTTAAAGTTATAATCCTTTTAGGGAAAATTCCAACCTTTGATGTGGATGTTGATGGTAAATGCAGTCGATTAAGGGAATAAATCCCCCAGTGTGTGCTATATTGACCAAAATCTGTTGTTCTTCCTGCATCCTGCTCCGAACATTTATGAAGACTATCTTTAAATCAACTGGGACAAAGGATTTCACCATTTCACTCATACTTGCTTTGTTTTATCACCGTCTCATCCTCAACCTTCATTGTAATGATCCTAATAAACATGAAACTAACATTGTAACCCGCAGACTGTTGCAGCCCTGGAGTCTGGGGACACTTAACACTCCTTTAACCAGATTAGTCATACAGCAAAGCATATAACTACACACAGCAAAAGTAACGGGAAAAAACATTTTTGTTATGTTGCCGTGGTGACATTTTTTGTGGGTTTCCTTGAATCCACCTTGTGTCCTTGAAGCTCATCACAATACAAACACACACACACCCTATCAGCTGTCAGACAGGAAAGGAGGCTCAACTCTCGGTGTGTGTACTTGAGTGTGTGTGCGAGTGTGTGTGTGTGTGTGTGTGTGTGTGTGTGTGTGTGTGTGTGTGTGTGTGTGTGTGTGTGTGTTTGAGTGCGTGCATCCTCAGCGTTTCCTCGAACTACAACAGGCAGTGGCCTGTCGCCGGTAATACCTGAGTTCCTGTGCGGAGAGGAAACAGGAAACAATTCACTCAGAGGAGAATGACCACACTTGTCTGGCTCTATTGGTTCTGTGAGAGCGACAAGCTTTTTCTGTCAAGGTTAACGGCTGGACGGGGCGGGTAGAGCGAGTGAGTGATGGGAAGAATGAATAGGAAACACACACACACACACACACACACACACACACACACACACACACACACACACACACACACACACACACACACACACACACACACACACACACACACACACACACACACACACACACACGTGTGCTTAAAATATACACTCGTCAAATAACATCCCAAGAGAAAAAAATCCACTCTTGCTGCCGTTAGTCAGCAAGCCGTCGCAGATTCTCCATCAACGTGTGTCCTTTCATTTGTGCCTTACCTTGGCTAGTCTTGCCCTCTTGATCAGATCGTTGAGTTTTCTGAGCGCTGCGTTTCTCGGTAGAGACTGAATGTCCTTAAATAAATCCTGCTCCTCCGCTTCGAACAGCTTCCTGTTGTCTGGAATCAGCAGAGGGTGGGACCAGAACGAGCCGATGTAGACGCGGATCACCTGTCAGCGAGGGAGACGGACAGAAAATCAACAAGACAAAAGACATAAAAGGCACAATTCAGCTAATAGCTTCTCATTGTTGACTCTTAAAGGCACTGATCTATACACTATTTAAGCATTTTAAAATGTGGTGTTTTATGCAGATGAAGTCGAGGTATAAAAAGAGGTGCATTATATCCACAACAAGCATCAGGACGACCAGTGAGTGTTAAAACTTTAAACCCAAACTCCTCCTGCTTACTATACCTCAGGGGTGTTGACTATTTTCCCCAGTGACCACATCAGGGCACCGTACACTCTCATCAACTGCTGGGTCTCTATCTGATCAGCCTTGTTCAGCACAACCCTACCAAAAGCAACAAGAGAGAACAGTGTTGATGTTGACTGAAAGCAAAGAACTGCTGACAATATAGTGTTGATATGAATCTAGAAAGAGAACGACGATTCTCCTCGCTTTTGTGTAGAACTGGATATGTCTGTAAGTCAAAGCAAACACTGCAGTACCGGATCTTGTCTTCGTGGTTCTTCAGGGCTTTTATCACATCTGAGAATTCATCAGAGATGTCCAGTTTGTGGGCGTCAAACAGTAATATGATCCTGTCCACTCGCTCTGCAAACCACTCCAAGACAGCTGCAAAGTCATAGCCTGAGAGGAGGAGGATCCAAGAAAGACATTAGGTTTTCAATTAGGAGGGACGGGAAGGTTTAGTTAAAAGAGTGAGAGAAAGAGATAATTCATTGTGTATCCCTTTGACTTCCTGTTTCTTTGATCCCATCCCATACCGGTGTCAAAATAGCATTTAAGAGAGGCATTTCACTTCATGCTACTTTTGAGGAACAGGTCAGGCCACTGAGTTTTTTGTGAAGATGTTCACATAATAAGAACATTATGTATAATCCATGAGCTGAGCCATGAACAACAGCTGTGATGTTGCAATTTTCCCAAGAAGAAACTATTAGAATGGCTTCAGGTCATAGAGGCAATACGAAGGACAAATTACATGCTGAGAGAACAGAATATCTGTTTACAGATGGAGGCGGTTCTGCCAGGGCTCAACTAAGTGAAGTTTTTAAAACTAAACAATGAGGTGGAAACCAAAAACAATATTTTATTGTCTTACTTGGCTCAGATGTTTTTGTGGGAAATGCAATCAAGGCGGTAACGAACGCTCGAATGAGTGCATGAATGGGTTAATGCCTCCATACTGCATGAATAAATTAATCAATGATTAAGTCTGTCAGCAGGAATACATCATTGCCTCCTTTGACTTTCTATCCTACTCAAGGACAAGACCGACGCTTACGTGGAGGAATTCCACAGGATATGAGAGGAGAACAAAGAACAGAACGAAGGATTAGTGAGCTAAAGTTTCCAAACACTGAAATACGCATAAGAGATGCAGATTCAATGGTGAAACCTGTTACCACTGAGATTATGGGAGAGAAACTATAGGAGGCATTTGCTCTCAATTGATAGTAAGAAGCTTTATGTTAATACAGTGAGTACAGTTTGAGTACAGACATAGCTGCGATAAAGATTGTGTGTGGCTGAACTGCTGCTCCTCCCAGAAGAGGAATAGTAATACTCAAGGTGTACGAGTTCCACAATGGCTATGTGTATTTATGTAGTTATATTTATTGTAGTGTTGATGCTAACATGATGCCTCAAAGGCTACTTTACCAGCAATTATTAAAAACCGGTGTTGTTGAGTGTTCAACGATTACTCGCTGGGTGTGTGAGCAAAAGTTTGGCAGCTGTAGCAATAAGTATGTAAAACATGGAAATTGGTTTTAGCCGTGTCTTCCTGTCCTAAATGAGCACAGCTGAGAGGAGACGGAGGACACACGGCTGTGGAGGGTTAAGAGAGAACGAGAGAGAGAGATGCCTTGATATTTTGAATTTTAGTGGATCATTCTTCACAGGAAGCACTTTTCACATGATGTGGGGAAAAACAAGACTGAAGTCTGAAGCTCCACATTCTATAAGTTGATTGTGGGTAATTACCATTATCAGGATAACTGTCAATATCGTCACGTGTGACTTCAAAAAGCTGTCTAAGACGCCATCATGGTAGAGAAGTGAAAAATAGAGCCTGATTTTAAAAAATACAGGAATTGTCAAGTGAGAAAGAACAGACTCGCATAACGTTGCGTGTCCATTTTATTTATGCAGATAAACTTTATGATTTCTTAAATATTTGGTTTTTCATAAAAAGATTGTTCAATAAAAAACAATTTATTTATTTCTTAACAAAATGTAAGGTACAGTGATTACAGTATGTTTTAAGTATATTTTGATGACTTCAAAAAAGGATAATTTCGTGAATCGTAATTATTTCGGTCAGTAAAATCGTGACATGAATTATCATATCGTCCCATGCATGGTGGTATAGTTAAGTTCAAGGGATCAAATAAACAATCAAGTGTATTTTTGGGGGGGCTCATGAATACCTACAATCATTTTATATATTAAAAAAAACAAAATAACTATGCTTCATCCTCTCCAGATCATGAATATAAACCTCACAGCATCTGGAAAGTAATTATTGAAATATCCTAAAAACCTAAAGGAAACAGACACATATGACAAATCCGTATAAAATATACAACTGGTTAACCAACAAGGTCAACTTTGTTTCCCCCAAACCGTGTGACAAGAGTCTGATGAAGAACGTGTAGCAGGCCATACATTCTTCAAAGTATCACTTTAATTAGCCTTTTTGTAGCTGGTTGATGCTCAGGTTTATTATCTACAATACCTCCATAAAGACATCTATGTAGGCAGCTATAGCCCGACTCCACATCTGGACACACACACAAAAATAAATACAGACATTGAAGACATTGATGAAAACAATGCAGCGGGGTGGAAGAAAACATATGATAGCATGAAGAGACACACAACAACATACAGATGAAGCATGAAAACATGACGTGCAAAAGACAAAAGGATGGGATTGGATGACAAGAAAATGAAGACACACAAACAAAAGCCTCACCGTACACTTACACACACACTCTGTCACCACAGAAAACACAGCTGTGCTGACTCAGCAGATGTCATGTTTAACCTGTGTTTTGTTTTTATATCCAACAGACAACCGCAGGGTCACACCTCACTGCGCTGTTTATTTGGTTTGACAAGACGTTCACGGGACACTTTGACCGAACGAATAGAAAGTAAAACAGAGCTGATGTGGATCTGCTTCAATTCAACTTCTTCCAATTGTGCTGACAGATGTGAACTGTTGATTCTCCACTGAAAAGCTGCAGACAGAAACGTTCTCATGACAAACATTAATCCAGACCCAACCCTGCTATGAAGTCATGCGCTGAACTCTGTGACCACAATATGTTCCCAGTTAGACTTTGTAACTTCATAAGTATATTTGTACATTTCATCGTGCATGATGATTTGATGAGGGTTTTTTTGCATGAAAAAAAAACCTCATAATCAAAGCATGAAAAATCATTGACTTATAATAACAAAATGGTGATATTGATGCTCTTCATGGCCTTTACGCCTGAACTGTTTCGAGTGCAGGTAAATCCTGTTGAAACAGAATCCGCTCAACATGCAGTCAAGACCCGTTACGACCAAGTACAACTCTATTGATGCTGTCACAGTGTTGTGTATTGATAAAAGCACCTTTACAACACAACATATTCAGAGAGTGTTTAGACGTAGAGTCGATCACGAATGCCAGCACCCCTATGTTTAGTTTGTGTTGTTAAATCGTTTAACATACTAGCGATGCAACGATCCGACTCTCTCAGTCCTGATACCGAAACCTGGGCTTTGGGTATCTGTCGATACCGAGTAACGATCCAATACCAGTGTTAAATTAATAAGCTGTAGACGCTGGCTGCAGCGAATATATGGGCCCCACTGTGACCGATACTCAATCCAGCTATTTGAGTCAGTATCGACCCGATATCCAATATCGGTACCAGTGCGTGCCTACAACATACAAAACCTTCCTTCTTTGTGATACTGTCAGCACTCAATGATTAATGCACTGTGGTGACAGCCAATAGAGTTGGTAGAAGAGACACATATATGTATATGGGCCCTACTTGGTACAAGAAACCTTCAAACAGAGCTAAATGAACACGAGAGTACAAACAAGGAGAATGGACAGAGGAGCAGAGGGAGAATTCAAAGATGGACAGTGTAAGAAAGAGTGGCTGAATGTGGAGAAAAGTCTAAATTATAGCTGTCTTTTATTATCCCAGCTCTTTTGTTGTATGTTAGCGGTTGGTATGGCAATACCAGCATTTAGCTCCGGGAATGCCAGGCATGCCGGACACACATCAAACTGTAAGAAAGCCCCGAGGAATTCTTGTAAGCCTTTCACACCTAAAGTTCTCTTCAAACTGTAGTCTCTGCGTTCAGTTCAACACCACGGCTGGGATCTGTCCGCTGCTGGTTCACTCACGTATAATTAAGAATCACAGAGCTTCCATTTGATTATTTCATCTGTTTCTGTGTTTTAGTTAAAAATGTTCAGTTTTAGAAAACTCCCATGAGCTGACGTGGGTGTCAAGAGATAAGCACCACCGAATAATCAAATTGAGATAATTGGGTTTTTGTGTAAAAAGATGGGATGCATCAAGAAACAATGTCATCAAATTAATGGCCATGTGACACTCTCTTTTACATTCATTTCAATTGGCCCTTAAGGTGCAGCTTCTTATATTTTTCCATCTTCATATTTATATGAAGATGCTAGTTTGGAACATTTGTTGCAAGTCATAGAAAACATCCTTATTTCCCTCTCTTAGTGCAATAAATGAGACATTCCTCTGGTATCTTTTATGCCGTCATTTCATAAAATAAATATAGCGTCCGTTTGTCTTTGCAATTTGGTCATAATACAAATTCAGAGTGTCTTGTTACCTCAGTTTTTTTTCACAAAAACCTGAGTAATTGTAGTTAACGTGATAAATGTATCATGTCTCTAGTGATTCTGGGGGTTTTCCAAAATGTGCAAATGATATATAGAGCGGCCTGCTACAAATAACATGTCCAAGCATTTCATGTATTCTTTTTCTCAATGAAAGTATGTTGTAGACTCATCCCAGTAAAACTCACTAAGGAATGAAATGTAAACAAAGGGAAATCTAACAAACCCTAGAATGATGTTCTGAAATATATAGTGTTCAAAATGTTAAACAGTGTGCGTGTGAGAGAGAGAGGAGAGAACATTTCAAAGCTCATCTTTTCGTCGCCGCTTCCTGTCCTTTGAAATTAATGAAGCATAATCCTCCTGATAGCTAAAAGCTAAAATAAACACACACATCCAAAGGAAATGCTGACATCGTAGTTCAGAGTTCAGTGGGACTATAGGGGGCTGCAGCTGAATGGGTCCAGTGAACGAACGCTGACACAGTTTCACACTCATTAACATAAACAGAGGAAGATTTTAAAAAAGAGAGAGAAAAAGAGTCTTACCTCGACTGATTCTCTGTTTCTCTCCTGACAGAATCCCTGGTGTGTCAATCACACTGATGCTTTCCAGCACTGGGTTAGGCAGCTGGGCACACACAAACCTAAAACACAAAAACACAAAAACACACACACAGTTAAAAGAAACCGGACAGAAGTGTAAAAACGTTTTAACAACAAACACCGTCCCACACCAGATCTCTTCCTTCTCCTCTATCTCTCTGCCTCCAGCTGGATAAATACTACCAGGTTAGCGGTCGTCCTCACTGTGAACCCCACTGACAGTCAGCGTTTCTTCTGTCTAGTTTCAGCAGTGGTGGGGCCCTCACAGCGAGGACACTACCGCAAGAGTAAATATTTTTGGGCACTTTTCCTTTACCAGAAGGATGACTCTGAACAGGTGACTCTGACTGTGTGTGTGTGTCTCTCACACACACACACACACACACACACACACACACACACACACACACACACACACACACACACACACACACACACACACACACACACACACACACACGAAGACAGCCATTAAAAAAAAAAAGAAAAGCCTGACCAGTGAGCAGAGGGAAATTCAATCACGCAGGAATGTAGAGCTGTGGTGTGGCTTTTCACTAGTACTCTCACTCTCCCTTTCTTCTCCTCTCTTTCCCCCCCGTACGTCCTCACAGCCACAGATCTCTTAACAGCATCTGCCGTCGGCGCATGTCATCTAGCACTTTGGGAAAGTGTGCAAGTGAGTTTACCTGTTGAGGAATGCGTTTCCAAATGCGTTCAGCTTTCTGAAGGGCTTCTTGGGGTCAACCACCAAAGCGTTGCCGGGGATGATTCCCTCTGTGTCGCCGTGCATCACCGCGATGAAGGAATCTGTGGTGGGTTCGGGGCCGATCCGCATACCGGGAAAATCCTGCTCCAACAGGTAGCTGTAGGTGAGACGTAACATTACACAAAACAAGGCAAGAGACGAGATGTTTTTGATAAAGAATCCTTCCAGAAGATGCTCTCTGAGACAATGAACAATAGTGTAGAGGGCATTGTGCAGCGAGGTACCGTAGAGTCACATTACAAGACATTAATGACTTTATAAGACATTAGCATTCACTTTTAAAGTAATTGTCTCGGAAGAAAATGATGTTACTCTAAATAAATTAATCATTTCTGACAGAAAATGCATATATGTTCTCCAACCATGGGTTACTGAGTCAACAAGGAGTATTTCTCCACTTCAACAACTGCTTGTAGTATCAGATATATCATTCAGAGTTGACTGAAACCTGCAGTCAACTATAGGCAGCAGCAGGACAGATGTGTGCCAAATCTGCAGCTCTAATTCGATTAGAGCTGCAGTGTCTGGATGGTAAGACGAAATTCAAAAAATCACCCAAAAACAGATCTGCCTTGAATTATAAGCTGCTGGAACAAAGATTTGGGGAATTTCACATCCTTGTTTGCTTCACAGGCACAAACTCAGCCGCATTGAGTCGATAGCGAGGTAGTCAACCACAAGAGCATGGTGACTACTGTCAGTAGTGGCGATGACCGCATCACATTGTGGGGCTGACATGCTGCAATCTGATAAAAGTGAACATAATAATAAAGAGGAAAACATAGCTGTCAGCCTCAGCTGTAAATATTGGACTCACTTGAACTAAGCTCTACCGGTGCCGAAAACAATGAACATAACAGCCTGCTAGACCGTTGTTTTGCTTGCTGAAAAACAGCTGAAGGTGAAAAAGGTGAAGAGACAGACGACCATATATTAAAGTTGAGGCATTTTTCAGGAGACCTGTAAAGAAATTCCCCAAACAACTCAAATTTGTGAACGTGTTTTTGCTGCAAATGGGTTATTATGTTAAACTTACAGCTGATGCTGATTTCGGTGTGAAGGGCTGCGTCCCCATCTGTTAATTCGGTGACATCACACATGTTGCAAATTAAGATTATGAGTTTCTGTGTGAACGCATGCCATAAAGAAGAGATTTAGGCAAAAGGTTCATGGCTAAAAAGGACCATAAATTTAAAGTGTGAGTGTGGGCTGAGTATGCATTTTAACTGCTGCCAGATGTAAGGATGGTTTACATATACGTCTTCTCCACACACACACACACACACACACACACACACACCTTCACAGCGGAGTCAGCCGTGCCTGGTAGAGCCATCGCTCTGCACACGTGTTTGTGCAGTGCGTCTGGTGGTCTGTGTGGAGGTTGTGCAGTGCATATGCATCTAGCAGATTGTATGTTCAATATGACGAACGGTACTGTATGTATGTGGGGGGAATTCACTTCTCAGCTCACACATTATACCATTTAATCTCTCACATTCCGCACAGTACGCTGTCAGTGAGATAAGACTGAAAATGCACAGGCACAGGCTTCACTAACTGTCAAAGATACCGTTTCTTTAGAGGTTTGAACCACCTTAAAAAAATCACCTTAAAAGGAAAACTTTGATTCTGGGGATAATTTGCTTTTTAAAGACTCAGGAGACAAAAGGTGGAAAGTAAATCAAATTCAGCCTTAAAAGAAAGACAGGCTCAGATTAATGACCTCTAAATAACCTCCAAAGAAGAGAGATTACACTACCCTCCATACATCTTCTTTTCCTTTTAGCTGCCAGACAGACATCCATGCACATTTTATGACTTTTTAAATTCCCATAAAGCCAAATGTGATGCAACTAAACATCATTATTGTCACTTCTCCTTGCAACGTTTCAAAGAGCTGCACTGCTCCCACCTCCAGAGTCGCTGCTGTATGCAATAAAAGCGATGCTGAACCGAGGGTTACTCAGCAGTTTGTGCATTCTGCATGTTACTGTTACAATGTCCGCGGAGCGGGGGGGACATGTGGGTGTTGTCATCGGGGAGAGAGTAACAAGAAGAGAGGGGGAGAGTGTCAGTGAGAGGAAGGAGAGCGAGCACTGCAGGGATGTCTGCTCTGTCCTGTCTTATAGCAGGAAGTCACTAACAGCATCCTCTCTCTGGCTTTAAAAGGCTTACCCCACTAATTACCCACTATGCTCTGCAAGTGTGTGTGTGTGTGTGTGTGTGTGTGTGTGTGTGTCAGAGGGGCGAGTCGTTAGTATTATTCCTGCAGTTCAAAGAGGCCCAACACCCAGCTGTCACACCAATACCGGAGATGCTCCAGGTCACACAACTCTGACTATGGAGCATTATTTTAATACTAAAGAAGTTTAAACTAAATCTGAATTTAAGTTAAGATAGGCGTGTATTTGGCACTCTTGTCCAAAATGACTGAAAACTATCACCGAGGAACGTGTGGCAGGTCTGACGTGATGTCTGTCATGGTAATAAAGAGTGCTTCAGTTAGTTCTAAGCAAGCAAACGCTGCTTTTGCTTAATTCTTGGCTAAAAACAATAAGCTTTGCTAAGTTTGCGGGGCTAATTCTAATCTCCACCTGGTGTTTTATTAAGTAGGTCCAGAACAAAACCCAAGGTGACAGATGTCCATCTGTCAGTCTAATCGTACACACACACACATATAAAACATAGATATATACACACACACACACATATAAAACATAGATATATACACACACACCTCCTCAGGCTGGGCTGCAGTGCTATGCAGTACTGCCTCCATATGTATTACGTTGGCATGTCTGTGTGTGTTATATTGGCTGTCATATAAATATTTTATGGATTAAATAAAGCTTGCAGAGGTGTGACTCCTAGTAGTTCAGCGGGGAGTGTTTGTGTGTGTGTGTGTGATGACTGGTCTTTCATATTGCTCTTCATGTTTTGTTTTTTTCTATCGCATGAACTCATCTTCTCTCTTGACACTTCTTCAGGGAAAAGTCAGTTTGGGTGTGTCGACCTCTCCCTCTCTATCTGTCTGGTGGCCTCGTGTGTGTGTGTGTGTGTGTGTGTGTGTGTGTGCTCACTGCTTCTCCTCACCGTATGAAGCTTGTCTTGCCGGTGGAGTACTGTCCCACCAGTAAGACCATGGGCTTGTTGTCGAAGTCTGCATCCTCCAGAGCCGGAGAGTGGAACTCGTGGAACTTGTAGCTCTCCTCCAGCGGCAGGAGTTTGGTTTTGTAGAGCTTCTTAAGTCCCTCACTGACGGTCTGGAAGACTTCTGGATCCTTCTTCCTCCTGTCGTCGGTCCCAAGCCAGCTGAACATGTTTGCTTATTGCTTGAGGCTAGTAAAGCCTCTGATAGGTGTAACTTGTCAGATATGCTGTTTGTCACTAGTGTCCAGGTTACTGCACTATCCTGAAAGGTCTGCAAATGTATAATGTCCTTGAGGGATCAGATACTTGTCCTCACTAATAAGAGGAGAAGAAGAAGAAGCTAAGATCTAACCTAATAAAAAAAAACAAAGACCTTAAGATCCACCTTTATCTCCAAACAAGAAAAGATAGTGACATATATATGCTTAAAATAGTCAAAGTTATATCTCACGTGAGAAAAATATATAATAATTGAAGTCTGTCAGTCTGTCGTGCTTCACTAGAATGGGTGGCGACTGTTGTTGTTGTTATCGATAGTATTAAGGCTTGGTCTGGTGTTATATTAAGCCCAGTTTAAGGTTATTTTGAGTATATTTTGTCTCCGTTAATATCTACAACTCAAAAATAAAATAAATAAATCTAAATTGTTTAATTTTCTTATCGGAATTTAAAGCTGACCCTTCAAATGCGCTCTCATCATCGAGTCCATCAGTCCTCCCGAGTCCAGGCCACTTGTGCTCCTGGGCCAAACAAAGCAAAATAATCGCATTCAATGGGTTTGTTTTCGTGCCCAATCTATTTCACTAAACAAACACGTTGCCCTGTACAAGCCTAAATCATTCCGCTCATGCACAACATCACGTTACCGCTATTCAATTTCGTCCAACAGCGAGCAGAGGAATCCCAAAAATGATGCACCGAGCTGCTGTCAGAGCGCAACCGCCGTTATTGTTCAACGGCTCCAGCTCTTCTGCACACAAAGACAACCACAACCACACCAAAATCTCTTAGGGATCAACTGTTGTGTTGTGTACAAAGAAAAACCCAAAATACGCGTAGCCTGATTTGCGAGTGCTATTGGTTATTTTCTGTCACCGCGCGGCGCTGAATGTAGCAGCAGCTGATGTCCTGCAGCTCAATTTAAATGCCGAGTGGAAGGAAACCCGAGCCCGGCGGAAGTGCCCAACGACTGGCAGTACCGATCTCACCGAGGTCCCGCCCTAGTGATGCGCGGACTGTGGGAGCTGAAGCGGCGCAGGGCGGCGCCATGATGGATGGAGGAGAGACGGAGGAGAGATGGAGCAGCTGCCGCGTAACGACAGCGCGCCACCTAAAGGCACTTGAACGTTACATACATTTTAATATTTCTCTCTCTCTCTAAATTAACAACACAGTGCTTATTTATTATACACTTTAGTTTTCTGTCGACCATTTCATAAAAACTATAAGTTTGATCCCAAAATAGGAAAGGTGGAATGTAATTAAGCAATCAATTAAGCATTTCTGCTTGATAATCTTTACGACATACGACATACAAACCAATTTATAAAATAGTTTAAGCAGTAAAGTAGCTATTATAGCTGCAACATTAAAGTGCTGTACACATGCAACACTAAATATAATACATAAAATAGGATTCTGAAATGGGCAATGCTACAAATGAGTAGGCCTACTTTACTTGTGTTATTAAAGTATATTTTTCTTTTAATGCATTTGTACTTTTGAATGCATGGCTCTTACTTGTAACTGAGTATTTCTATACTGCTGCTGTTACGTTTAAAATAACTGAGAAGCCCATATTTAAACAAGAGCTTAAGATGAGGCCTATTTCCATTTTGTGTAACTTTTTACTTGTAATTCAAAAAAAAGATTTTTTACGATTGCATTTAACAGCTACCAGTTTATTTTAAGATTAAGATTTTCCACACAAAACAAGACTTAAAAATAGTATATGATGCATGAAGCAAAACAGTAAGATGTTAATCATTTATGATTATTAATCCCTTAATGTGACATAATCATAACACTCTCAGGGGCCAATTTTCGTGATTGGTGTTTACAATTTGACCAGCAGATGTCTCTACTCACTCTCTTGTTGCATCTTGTGGAGGAAGGTGACAGGAATGACAGTTGAAGTTGAACCATGCTTCTATTGTCTGAATATTTTGAAACAGTAGATTCGTCCTGAGAATATGTAAAAGATGGTAAGAGTACAAACGAGAAAATTGTACACTTTTATCAGAATATTTAGTTAATAAAAAAGCAGAACAGAATAGTGAACAAGTTCACTTTATTATCATTTCATTGAGTATACAATAATGTTGTAGTGAAAAACATACAAAACTTTGAAAAACATATTACTGACTTCTTCCCCAGAGTAAAACCATTTAATCAAGATACGACTTCATGCACAGCATCAAACTCATCACAGCTTTGCAGATAACAGTTGTGTAAATACAAGAAGCTAAAAGTATCTGTAGAGTTTTATTATTTCCTCATACCGTAGCTTTCGATTCATGCAGATTACCAGTGAACAGGAAGAGATTTTACAGAGTTTCATTGCCAAACATTTCCCCAAATGAGACAGTGAGAAAGCACAATGTCGGTAACTGCTGAGTTAAGACAGTCAAAGTGAAAATGTCCTTCATATAACGTTGAGGTATAACTTAATGTGGGCTGCATGGCAATCAAAAGGAATTAGAAAGAGGAACAACACCGACAAAAGAGTGTAATGCTTTCTTCCATTATTACATAATGAAACATCATTCATGCAGCTTTCTTTTGAATAACAAACAAAGTGCAAGTGAACTGTGCTTTAATCGTCTATATTGTACGCTTGTGTTAATGGAAAGCAGACGAATCAGTTGCATAACTTGTAGATGTTACAGCGTAAAAAAAAACCTCCTGCCAAGCTTCTGAACACCTCGGTAATGTTGAACTGCAGACAGTGTTTGGTTGAAAAAAAAAATGTTGATAGAAAATGAATGTTGCCATTTGTTTGTGTTCAAAGGCACAAATAACATTAACACATACTGTAGGTCAGTCAGCTTCATTATTTATAAAATATTATTTCCTTCATATAACATAGTCAGCAGTGATGGATTTGTATTAAAAGGAATGCTGTAATCACAGGCGGACACAATGAGGAAATAATTACATCATGATCATCAGACTAAAACTGGAACGGACCTGAAACCTGAAACTACCGACAACTTCACGGAGTATCTGCAGTAAACTGTGGTCACGAGTAAACGCCAGAGTAATATTTCTTTGTCGCATCTTTCGTACTACCACTAAATCACTGGAACTCACAAAGATTTTGCAATCTGTCTACAAAAAACACATCAAGAAGAATACTTTGGATGACGGTTACCCCTAAGAAATGAATTGATTAGTGAGCTACGTTTTGCTTAACGTGTAGGTGAACACAGATAATTTCCTTCAGAGTTGTTCACAGTGTGACATTGATTAGTGTGATTTGTTAATCCGATAAAGTTATGATAATAAAGCTTAAACATTCACAGGTGTTAAAGTAACCCGACTACAGTACTAAGTGCTCCTGATAATTTTATATGTATTCTAAATGAAACCAAACAATTTAAGTGTATTTATAAGTGCAGAAGAAGAGCTTTTTTTGCAGTAATAGGGTAAATCTATTGATGAATATCATCTACTCGTCCATCGAGATTACCAAGTTCCATCTGGTCGAAAAGTCATCACCTCCCTCCATCTCCCTCTGTGGCTCTGCCTTTTCCTCGGACCCTTGTCTTACAAACACATTTTCCAACCTCAAATCAACCTCCTCCTCTTCCCCTCCCCCTTTCTCTCGCTGCATCATCCCATCCATCTGCGGCAACACTAGGCTCCCGGTCTCGGGATTCCAATCAAAACAAATATTTGCCTCCCCCTTATCGTCATCACCATCATCATCAACGTCTATTTCGTGTGCAGAAGCCAGTCTCAGAACACCATAGTCATCTGGTAAGAAATCGAACTGGTCAGAGTGGGAGGTAGGCATGTCTGTGGTGTTCTGAGAGGCATAAGCAGAAAGAAGGGGTACCGCCTCATCATCTATCTCTCCATCTCTTCTTACTCTCACCTCTCCATCCATCTCTTTCCCCATTCCTCCCCCCTTTGTTGGTAGATTTAACGGAATTCGGAAGAGGCCAGTTGTGCTTATAAATAAACCAGGAAACTCTCTATCCTCCTCCTCTCCATCCACCTCTCGCATAGTTGCTCCCTGCAAAGACAGTAATGGTGCCTGAGTTTGCGTCAGCAGCCCTGCATGCGCTTGTGTAAGTGTGCTCGTCTCTGTCCGTGTGTGTCCAGCGGAGTGGCCGTCCTCAACCCTCCACTCCTGTTTCTCGTAACTGACTCTGGCTGCGCATTTCTGGTCGTCACCTTTCCGATTATTCCCATCTTCTCCTCTGGTAGCGATTTTAGGAGCAACGCCAATAAACCCATAGTCGACTGACGAATCATCCCAGGGTTCCTCGGGCTCCGGCAGTATTTCGTGCCTCTGGGAAGCGTAGCCTGGTGGGCAATGTGCGACATGTCCCGGGAACTTGGGGCAAGCCGGGTCTGATATGTCACTTTCTCGTTGTATCTCTTTGATGATGGTGATGACGATGAGGTTGGGATTCTCCGGGGGGAACGTCAGAACGGGCGGATGAAAAGCAGGCGGGTCCTGGAGGTTGAAAGAGAAGGTGTGTGGCATTAAAAGAATGACCTTTTAGCTTTAGAAACAACTTTCAACTCAACTTTACACACAATAGTCAAAACTGTATTATGGAATTATCACATACCAATTCGACACAAAAATGAAGTCAGAGGCAGAGATATCTTGACTTTTTAGTCCCGAGCATGGGTCAAACTCACAAATCACTGCATCCCACTTTGCCTGTAACACACCTTTTGTCATGACAAGTAAACTGGTCTTCCCGTGTAAAATTGGTGGAGTGCCCTTTTAACCCTTTAACACAAGTTTTCATTACATTAAAGTCCCAGTAAAACGGAAATCAGAGCTTCTTTAGCTTTTGCACTGTGAGTACTGAAACTGAATATCTGAGTGGTGTACAGTTACAAGAGGGATTCAAAAGAAATCCTTCGCATTTGATTGAGCCGCTAAAAGGAGGGAGTGCTTAGAATATAGCAACCTGTCAATCAAAAGGTAGCAACGTTCTAAGGCATACCCAGCTTTATCGTCTATTTTACTCTAAATGTGACCATAATTCATGCTGTCATCAGGCTGGAAACTAGCGAATGAGAACATAAACTCAAGGGAGAAATGGGGTTATTTTCTCATAGACTTCTGTACAATTGGACTTTAAGAGCACTTTATTAGTGTGTGTAAAAGTGTGTGTATGCATTACCAGTATATATGGGCTCTTCTGTCCTTTCCCCGTCAGGTAGCGATAGAGATGGTAGCCAACCACCACCACCATACACAAGCACACAGATGGAACAACAATACCCACAACCACGCTCTGCAGCTGGCCAATCACAGGGTCTGGAGGGAGACGGGGAATCAGGAACATGTCACACAAATACAAACAGATGTGTGTAAAGGTACATATAGGAAATACTATGTAAACACCAGGCCGTATCAGAACTCATTGTATAAAAGCTCAAATCTCTCACTCTTTTTTTTCTTTTCATTTTGGAAATGTACAAACTGATTCACCAACAACAAAAGGCTGCAGGCACAAACGTAATCTTATCTTTGGTTTCTGCCCCATGTTTAGTCACATTCCTTTCTACCTGTCAAACAGGGAGCAAAACATTCTCCCTGTCACACAGACACACCTAATGGCTGTACCTTGAGGCGTGGCTATGCAGTGCCATGCTGAAGACTGGCTTTGGGCCGGCATGGACAGGAATCTTGTCGTGGCAGAAAAGCAGTACTTTGTATTGTAGTCCATCAGTGGATATTTGTACGAACTGGAGACCACTGGGACATGGAGCTACGAACATACATGCACAAAGATGCTTGATTTACCTGTCTGTGCCAGGAGGGTGGGACAAGGAGGGTGGGACAAGTTTTATATATTTTTACTCACTGTTGTGCCGCGATGGTTGTTTTCAATGGAGAGGTTGTAAGTCATCTGCGGGTATAGTGTTGCCATGGACATCACTGGGGTGTGGTTGTTAAACTGATATCTCATTGGTCCCTTCAGAGTGATGATGGCGTTGCTGTCCTCTATTTCCACAGAAACCAGTGGAGGGCCAAAACTAGCTATACAGATCGAGCAAAATGTTTAGTTTGGGGTAGGTATAAAATATTTCAAGTCGGAATGTTAACTAGCCTTCCCCTGTGTGTCATTTTCAGACAGAATGTCACTTTAACTTACTGTCCGTCTTTGGATCGAATCTCTTCCGTGGCCAGGCCCACGTGGAGAATGCTCCCTGGGTCACAGCACGAACCCTGGCATGGTATCCCTGCTCCAGATCCCACGTCTCATTGCTCAGATCACACCAGCTCTGCACTATTTTTTTACACCGCCGCACCTCCCTCCAGTTCACCTTTCTTCCTTTGCTGCCCTCAACACTGTCCCCGTAGCTGGGAAAGACAGAGCACACCCACATTGATCAGACGATGACTGAGTCCCTGCACAAGCTGGGAGGATATAATGGAGGGAGTGAGCTCAAAACACATGCAAGCAAGCAAGGAGCTTCAGCTTACACAAGTTAATCGTTAGATCTAGTTACTTTTTTCTTTTGTTTTTTTTGTCTTCGTCTCTTTTCTTTGCTTCTTTTTGTCTGTAAATTCCTTTGAGACTTGCTGAAGAACGGCCTATATGAAAACATTAGTTTCATTTTTAACCGGGTAAAGTTCAACGTAGTTACAGTAATGCACCAAAAAGGAAAGAACTTAAAGTATATGCAACTTGAAGACAATACATTTGTTCTGAGGGTCACTTCAGTTAAATAAACTAATTTTATTCGGATTTTTTTATTTATTTTTTATTTAAACTCTTAAATCTTTACTTACATGGCATACTCCACTCTAAAGTGTGTGTCATCCGGTGTGCCACTTCCTGGGAACCATTGCAGCACATTCCTCAGATTGACCGAGGAGAAGTTCACATTGATTGGGCTGGGGAGCGAGGAGGAGACTGAGGAGAAAGAGGTTGAGAATGACACATTTAATATAAACTCATGTTTGTCATCGGAATTTCTAACAGTTTCGCGTTAGCAGATTTTATTTATTTTGTCCGCAGACTGGGGAACTGACTTCCTCTTGTATTTACGGTATCACAAAAGTACTTGTTAATAATCGTGTGCTGTGATACTATTGGCTTCTCATAAAACACAATAAAATATAAAAGAGTAAGTTAATCAATGACTTGGCAACTATGTGCATAGTAACAGTGGCTAGATCTGATGTTCACGTAATATGAATCAATAAAGTCTTTATTATCGTGTCATGCATATGGCAATCCTGTAGGGGCTTAGAAGACACCACAAATGAATTTGTTTCTTAATAATATTTGCGTAATGTTTCCAATGCAGGTTGTAAATATGAAGAGATTGCCTTTTTTAATTGGGTATTTGGGTTAATTGGCCTGTTGGGTAAACATCATAAATCTACTTGGACAAAGAATGAGCCCTAATAAATCATATCTGCTCCACAGTGAGTGTCAGGTCAGTCAATTATTTATTGAATCTGCACATTTCACTCGATGCCATATTCAAAGCCTAAAAAAGTAGTCTAATTATACTTCATATAACTTTAGCTGCTACTTTCAGTCAATCGACCTAACGTAAATAATTAGTAAAAGAGCAGATACGGAAAAACAACAATAGTACTCATAATGTTAGTTAAATGCAGTCATACCTGTACAGTGCAGAGCTCCCAGGTAGAGAAAGATTAATGTCCACATAGCTGTAAGGAGCGCGTTTTCACAATTTCACAAGAAACATCAACATTTCCGACCCTCCGGCAGCTGCTCAGCCGCTCCATCGGCCTGGAGGCTCCGTAAACCTCAGTGGTCTCTCAGATGTCTCCCCACGCGATCAAAAGAAATCAGCTAAAACAAACGAAACACGTTCAGAACGGATTAAGTCGGAATGCTTGTCCCTCAACGACAGCTACTGTAATGAACACCGGGCGGTGCTTCCGCGTGTGAGGAAGGAATGTGACCTCACCTGTTTGTGCACATTCCACCTGTGCAAGTGAGTGTGTACCTACGTCATAATATAAGGAATACTCGTAGCCTTGCATACGTTTGTAAAGGTAGCAATACTGTGTAAAAAAAACAAAAAAACATAAAAAAGTCCTGCAAAAGTAAAAATGCTCGTTAACCAAATGGGCCTTGTTGAGACCAAGTATTCGCTAGTCTTTTTCATATTGGCTACAGCCGATACTTTATACAGGGTTGAGTAGTTTGATCCATAAGAATGCAAAATATTTTCGATCATATATACATGTATTATTTGTTTGCTGTTTATCTTGCCTTAAGCTTTTAGAAAAAGCCTCAGTATTTAAATTTAGCTTTTCTACCAGTCCGGCACAAGCTTTTGTTTTTGAATTAATATATATATCATCTGAATGTGAAAGTCTTTGGGTACATATATCTTTTATAATATCTGCAAATTCACATAGGGCTATATTAGAGTAAAAGGCCAGACTTAACTCTTTATTATTTTAAAAAGACATGCCGAATGTAAGAAGTAATTGTGAATGTACGACATAATGATCACGTTTTAATTACACAGGAATTAGGGCTACGCATCATGATGATAAAAACAAATGAAGCGGAACTGTGCATCGTGTGTATCTTGTGTGTCTCCGGATTGTTTATGAGGTTGCGCGTCTCGCGGCGCACTCGTCTCAGTGCCTGTTAGCATTTAGCTTGTTGATAGCGTTATCAGCGCCCATACTGAGAGGAGAAACTTGCTTCATTTGTATGATGGTTCGCTGAAAAAATATAGACTCTTGTTGATGCAAACATGGCGCTATCGATGGAAACGCAGCTCCAGAGCATCTTTGAGGATGTTGTGGTAATTTGTGTCTTTATTATTAACTGGTTTTAAAGCTAACATTAGTTAGCATGTCAGACAACGTTAGCCTTTTTTTCATTTTATGTTCTCTAATAAACCTGCTGTGCAAATGCATAACCCGAACAGCAGAGCTAAGGTTAGATAGCATTTGCCCCTAAATATAGTTAACGTTACGTTATAGCTATCCATATATATGTATGTATATATATGTGTGTATATATATACATATATACATATATATGTATGTTGGTATTTCAAAACAAATTGAGGTTTTCAGACTTTCTGCATTGTGGCATAACCTTACAAGTGATGGTTCATTCAATGCACCTTTAATGTGCATACTTTACATACAATGTAACGTTATTTCATACTCGTTACCTCATTTGAAAAGACGTTTTCATTTTTAAACCATTTGCAAAATTAAAAGTAATGTTGCTTCTAAACTGCAAGTTTCATTCATAAGTTAGATAAAGAAAGTAGGATTATTAATATAGCATTTAGTCACTTTAAACTTAGTTAAGTCTGACATATGACTTCCATGTTTACTGAGCTACAGTCTATGGTACTGAGGCAAAAGAGCAGATAACTTGTTTTTATTGGGATTACTGTTATTATGAAAGAAGTGGAAAGCTGATACAAAACAATGTAAACATATTTTCCTCCCACATAATATTTTCTAAATTTTCTTTTTCTTCTCCTTTCGTCAGAAAACTGAGATGATCGAAGAGGCCTTCGCTGGGTAAGATGACTCCAAACACGCTCATGCCTCCTGTCGTTTTGTTATTATAAGGTTGAAGCAGCAAAAATGCATCTATAAAAAATATCTATTGTGTTGTTTTAGGATGTTCATGGACACTCCAGAAGATGAGAGGACCAAACTGATCAGCTGTCTGGGAGCCTTCAGGCAGTACTGGGGGACTCTGCCACAGGTGTCTAAACACACAGAGACAGACGCGTGCGTGCACACAAGATGACGAATGATTGGCTGGATGTATCAATTCCCTCCGTGTCTTTCTGCAGGAGTCTCATGACCAGTGTGTGCAGTGGATAGTGCGGTTTATACACAGCCAGCACAGTCCCAAAAGGATCTCCTTCCTCCATGACTGTCTAGCAATGGCTGTGGAGACCAGTCTGTTACCGCCCAGGTACACACACACACACACACACACACACACACACACACACACACACACACAAGAAGGTGTACAGCATGCATGATGTTACACTCTGGGGCTTAAGAATCAAATTTTACACAGTTATTTTGTTTTATTGGTTTATGCTTAGCCTGCAATATCACTGTCAGCTCTTGTCTTTTAGATGTAAAAATAATCGATTAATCATCCTTAAGGTTTATGATGATACCATAATTTACAGTATTACTTAAGATGCATAAAGTCTTATTAACATGTATCTGCAGGTAATCCGTTTAAAGCTGTGACATAACACCAATGCACTGTGTGCACTCTTCTCTGTTATTTGTCTTAATCGTCCATCTAATGAATCTCGTCTGTCTGAAGGACGGTGTGTGTGGCTCTGATAAGCTCCGACAGTTTGGAGTGGGAGAGGACTCAATTGTGGGCGTTAACTTTCAAACTGATTCGCAAGATCATTGGAGGGATGGACTACAAGGTCTCATACACACACACACACAAGCACACACAGACACACACGCTCCCACACACAGCTGAGATAATTCATCTACAATGATGAGAACATTTCTGGCACATTTGGACGTGCTTTAACAAGTTAATCTCAAAGTTTCATTATTAAACATTTTCTAGAGACTTGTTGCCGTTGTCTCTGCCAGTTGTTGAAGTTTAAATCTTCCGCCACCCGACATGTTTTCATGTTAAGTGTGTGTGTTTCAGGGTGTTCGAGACCTGTTGAAAGCCGTGCTGGATAAAATTCAAACCATTCCGACCACTGTCAGCTCAGCAATAGTCCAACAGCTTCTGGCCGCCAGAGAGGTATTTTTCTTTAACTTATTAAATATAATTCTTTATGATTTCTTTATTTTCTAACTTGTTTGAATAATTATCTGTAAGCATACCAAATCCATCACTTACACCTCTTACTCTGTGTGTATTCCAGGTGGTGGAGTACATCCTAGACAGAAATGCCTGCCTCCTGCCAGCCTACTTTGCCATCGCAGAAATCAGAAAAATGTATCCAGAAGGACAGCTATCACACTGGGTACGGTCAAGTTTTGTGTGTGTGTGTGCAGCTATGATGTCATGTGTATATAAACCCCTCTGTTTTGTTTTTATTCTCTCTCTCCCTCTCTGTTTGTAGCTTCTAGGCAGTTTGATATCAGACTTTGTGGACAGTTTCAGACCCACAGCCAGAATCAACTCGATCTGTGGTGAGAGACACATAAACACACCCACGCGCTTACAGAATATTGAATAAAAGATATCGAGTTTTCAGAGTTTTGTTGTTCTCAAGAGTTCTTGTTTTTGGCAAACTCTTCTTCATGCTTTGCCGAAGTCCATTCTTTTTTTTTTTTTTAAACCAAAATATAAACTTAAGGTGAGAAAGTAAAATCACATCTAAAGGGTTTTTTTCCCAACAAAAGACAAAATAGAGTTTCCATTGAGCAGTCTGTGGCTTACTCAACACTTGCATATACGCCGCATTGCATGCGACTCAGACACTACGTGTGCCTGTTCAGTCATTCCATGTGTGAATGTGTCCACAGGTCGGTGCAGCTTGTTGCCAGTAGTGAACAACAGTGGAGCCATCTGTAACTCCTGGAAATTAGACCCCACTACTCTCCACTTCCCCCTGAGAGGCATGCTGCCGTTTGACAAGGTATCATATTAACATCTACGCAAGCATTTACTCACACACACACACACACAAAAGCAGTATTAAATTGTATTTTTTGTTTGTTTTTTGTAGGACCTGTTTGAGCCACAGACGGGCTTGCTGCGCTATGTATTAGAACAGCCATATTCAAGAGAAATGGTGTGCAACATGTTAGGACTCAACAAGCAGGTACGACAACCGTTTCTGCTACTTTTGCTTCTATTCCAGGCCCCACACCTGCACTCACTGTCCCTTTCACTCTCTTTAGTTACTCTCCCTTCTCTTTTTCCATTCGTCCTCCTACCTGCTCCCGCTGTTAATTTTCCCTTCTTCTCCTTCTTTTTCATTCTCCTCTCGTCTGTTGTTCTTTTTCTCCTCGACTTATTCTTCGCCCTCATCCTATTCTGCTCTTTCTGTTTGTTTGTTTTTACCCGGTTTGTACTCTTCATATTCCTTTCCTTTATTTTTTATTTCTTGTGTCTCCTCCCCACCCTGGTAACACAGCTATATACGACCATATGTAAAGCGAGCCAATGCAGTGAGCTTGACCCATAATGCACTGGTGTTCGTTTTCCCTGTTGGGTTCATGCAGTTTCAACTCAGCCCAGCTCACAGTCTGACCAGCTCTCAGAAAGTTTGTTGCTAACTCAACAATCAACACTGACCCAAAGCTCCGGTTTTGATTTTTTTTTTCTCTCATTTTGATTACAAACCAATAACCCAGAACCCAGTTTGTCTGTTTGAATTGGCTGAGTTGATGCTAACTGTGCTGAACGGACGGTGAACTACCTAGCTCCTTAGTCACCACTTTCTTTCTCTCTGTCTCTCCTTTTTTCCCCCTCCTCTGTTTCTTTCTCCCTCTTTCTTTGTTTCTCTTTTGTCCTCTGGTTGTGTGTTGTGTTTGTCTGTCTCTCTGCCATGCGCTCTCTAGACTCTGAACATTGCCCAGGTATGTCGTTGTTTCTCTTCCTGGTCACCTGACCCACCCAACTAACCAGCCCATTGGACGCTTAGCTTTTTGTTTTTTTTGATAGGCACGCTGATGTCATAGAAATGAGAAACTGGGAAACAAATAAAGAACTTGAGATGGAGTGAAGAGAAATGCGACAGAGCTTGAGATGGTCACAGCAGGGCTTTGTTGAGACTCCGTAGAAAGAGACGATGTGGCCGAATAAATACCGGACAGGTACACAAATAGACAAGCAGACACAAAGCGTGACATGCAGCAGCAGGCTGATCAGTGTTTATGGGTCATTAAACAACCTTTTTCAATTGTTATCGTATCTCTGATTTTAATACAGCAGCACGATAGGTGCACACTACAGCACAATGTATTGATTGAAGCCTCAAAGGCCAATATGTTCTGTTAATATTCAGTATCTGTATATAAGACTATATTCTGGGTAAAACAAGTAATTCCTTCCCATAATATAATTCCTGTCAAGTTATAATAGTGCAGGCTTTTGTAAATGGAAAATAAACCATTACTAACTGGTCACCATGAATGCTCATAGAGGGGCAATAGCAATATTGTTATGTTTAATATTCTCATGTATATTTGCCGTGCTGCGGTCAATGCCCAATTCCCCTAAATTGATCATTTAAGATTCTTTTACAACTCTGGATTGTCCTGAAAGTCAACTGAGCTAACGTACACTCATCATACAGGTTTTTATTTCAGACTGAGACAACTAATATATTCTCTGGACTTTAGTTTTTGAGCTCCAGCCGTGTCTGTGGTTCCAGCTCACCAGCCTACATTAAGTAGTCCTCATTCAAACCCTGCTGTTGACATTTCAAGTGCTGCTGCACTGCATGTGTGAATGTAGTCTGGTGGTCCTTTGCCTGTTGTTAGTGAGGTCCTCTCGTGTCTGACCTCATGCTGCTTTCTGTCGTGCTGACCTGGGCAAAACCACTCTATTTAGACTAGACTAGACGCAATATAGTTTATTATGCTTTGGAAATTGCAATTCAAGTACACTGCAATGGCCAGGCAGTAATCACAGGAAGAGCAGCTCTATATCTAAATCGGTATCAGTGTGTTTATTGTCAGGGAGGCGTTGTGAGTCGGTGGATCTTAATGATTTTCTCATCGACATTTCTTCTCCTCCGTTGAAACTCACTTTTGACGCTGGAGTAAATTGACGCTTGTGCCATCCAGTCAATTCATTGCATGAGCGGAAAAAATAAAAGCAACGTTAATTAGTGTTGTGTAATTTGTAGAGTCCACTCTCTGCTAACTTCCTTTGTAATGCTCTATATGCTTATCTTCTTCCCAAAGAGTGCCTCTTGTCTTCCCGGGTTAGAGATGCTTCTGTAATTACAAAGTTCACTTTGAAGCAGCGCACACACTCGCATTGCACGTGCACAGACGGCTTAAAAGGACAGAAGACATGGAAACATTACAAAGCGAAGAAATGCTTCTTACACTCCTTTTTAGTTTTTTGACCAGGGTTTTGCTCAGGTCAGCCAACGAGTGATTGTGATTGGCTGTCTGAGTGGATGAGTGAACTCTGACCTGTGTGGTGTTCATTAGTTGGCGCGTGGTTGATTTCTTGTTGTTGTTTGTACCTTTTGCATCACATTCATCGCATTTGAACACAGAGTCTGAACTACACCGTCAGTGGCAGATGTTTAACTGTTTAACACTTGATAACCAGTATTGATCTCTAGCAGGGGCAGATGTTTCCTACTGGGAAAAATGTGGGTTGAGAGAGAGTTACCTTGAAATGTATTTGTTGTGGACACACATCAGTTTGCCATTGGTGGACTTGTCTGTAGAAGAGGTGGATTATAGACCAACCACACTGGTGTGGTTTCACTGTAACTGGCTTCGGGCCATTGGGCTGATTTCTTTGCACAGTAGACGGAAGATATTCCTGTGGATCCCTCTCTTTCTCTCTCTTTTTCTTTGTTTTTCTCTTGCCCTCTCTCTTACTGTGTTTGCATGCGCGCGTGTGTGTGTGTGTGTGTGTGTGTGTGTGTGTGTGTGTGTGTGTGTGTGTGTGTGTGTTTGGCAGAGGAAGAGAAGTGATGGTCAGCCTCACAGTTTCTCTTCTTCTACCCAATCACAACCCCTCCCCACCTTCCCCAACCCGTGAGCCTGCATGCAGGATGGTGTTGCACTCTTTGCTGTTTGGTTTGCTGTGCCGTTCTATTGTACTGCTGTGCTGTTTCTTGCTACGTCGTGTGAAAGGGGCTCTGTTAAGTCCTACAGTGGTGGCCACTGCCGAGACACACACTCCTTCTGTCTGTCTGGTGGGTGAAGTTAAGTTCCCCACCCTGGGTTAACAGGGAAATGTCAGTAATAGTACTTTTTCATGCAACTCAACAATTGAGCTCTGTGAATAATGCTTCAGTCCAGCACTGGTTTAATGGTGCCGTGTCTACACAGTTACCCGCATGGTACGCAAACTCTAGCCCATGCAGAAGAGTCCACTTGGCCCCTGTGCAGACTACTATATGGCCACTTGAGGCTCGCTCCAAAAGTGACCCTGCCGTGTTAAAATGCCCCACTTTACAGTCGAAGAAAACGTTTTTGGTCTCTTTACTAGGGATGCTAATTTTGATATATTTGAATAACCGTTCCTTGTTAACCAATCATGAACTTGTCAACCAACAAGTTTAGTGCCAACTAGTTTTCCGTCATTGTCTTCCGGCAAAAGTCACATGACACCATAAACAAACGGACCGGATCAAGAAAAGGTTCATAACAAAGTTTATTTTCTCTGTAGGGTTCGTTCCATAATGTTGTCGTTCAAGTACTTTTAGTGTCAGTAAATTGACAGTGAGGAATGGCCCCGAGCAGTTACATTGCAGCCCGTTTAGCGGCTGCCGTCTGCAGCGGTGTCGCTCAATACTGGAGCAATTTCAAAAGAACGTTGTGCCCATTAGTCACTTGGATGCAAAAACCTTTTAAGACCTTGTTAATCTGTCTCCCCGTCTCCCCATTATCTCCCTTTTGGCCATTTTTTTCTGACCTCTTGATTTCCTTCCCTCCTTCCCTCTCTTCACCCCTCTTTCATCAAGTCCCCTCCACATATGGAAGTCTCAACATTGTTGGCTCAGATACCCCAACGAGGTTCACACAGTGTGTAGTTCTGTAAGGGAAATGGAAAAAAAAAATGGAAAAATTTTGTTCCTAAATGATTTGATCAGTCCAGAAAAACCGGTAATACTACAAGACTTCTGCTGAGTTCAGGTTTACAATATATGCACATTAATCAATGTGTAAGTGTGGCGGTGTTACGCAATCAGCTAGTCATTAACTGCAGTCCTTTGGCAGGATGTTCTGAAACCAATTACATCCTCGTCATGTTTATATTTATTTGTCCGGATTAGCTTGTGAGTTCGGTGCTAATTGGCCGCCGTGTGTTGACTCTCAAATATCACAACGACCCTCGAGCACATGAACCTCCCTCTGTGATTGATCCACGTAACACCTTCAAGTAAGATTGTTGCTCTGGAGCTGCAGCAGAAGATTTGACAAATAATCTCACTGGTCCAAAATGACAATGTGACGATTTACCGGAGCTAAGTGGACACTTAATTGTAGCACCTGCTTCTACATGATAACATCACATGGAGATGAGCAGTGTATGGGGGGGGGGGGGGGGTAAAGGTAAATGTGGAAAGGAGGCCACCGGTTTACCCAGCTGACAGAGGCAGGAAGGAGAGGCCGTGCTGCATGCAAGGGATGGGAAGTGTTTTTTATTGCAAGTCAATGTCTAACAATTGTTTGAGCATTAAAATGAAATAGTGTATGTGAAGTAATTTAACCATGGTCTCTCCCTCCCTCTGTCTTTCTCTCTTCTCCCTTCCTTCCCCTCTGTCTGTCCACGTTTCCCCTCACCCTTTTCTCTCTCTGTCCTCGGACGTCTTTCCCTCCCTTTCTCTGTTTAACTTCCTCTCTCTCACGCCCACTTTTTTCTTTATCCTTTAACACTCCCCTCCCTCCCCCCCACCGTCAGCATAAGCAGCGTTGCCCGGTGCTGGAGGAGCAGCTGGTGGACCTCGTGGTGTACGCCATGGAGCGCTCCGAGACCGAGGAGCACTTCGACGCCGACATCGGAGGAACCAGCCAGCTGCTGTGGCAGCACCTCTCCTCCCAGCTCATCTTCTTTGTGTTGTTTCAATTCGCAAGCTTCCCTCACATGGTGCTGTCGCTGCATCAAAAGGTAAGAGGAGGAGACGTGGCACAGGAAGGAAGAGCTAATCCAGATAATGGGTAAAAGCATTTTGTCTTGATTTGAGCCAGTCCCAACTATTAAGAGTAGTCAAAGAGGAAACGACTAACTGTTGGGATCCATTAAAGATAAATGTAGAACCATCTGCCAAAAGGAGTAAGTTAATACCAGCTCTCTGCTCTTTATTTGCTCTGAAATGTTGGTAAAAGAAATGTGCAAGGGAAATTCAAAAGTGAGTGTTTAAATGATAAAACGTGTCGGTTGATGTGACCCTTGGTGTTGAGTGTTTCTTTCTCTGTAGCTTGCAGGTAGAGGTCTCATAAAAGGGAGAGACCACCTGATGTGGGTCTTGCTGCAGTTCATATCAGGAAGCATTCAGAAGAACGCCTTGGCGGACTTCCTGCCCGTCATGAAGCTGTTTGACCTGCTTTACCCAGAAAAAGAGGTACACATCTGCCAAACACTGATTTCGGTTACTATCATCATTACTAGTGCCCTATTTTGTGCAGTAGTAGTTGTATAAGTTTTGGTTGGAGTAGTAGAAGTAGAAGTGATGGTGCTAGTGGTCTGATTTTATTCTATAAGTGAGAACGTTTATAGGCGGTGCCGTCAGATTAATCCCTGTGTTCTCTCCCCCTCCAGTGTATTCCAGTTCCAGACATTAACAAGCCTCAGTCAACTCACTCCTTCGCCATGACCTGCATCTGGATCCACCTGAACCGCAAAGCTCAGAACGACAACTCCAAACTCCAGATACCCATCCCACACTCTCTGAAACTACACCATGAGTATGCGCCTTTAAATAATGGATCCTCAAACACTGTGCTCAGTTAACAGCTGAAATAAAATGGAAGCAAACATGTAAACATGTTTCTGCTTCCCTCCCTCCTGTCTGTTAGGTTTCTCCAGCAGTCGCTGCGTAACAAGACTCTGGGCATGTCCGACTACAAGATCGCCCTGCTGTGCAACGCCTACAGCACCAACTCCGAGTGCTTCACTCTGCCGATGGGCGTCCTGGTGGAGACCATTTATGGAAACGGGTCTATGAGGATCAACCTACCCGGCACCAACTGTATGGCGTCGGGGTCCGTCACCCCGCTGCCCATGAACCTGCTGGATTCACTCACGGTGCATGCAAAGATGAGGCAAGGGAACGCAAACGACGTACAGATGAATTACTGGCACAAATAAAATGACATGAAGATGATTTAAAGAAGAATAGAACATGCGTCATACAGATCATTTATCAAAATGCTTCTCTTTGTTTGCCTGCCCTCCAGTCTGATCCACAGTATCGCCACTCGGGTCATAAAGTTGGCCCAAGCCAAATCCAGCATCACCCTGGCCCCCGCACTGGTGGAAACATACAGCAGACTGTTGGTCTACATGGAGATCGAGTCACTGGGCATCAAAGGATTCATCAGTGAGTTACAGACACATTTTGGATTCACCGCCGTGTTGAGCAGTTTGTTCATTTAGGATTCAAAGTGTAATTTGCATACCTGACTTCTGTATCACTTCATCATGTTCCCTGAAGAATAATTGCCGACTGTTACAGGAGTGTTGTAACTCTTCCAGCATGTCCCCGTCTGATTTGAAGTCAGTCATCACGGCATGTCCACTGGGTTGCATTTTAAGCAGACTGGTTCAGAACAGGTTTTTTGTCTCTTCGGGCCAGCAGACGCATGTTGAATAATGTGACACTCTCTTGTCCGTTCAGGCCAGTTGCTGCCCAACGTATTTAAGTCTCACGCGTGGGGAATCCTCCACACACTACTGGAGATGTTCAGCTACAGGATGCACCACATCCAGCCCCACTACAGAGTCCAGCTTCTGAGTCATCTGCACAGTCTGGCTGCTGTTCCCCAGACCAACCAGAACCAGCTGCATCTATGGTAAGGTGATCATACGTTCAACATAATTACTGAAACTCAAAATCAACTTCACAACACACATGATTGTATAACTAAACAAACTTTTTGGTACTGCTCTCTCTCTCTCTCTCTCGTCGTCTGTCTTGCTGTCTTTGTGTCTTTGTGTCTCCGTCCTCAGTGTTGAGAGCACAGCTCTGCGGTTGATCACAGCTTTGGGGAGTTCAGAGGTTCAGCCCCAGTTCACCCGCTTCCTCAACGACCCAAAGACGGTTCTGTCCGCCGAGTCTGAAGAGCTGAACCGAGCCCTGATCCTCACTCTGGCCCGAGCCACACACGTCACAGGTAGCAATCACTCTGCTTTCACTTCTAAGCTAGTTTGCTTTTACTTTCTTTTCTTGCTCTCTGTCTTTTGCTCTTTTCTTTCATGTAATTCTCCAGTTTGTTTCAAGTTCAAGACCTTTTCTGGTTCTGCCGAAGTAGCAATAAAAAAAGAAATGTGCATAACTAACTCGTGTTAAAAATATATCTAAATACAAGAGTAAAAGGTGAACACAAGATGTAAAACAGTTACAATATTCGAAAGACACTACAGCATTGTTCAGCAGGATCATTAGACACTACAGCATTGTTCAGCAGGATCACTATAACAGCGTCGTCAGCACACTTCTCAAAACGCTGGCTGTCAAACTCTCAGTCATCGGTAAACATAGGACAGAGGATGCAGCCTTTAGAGACATGTTCATTTCCTGTCTCTCTATGAGTCCTGTTAGTGACGAGGTCCACAATGTTGGAGTCCAACCCAAAGCGCTCTGTGAGCTTCTGCACCAGCAGGTGGGGCTGTGTGGTGGAGAAAGACAATTGAAAAGTCTGCTTTTTACTCCCCTCTATGTGCTTGTATATGTAGTTGGACACGTGTCACAGAAAAGGGAGAGATGAAATGAATTTCTTTGCTGAAGTTGTGGACATTGAAGTTGTGGAAGTTGTGGACATTAAATCTTTATTTCTGCCTGTTACCTTTATGCCCGTTTCCCCATATCATCTCAATTATATATATATATATATATATATATATATATATATATATATATATATATATTTATTTTATGTGGCCTGCTTTGTGTAGACTTTTTCACAGGGTCCGACTCCATCCATGGGACTTGGTGTAAAGACATCCTCCAGACCATCATGAACTTCACGCCTCATAACTGGGCCTCACACACACTCTCCTGCTTCCCTGCTCCACTACAGGTGCACTATGGTCACTTGGGCATGAATGACGCTGACAAATTCACTTTTATTTCACCTCAAATCAGATGCATTAATCCTGTTATCATGACTCCCATCTCTCTCTCTCTCTCTCTCTCTCTCTCTCTCTCTCTCTCTCTCTCTCTCTCTCTCTCTCTCTGTCTCTCTGTCTCTGTGTGTGTGTGTGTGCCCCTCAGGCGTTCTTCAAGCAGAACAATGTTCCTCAGGAGTCTCGATTCAACCTGAAGAAGAACGTGGAAGAGGAGTACAGGAAGTGGAAGTCCATGGCCAACGAGAATGACATCATTACCCACTTCTCCATGCAGGGCTCGCCCCCACTGTTCCTCTGTCTGCTGTGGAAGATGCTGCTGGAGACGGACCACATCAACCAGATAGGCTTCAGGTTTGATGGCTTCATTCAGTGTCTCTACAGAGACACTGAATACACTCAAACGTGTATTTATTATATATACACATACAGACACATTGTACACACAGATTCTATAAAAGGTGTACAGAAAAATACATTTGAAATATCAAATTAAAAGCAAATCTTCCAAATGCACAGCACGAGCTCAGTTGCCACCATTTCTTCCCCTTGTGTTACATTCGATGTCTCAGACACCACAGAGTGCCTTTTGATGCAGCATGTGGTAATGATGTGGTAATCACCACTGATGTTCAGGCATTTTGTTAAAACGAATTGGCCCGAGGGGGGAGGGGAGGGGAGGGAGTTCCCAAATCCCTGAACGACATCTGTGGCTAATTGATCCAGTGGGAGTATACAGTGTTGCTTTGACATGATGAGCTAACTCCCGCCTGCTTTTGTGTCCCTCAGGGTCTTGGAGCGTATCGGGGCTCGTGCACTGGTGGCTCATGTGCGAACATTCGCAGACTTTCTTGTCTATGAGTTTTCAACATCGGCCGGAGGACAGCAGCTCAACAAGTGCATTGAAATACTCAACGACATGGTCTGGAAATACAACATCGTCACCCTGGACAGACTCATTCTGTGTCTGGTGAGGAGAAACTTGCATATATAGAAATATATCTATATTTATACTATGTCCAATGTCTTTGTGTCTCACTTCCCTTTTCCTCTGCGTCCAGGCGATGCGTAGCCATGAGGGCAATGAGGCTCAGGTTTGCTACTTCATAATCCAGCTGCTGCTGCTGAAGCCCAACGACTTCAGGAACCGAGTCAATGATTTTGTCAAGGAGAACGCTCCTGAGCACTGGCTGCAGAGTGACTGGCACAATAAGCACATGAGCTACCACAAGGTACACAAAAACTCACTGGTGGTTGTTTGTTTTTGTCAGAAGTTAAATAGTAAACTTACATCCTCTCCACAGAAGATCAGTCTGATTCAGACACACCTCATAAAAAGAAACACAGGTCAGAAGTAAACAATGTCTGTCGTTTCTTTATTAGAAATACCCGGAGAAGCTGTACTTTGAGGGACTCGCGGACCAAGTCAACCCTCCCATGCAACTCCAGCCTCAGTACCTGCCCATCTACTTTGGCAACGTGTGCCTGCGCTTCCTGCCCGTCTTTGACATCGTCATCCACCGTTTCCTGGAGCTTCTTCCCGTCTCCAAGTCTCTGGAAACGCTGCTGGACCATTTGGGAGGGCTGTACAAGTTCCACGGTGAGTACGGACCATCTCCTGGGATGTGAATGTGTTGGCCAGTGTTTGTGCACACTGATGTGTATTTACTTCTTTGTGTGTGTGCAGACCGCCCAGTCACCTATTTGTACAACACACTTCACTACTACGAGCGGCATCTGAGAGACAGAACCAACCTGAAGAGAAAACTGGTGCACGCCATCATGTCGTCACTGAAGGTAGGACAGACACACCGGAGACGAGACCTCGTTATGTAACAGCTTAGAGGGTTTATTATTTATCAAAACATACATGTCTGTCTTGTTTCTTTTAGTCTCTTATATATGTGGTATCTTGTTTTATCTTCTAGGACAATCGCGCCCCAGGGTGGTGCCTTAGTGAAACCTATCTGAAGTTAGGCATGACCGCCAGAGAGGACAACGTGTGGATCCCTGACGACACCTACTACTGCAAGCTGATTGGACGCCTGGTGGACAATATCCTTCATTAATCTCCCCCTGCTGGTGGAACATTCCTCTCTCTAACTGGCCCTGATACTGGCTAATAAAACGTCCGGCACCTGAATAATACATTTACTGCACTGCCAATACTTCTAGTGTCCCTTGACGCCTCTTTGCTTTAAAGTCAGAAAGATCGTGCTTTTACGATTTAATTTAATCTCATTTTATTGCAGCCAATGTAGCTTACAGAGCGGGAAACAAGATGGAAGTGGTGTCTCATGGATTGGTAGACAGCATGTAATTAAACCAGGGACACGCCCACACACTCATGCCTCTGTTGGACCTTGTGTCCTCCACTAGTGATGTTCAGCCTCCCTAACTCTCTCTCACCCATGGCTGGCAAGTCACCTGGTCCCTTCCCCAACTGTGACTGGAGGTTCAACGAGTTCCCCAACCCCGCGGCCCACGCCCTGCACGTCACCTGCGTGGAGCTGATGGCTTTGGCCGTGTCGGGAAAAGATGTCGGCAACGCTCTGCTCAATGTTGTGTTGAAGAGGTACAAAAGACTCTTAATGGCTCTGTCCCTGACTGTAAAACGACTTTTTGTAATGAATAAGGTTGTTGAGCGTTTTGGTCGTGTGAACTGGTGAGATAAGGGTTTGACGTTGATTACCGATGATTCAAAACATCTTTCACCTTTCAGCCAACCTCTGGTTCCCAGAGAGAACATCACAGCTTGGATGAATGCCATTGGACTTGTGATAACCGCACTTCCTGTAAGAATAAACACTCTTAAAAGATTAACATAGTCCTTAACTGTTTGATGAATTCACACTGAGTGTGTTCCCCCCCATGACCACCTCCATCTGCCCTCCTCCAGGAGCCGTACTGGATCGTTCTCCACGACCGCATCGTGTCTGTGATCGGCTCTCCGGTACTAACATCAGAGACCGAGTGGGCAGGTTATCCCTTCGCCTTGCTGGACTTCACGGCCTGCCACCAGAGCTACAGCGAAATGAACTGCAGTTACGTGCTCGCATTAGCGCACGCCGTGTGGCATCACTCGTCCATCGGACAGCTGTCTCTGATCCCCAAGTAAGGAAGTCTTCCTCCGTCTCTGTCCTATTACTCCCAACGCATCATCCTCATGTCATTAATGGTTGTCATGTCATCATTAATGTGTGTGTGTGTGTGTGAAGGTTCCTGTCGGAGACGCTGAAGCCCGTCGTGCAGACGGAGTTCCAGTTACTCTACGTGTATCACCTGGTGGGGCCGTTCCTGCAGCGCTTCCAGCAGGAGAGGACACGGTGCATGTTGGAGGTACAGACAATAATAATTACAACACATAAAATGATGCACAATAATGTTCCCTTTAATTTGTTTAGCTTTACGAGTGAAAACATTGTTCTACTAAATTTACTTGACAGAAAAATGTTTCAGTTGCAGATTTAGATTTGACTCATAATTAAGAAAGCTCCACCATGAACAGATAATAGAATATATCGAATAGTTAATAGCTTTAAGTATATTGTCTGATGCCTCTTTCACTTGAAGTAAACATTTGAATGCAGGATTCTTCGGTGTTAATAGCTTTACTTTAGAAACATTTGAGTACCTCTCATACCAATATTCACAGTTAGAGGAAGGTTGAACAATTTGCAAGACCGCGTTCGTCTGGGGACGTAGATCGGATGAGCGGTTCCCGAGATATGCATATGATGGTAAGATGTTCACTTTTTAAATATGTGCTCGTTTTGTGCGTGTTTCAGATCGGCGTGGCCTTCTACGAGATGCTCCAGGCGGTGGACCAACACTGCCAACATCTCAGCTACATGGACCCAATCTGTGACTTCCTGTACCACATTAAATACATGTACACTGGAGACAGCGTGAAGGAGCAGGTGAGCGTCTTTTATTAAAATGTAAACAACAGTGTACAATAAGAAGATGATACAACTAAAACTAGACAAAGAGACCTTCGTCACAGACTTTAATTAAGATAACAGCTGTGAACCGGCAGCTCCTCAGGAGACAATTGTTTTAATTTTCCATTTTTAGCTCGAGTCTGTCACCACCTGCGCAGCAAGAAGAGTCCCCTCTGGTGTCCAGACCTGACACCAGAGTTAATTGGAGTAGATTAAACTATAGCTCCGTTGTGCTTAAAGGCTTGGACCAGTGAAATTAATTTAAAGGACACAAGCCGCTGTTGAACACAGCGCTGTGTGTGTTATTTTGGGTGACGCATGTTGACCTGGTGATTAATCCGTCTACATCTGTGTCTTCGCTTTATCGCTCTCCATCTTTTCTCTAGGTGGAGAAAATCATCATGACTTTGCGTCCGGCCATGAAGCTGCGGCTGCGCTTCATCACACACAGCGGCTTGACAGATTCTTCGTCATCAGCTGCCACCGCTGCCTCCACGTCCTCGTCCTCCTCCGCCCCTCAGCCCCCCACCTCCGTACTGTCAGCGGCCTCTGCTGTCCCCTCGCCCTCCGCCACACAGCACGCACACACACCTATGTAGGTAAACACACACAGACACATTCTGGTCAAAGTAAGATTTAAATAGGTTTATTGTACTTTTATAAACAAGAAACTTGGAGAGCTAATTGTATTCTGAGCCTGAATCACAAGTACATCAATTCAACTTCTTTGACAGAATTCAGTAGTACTGAAATACTTAGAAAGTATCTATCAACACACTGTAGAGGAATCTGTAGCTCCCTGTATCTGCTGCTTTCAGGAGGGTCACAAGGACACATTTGTTGTTAATATCAATGCATCTTTTTTATTTTTCTGTTTGTAGTCAACTTTTATATTGTACATTATTGCTAGTTGATTAAAAAAAGATTTTGGTAATCTGAGTTCAGCTTTTTATTGATTCTTTCCACTGTGTGTGTGTCAAACAAAGACCGGTGGACTCTGAATCATTCCACGTGATTTCATTGTCTGTACAGCCTTCGTCATTCTATGAGTTATGCAAAGCTTCTGTCAGTCTTTGAACTCGTCCACCCACAATCAAAGTAAAGTTTAGTCTTTTTAAAATGCTGTTCCGTTTGTGTTACTAACCCTCATTTCTCACTCTGACCGATCATGACCTTTACAACACAATGTCTGAGAACACTGAGCTGAGCCACTGTGTCATACAAATTACAATAGAACACAGTCGCCTGTCTGACTCCTGTAGGGGGAGTCAGACCTTTAGAGTGGCCTTCAGTCTACCCTAACCTAGAGCATTGAGTGAGATGCTTCGCAGACCCCAGTGGCCCCATTAGAATGTTTCCCCGTCTTTCTGCCAGAGGGGTAACTGTAAAACATCTCAACAGATATCCATTAGATTTGGTGGAAAGCGTCGCATTGAGCCAAGAACACTTATGATCTTGGCAGCGAGTCGGATCTGGGATTTTTGCCATTTGACAATTGGAATGAGAGAGACTTGTTTCCAAATCCCGGGGGGATATTTGTTGGGTCAGTAAATCAAATCATAATTAAAAAGTTGCCTTTGGCTGAGTGAAGGAAGCTGGGGAACTGATGCTTTTCAGGCAAATTCTGTCAAATCAAGAAGTGTTGTTTTTCCAAAACTTGTTGGAATGTCATATCTTTGTGCTGAATGCTCAAATTAACATGTTTCACTGTCTTAGTTTAGCCTGTTAGCATGCTAACACTTGCACAAAGTAATGATTTTTCCCTCAGCATCCACTGTAGAAATTAAAACATTGACCTGATGATAGCACTGAGAGCCTCAAACCACCCCCAGCTGGTCGGAGCCTCCTTTCCAGCAATCTGGATTAAACCTTTCTGGGAGGTTTTTTTATTATACTACATTTATCCCGGTAAGGGGAAATTTGTCTCTGCATTGTGTCTGCGCCTATGACGGGCACCCGGGGAGCCGTTAGGGGTTCAGAGTCTTGGGGTTCACAACTCGTTTCTGCTGCCCTCTAATAGCAAAAAATATATATATATTAGAGTATCAAGTTGTTTTAACACTATCAATCATGAAGCTGTAGAGCTAACAGGAGTGTCACTGTTAGGTAAGGGTCAGGACGTACCTCCACCCTCCTCCACCCTCATCAAGTCTTACCCTGGAAGACCCTCAGTGAGTCTCTCTGAGCCCTTCACAGTCTCATGCTGACGGCTGCTCTCAGCAGTAGTTGAATCCTGATGAAATACGTAGAAGAAAAACCACGTTAAGACCAATAATCAATCATTCCTACTTGCAATTACATTACATCTTCACAGAGTCGGCTGTAACTGAATCACAAGAACATTATGCAAGCCGGCACTGGAGCACATTAGAGACCTGATCATCTCTGGAGATTTAACTCTTAGTAGTCATTCCTCGTGGCTTTAGAGGAGGGCAGCTTCATGTAAAGATATATTGATTTTAGTTTGGACGACATGGTGCTTAATGTCATTATTCCTCTTCGTTAAAGTTTCATGTATACTAGGTCAACCGTGATGTAATCACATCACAACTAATGCCACGTACTCTGGCCGTTTAATCCCATTCTTCTGTCTGTGTGTGAGTCACAGCATGATGTCTCTATAAGGCCCGGCTGAGATGTAGGTCATCTCCTGCGCTGCTGCGCCTGTGGCTCACCCATTAAAAGTCTGGCCCTAAATGCAATGTGGCAACACGTAGGCCTGTGGGATGCGGATGCACGAGGAGTTTTTATAATCACAGCATGGTCCATATCCGTGTGTCTGTTTCAGCTCTCCTAGCGTGGGAGGTCCGTGTTTATACATAGCACGGCAGTTTATAAGGTTCAAGAGCTGTAGATGGATTGGTATACGGTGGGAATGTGTCATCTTGTATTGATCGTACATATTCCTATAACTTGAACCTCCTCATGTTCATTGTTTAATTTTAGTGTTCTGTTTTTTCCAATAGTTTTGTTTAGAATAGAGCGGTGAGTGTGTTTGCCTGCTGCTCTGATTTGGTGTGTGTGTGTGTGTGTGTGTGTGTGAGCGCGATGATCTCCTCACCCCATCATTCTGAATCTCGTCCGATGATCTTATTGTTTTTGACAAGGAGCGGACAGACGGAGGAAGAGGATGGAAGGGGGATGTGAAAGGAACAGGTGTGAAGCAACAGGGAGGAACGACAGGTTGACAGGTTGTAGTCCTTGGTGTTGGATGTTAATTGTTGTCCTTCCTGGCACACAATTAAAAACAACACACCTGCTCCATGTTGGAGATGCACCCAAAACAGAGCAGGAATCAAAGTAAGATGCGACTCCTCTTGAAATTCAAGCAGATAAGAATACGTGTGTGTGTGTTTGGAGAATGCCGTGCAGAGCAATGATGCCAAAGAGGAAGCAATTACTGACATAATTGCCGTTAACCGCACAGCAATAAGGATTACTCCTTTGTGTCTGTGGAGGACAGAGACAGGTGGACTAAGACGAAGAGAGCCGCATCGGGTTGTTTAAGTCGTCACTGCAATCAAATGGCGTGAATATAAAGAACAATCTGAATAAATCTCTGGATAATAAATGCATTACATCCGGCTACATGTACAAATACCAAGAATCTATAGATTATAAAGCTCCAGTGGACGATTGTATTGTGTCACAGAGATGACGCCCTTCTTTTATTTGTATTTGTTTGTTAAAGCCCCCTAAAGACTGCTTCAATTCCTGTACCACATTTAATATTCATGATTAAATGAGCAGTATTCATAAAATCATACACGTCATAATCTGTAAGAGTTTAACAACTGTCATCACATTTTGATTCAGCAGTTATTAAATCCTGATTGGTGCGTAGAGGTAATCCGGTTATTGTTTTAGACTGTGCACTAAATATTCAAAGCAATGCAGCGACAGAAATCTATCATTTCCATGCAAATGTGCTTTGCAACTGTGTCCCAGCTGAGACTGCAGATCAGCAGCGTGTCTCCAGCTGATTAGAGCCGCTGTTTTCCAAACCCTCTAAAAGCCATCACGCACACAGAATAACTTTGTGGGATCAGTGTGTTGACGCGGCGGAAGATGCTGCCAATGAGGAATATGAAAGGTGAAGAGTAGAGATTCAAGAACAAAAAGGAAAGCTGTATTTTTGTGCTGGGTTGACACAATAAACTAGGGATTTAATCAATAGGAAAGGACACAAAAAAGAGCCAAGCACGTGTCTCGCTTGGCTCGCTTACATAAATCCTCTGCTTCCCGTTTCTTATCATTGTGCACACCACACAAAGCCATAATGACCACACACACACACTCAAAGTGCAACATTCATGCTTATCTCAGGCTCAGAACATAAGCAGTTTCTTGGTTAAACCCTTTTACATTACGACAAACCATTTCTCAAAGCGTAGCGCAGGTTTCTGATTGAATTCTACCTTCCAGGAACCACAAAGAAAATGACCCTGCAAAGTTTTTCAAACTTGCTTCGTATCGGCAATCAATCACAGTTAACATGCATCCTTTTATACGTTGTGTCAGGGTTACATTATGATGTGTTGCTGTGGCTGCAGGGATCATTTCTAAACAAAAAATAGCTTCCCATGAGCCCCTCGACACGCCAACAAAGAGTGTTTTCTAAACAGTTTCCGGTGTTAATTAGTCGCCTTAATATAAAACAGGAAAAAGGCAGAGATAGATAGATAGATAGATAGATATTTTCACTTTGATGGATTATATCAGCGAGTTGATCTTAATGTTGTACTCCCATGAATTGAAACCAAGGCTACCCTGAAGGTAGAATGTCGAGAGTGATGTTAAAAGTATAATCCCTTTGTAGTTAATGGGCTTAGACAAAGTCTTCATTATGGTCCTTTAATCTGTTCATGTGGCTCAATATGAAATCTGAAGGGAGTCTGTTTTTACCAACTGCTTTAAAGGCTTCATTTACACAACAATAGAAACACATCAGACTTTGAGCTCTTTACCAGGATAACAGAATAGTTTTGTTTGCTTTCAATGTTGTGTTTCTGCTGCTCATTAACACATGTAGTCAAACATGTCACCCACAGACATGCCTGGTCAGTAACACGCGCACACGCACACGCACACACACTAATTTGCTGGTGACATTTCCCTGCAGTGTAAATTGCAGCGGTTATGAACAGAGTCAACATAAATCACAATTTGAAGCCGTGAGATATAAATATTAAACCTTTGAAAGAGGTCAGGACACAAAAAAGAGCCATTAAATAAATCCTCTGCTTCCTTTTTCTGTCGCCATCTTCCCGTTTCCCGACTACACGCACACACACGGCTTATCTCAGGCTCAGAACATACAAGCAGTTTCTTGGATAATGTATTTTAAAGACCTTTTACATTTTTGTTTTTCCTTTTACATTTACAAAACATTTCCCAAAGCATAGCACAGGTCTCTGATTGAATTCTACCTTCCAGACAGCACAATTACCCAGTTACATGATCATGTGTGTTGCTGTGGCTGCAGGGATCATTTCTAAACAAAAATAGCTTCCCATGAGCCCCTCGACACGCCAACAAAGAGTGTTTTCTAAACAGTTTCCGGTGTTAATTATTTGCCTAATAAAAAATAAAAACAGGAAAAAGGCAGCTATATGTTCACTGTGATGGTTTATATCAGCAAGTTGATATTAATGTTGTACCGCCATGAACTGAAACCAAGGCTGCACTGAAGGTAGAATGTCAAGAGAGTGATGTTAAAAGTATAATCCCTTTGTTATTAATGGGCCTAGACAAAGTCTTCATTATGGTCCTTTAATCTGTCGGCTCAATAAGAAACCTGAAGGGAGTTTGTCCTCACTGTGGTTACATGCACACTAGATATCAAACCTAAACACATCCGAGTAAAGAAAATAATAATAATAATGAGGTATGATAAAGTATAATTCCAGGGTCTGCGGGGTCCACAGTTTGTAGGATGAGGGGTAAAGCATCTTCGTCTTTTTCCGTTGATGCAGCGAGGTGCCGGAGTATTTAGGAAACGGCTCCCTGAGTTACCCGAGTAGTAACTGAGTTTTATTTTTTAATTGTCTAATCAACCGAAAAATTCGCGGACCCCCTAGGGGCCGCGGACCCCCTGTTGAAGACCCCTGCTCTAGAGCTTCACCACGTCTTCAGTTTCAAACAGCTCAGACAAAAAAACATCAAACACCTGAGTGACCCCACGATCTCCTTTACTCACACAAGCTGCTGCATGAACAACATTCTCCAACTGCTGCATGGAAATGAAATGCATTGAAAACAAGCGCTGCTTTTAAATATCTACATTGATGCACTTTGACTCGCTGCTCATGCTTAATTGACTGTGTGTGTATAACGGACTGCTGAAGTGTATAATGCGTTTGTGACCACTGCAGCTCTACACATGCACAACTAAGCAGATGCATCATTCGAAGCAGGAATCCGTGCTCGTGGTTCAGACATAGCTGACAGCGGCTGTTTATCACAGCAAATTTGCAGAAAATGTCTCTAGAGGTAATTTAGTAAGTGTTGTTATTACAGTTTGTCAAACACAGTGGTTTCAAACGCTGTGCACCGTATGTGAGGTGACAGACAGAGTGTATCACGGCTGCAGGCTGTGAGGCTAATTGTTCCAACACTTTTGTTATCTGAAATGTAAAAAAAATAAAAATAAAATACATTATAAGTAAATGTCCGGAATTTAAAATGTTAAATATAAAAGTACAGATTTATTATGGCGTCAGCACAATTTGCTGGTTAGCGTGAGCATGAAGACTGGAAGCGGGGGGGGGGGGGGGACGGCTAGTTTAGCTCCGTCAAAGCTAACAACATGTGCATAGCAGCACCACTGATGTTATGTACTTTTCTGTGTGTATGGCTTATATAGTAAATTAATGTATACAAATGGAAGGCGGATTTAAGATGTAAACTGTTCCCCCCCCCCCCCCCCCTTCCAGATCTTTATGCTACAATACCAAACTACTAAATATAGATGTAGCTTTAATTAAACGTTATACTGGAGTTGTAAAAAGTACAATATATCTGCCTCTGAAATGTAGTGAAGCTGAAGTATAAAGTAGCATCAGATAGAAAAACTGTACAGTAAGACATGCCACTGTTGGTGGAGACAAATACGGTTGTAGTGGTAAATTTACATCTAAGGGCATCGGACAGGGAAAACAAATTGTAGACCGTGTCTAAATATAACTCAATTTTAACTTTTATTCCAGAGAGAGCAAGATCCGATCCCAGATGTGTAGAGACATGACACATGAAAAAAAAACATAGTTATAAATATTATATTCCATTTCTGCTCATAGATCCCCCTCCCACTGTGACTTTAAATAAACACAGTACCATTTAGTTTCTATTTACTGTATTATGTCAGCTGAGGAGATAAACACACATTTCTTCAGTTGAAAATGATGCGAGTTGCTGCTGCTGTTGAAAGAGAGAGAGCATCATTCTTCCTAATAGAGTGTGTATCTGTACGTGTGTGTGTGTGTGTGGGGGGGGGGGGGGGTTAGCTTGTTCATATTCCAGTCATGTGTGAGTCACCTTGCAGCCGAGGCTCTTCAACACAATGAATGGCTCTCCATCCCCCTCCCCCTGCCCTTAACTTTCTTTAAATTATTACTGTGATAATTGTCAGCTTCCAGCCCACAGCACCAGTGAGATGAGTTTCATGTTTTATTATTATTTCTGTGCAGAGTTGCCACTTATGAGAGAAAAAAAACAACAGATCTATGAGGTGATATGTACGCTGGTACACACATGCAGAATATAGAGCCTCCCTGTCTTTTTCTCTCTCACACACACACACACACACACACACACACACACACACACACACACACACACACACACACACACACACACACACACACACACACACACACACACACACACACACAAATGGTGCCAAATAGAACTGAGACTGAAATAGAAAAGAGGGTAAAAAGGAAAAGAGGAGGATATTTCAGAGCAAAAGCAGAGAACAACCCTATGGGCACAAACACACACCAACACACACACACACACACACACACTGCACAACACATCAGAGGCACGAGGTTGAATGTGGACGCTGACCAAGTTTTGTTACTGTCTTGTATTTATTTCTTCCATCGCTCTATTCTAAAAATGCCACAACACAAGTTGAAAATAGTCGCATTAGTTGGTCTGGATTCTGAGAGCTACAACGTGATCAGTGTGTCTCAGCATGTGTATGAGAGTATTTTTAGTATGTCTGAAACCTTGAATACTATGGAGGCAGAAATATCCCACAATGCAATGCGGTAGCGATAACAATGTTCATAACTGACAATGGCGGAAAGGTGCGTAGCGTCAATAACGCCTCGATGTAAGTGTAGGATTCCACTTTGCGAGGCTTGATCTATTTTTTAAATTGGTTCAGCAGTTCAGTGTGTACGAAAACATACATGCTACTGTTTATTCACACAAAAGTACGCTGAACGATAGTAAATATATTGAGTATGTAGCGTCGCAGTTTCGGACGCAGATGATAGATGGCACTATTCAGCCGTTTCCCCAGGCTGAATAGTAATAAACTGACCGTCGTGGCTAAAATGGGTGGAGCGCCCCTTTAATTGTACTCTGACTTCCTCATTGTTTGATGATTTTGACGTTTGAGGCGACATGCTCACGTGTTCACACTGTCCAGTAAAGGTCCAGAGAACATGAAAGGTTAAACAGAGTAAAGGAAGCGCCTGAGATATACGTGTAGGCCCGTCAAGGGCATCATGAATAGTCAGCACAAGTCACTTGAATGATTTCCATTCATGATGAGACACAGCAGGCATGACGGGCCGACAGCAGTGTCAACCATAAAACGGACGACACAGACGGTAACTACGAAAGAATGCATCATGTGATGAACTTGTAACGCACATATGGATCCTTGTTTAGATACTTCTAGAGATGGGATGAAGTCTCCGATCTCCATTAGACTCCAATTGCTTATATCTGCCAACTCAGCAGAACGAGCGTCCGCATTAACCGAGAGATTCCAGGAGGACAAGCGTCAAGATGACGTCATCTGTCCTCCACATCGTTTCACGGACGTTGGACAGGTGATTGGTCCACTCTCAGCCGCTGGTTACATCACAACGCCTCTCACAGTCGGCAAGCTGCGCAGTCTCAGCCAGTTCCACATGAATCACTCAGCCGTCACGGCACTATATCACATACAGGTCAGCTGATGACTAACTCATCAGCCATGCAGCATTACTCCATGTGATTCAACAGATTCTCACATTATGGAGGGAAGCTGTGAAGTGAAAGAGCTGGCGGGGGTTCCACGTTAGTAACACCCCGATGACCCCGTTTCACACAGACCTTTTTTTCCTCTTGCATTTATTTAAAGATGATCTCGATACGAGGAAGAAAGCTTACAGAAAAGATGCAGTAACAGCAACACTGCAGCCTTCACTTCAGTGTATGTTTACTCACCCAAAATATCAGCGCCGCTGCCTTCATCGCTTCTGCTTTAGACCTCCTGAATGTCAGGAAAAGAAAGGTCATTATTGTTATCATTTCCATCAACTTGTCTCCTATCGTTTCAATTTTTAGATATAAAACAGCTGTATGGATAAAAAACAGAAACTCACTCACCTATCTGCCTCCCGATGGCCACCAGGAGTCATGATATTGCCTGCAGACGACGCACTGCACCCCGGATCATTAACTCACCTCTTCTCAGCAAATGATGACTTCTGTCTGCGGCGCTTCATGTGAATTCCTGTGAAAACCAATTACCTGCAGGGAAGATACAGCTGACAAGTCCTTCGTGGGTTTGTCCGCACCCCGACGTGTGCAAGAGAGGGAGGGAGGTGTCAATCAAGGAGAGGTCTAATCAGGCAAAGTGAAATCACCTGTGTGTAAAAAAACCCACCTTGGAGGAGGTGGAATGACGTCCCTCCTTACTATCTACTAACCTACTTAATCACAGTCAGCGTAATGAAGCAGCACGAGATCCACAGATAGAAATGTCAAACTCATCCCTCTGAGCTTCTCTTTGCAAAGCTGTCAGTTAAACCAGTTCACTTCCTGCAGATTATGTTTCAGATTAAAAGGGAAAACATGGAGGAAGTGAAGAGTTTGCATTAGAAATAAAAGACTAGTATAATAAGCATGTTCCTCTCTTCCATCGAGGTAAATCATCTTTGAGAATGTATAGTAATAGGAGAGGGAGTCTGTATATCTAGGCGTAAATATTGGTTTAAAATTAAACTACTGTACACTGTGTTGTTAGGATCCACCTTCACGCATTTGCATTCAACCCACATTTTTTAGGATAATACTTAGTTTTTTAAATACTGCCTGATGAATTTACCGCCTGCTATTTCCCCCCAAATGAACGTCACATCCAGGAAACAAATGCTTGCACAAAAATCTTCAATAACAGTTCTTACAAATCCTTATGACACGTTAGAAGACGTACGAGGCCAACGGCGACCTGAAAATAATCTCTGTCTCGATGAAAACATACTCCAGGTACTTAACACAATCTGTGAACAACATGGACCTTCCTGTACACCCAGACTGAAATCAGGAGACGAGGAGAGGGATATTGGTTTTGAATCTCATATCCTGTTTTATTGTTCAAATATGGCAGAACAAGATATACAACACGGTACAATAACACACCCACGCGGTCAGACGTACACACGGACGAATGGAAAGACCAACAGAAAAGACAAATTTGTACAGACGTTCGAAGACACACACACACACACACACACACACACACACACACACACACACACACACACACACACACACACACACACACACACACACACACACACACACACACACAGGACAATTTGTGTATTAAAGGGGAGTTTAAGGAGATTAAGGATCCGGTGACAATAAAAGATCAGAAGAGAAACGATCACAGTCCACCGTGAGACAGAATTCACCCGTTATTGACGTTTCAATGAGCCCACAGCGACAGGATTTAAGTGGATTTCACAGAGACGAGGGCACGTTTTCCAGCTCGCACCAGAAGGAAATACACTTCACATCACATGGCGGAAAATCCGAGCTGGTTTCTCAGGAATTTATTTTAAAACACAACTTACATGAATTGTGTTTCATGGTGGACGCTTTTTTGACATTTAACTCAAGAATCAAACTCTTTAGCCACAGGTTTACATTTAGAGACTTCGGCGAAACAGCAAAACGAGCCATCGTCACCCAATCACCCTACACCGGCTTAAAAAATAGCTGTTATGCTAGTTACGCGCTGTCACCTTAAGCACTTACAGAAAAATCGACTTGTTTTTTTCGTGACTTAAGGCCACTTTGAACAGAGGTGATTTGATTTACCTGCTCTTTAAAAAGTGAAAGCAAAGACAATAAAAAAAAAAAAAAGCAAATTCATCATTGTGCTTTTACCACCTTTGAATGCAAACAATGCTCTTTTTCCTCATTTAAAAATCAAATATCTTTTCATTCATTTCTTTAGGAGGGACAGCAACACATTATAAATAATAGTTAGAAAGGATAAAACAACATTTAATGTCAGAGAGTAAACCAATCGCTTGTATCACAGCTGGATCATCATCAACATCTTGCCGTCAGCTGAAAACCTCAAAAAATTATTCAGACAATCTTCCTTAATTTCACACCCGTGTGTTTCTCAGTGGGTTTCATGAGCTCTGGGGTCGAACGCAGAGCACGAAATGCCAATTTAATTTGCAAGTTTAACAAAAAAAAAAAAGAAATGGATGAAAGACACTGAAATCAAGAGCCGGAGGGTTTTCAGCTGACAGCAGCAATTTTCTGAGTTAACCTCCCCAACATCTGAAGAACTTGCTCGGCTGTAATTGCTGTTAGATGTACAGTACTACAAAATAAAAGCTCCTCAGATCAGCACGAGTACTCCCAATGAACACTGAGCCTCAAACAGCAACACCGAACAATTTATAAATTAATTTAACACAAAGTAGGTCATCTGTGCATGTCGCTGCTGCCTCAAATTAATTTCACGGAACAAAAACGAAAATATAGTATGTCAACAAAAATCTATTTCCTTTATAAATGATCAGGCAGGAAGAAGCAGGCATTATGGAATTAATGCCTGTGCGTAATAGTAGTAATAATAGCCTGTCACATAGTTTTCATTGAGACAAGTAATCAGGTCTTTAATGGAGGTTTTGGGATTAATGGAGTGGAAGATGCTTTCGTGGCAACTTGTAGTGTTTTGTTGGAGTGTTATTTTATCATATCTCCAAATCATTCTTTGTAAAGTTAGTGCTATTAGCGGAGATAAGTTAAAGTGACAGAGGGATAGCAGTCTGTATGCTCCCACAGTGTTTGTGGACCAACAGAGTCCAGCTTAGTTTCTTTTTTGACAAAATGTATTCCCACAGAATTCATAACAGATCTTAAGTTGATGATTGTCTCAGTGCTGCGTCGGCAAAACACACTTTTAGGTTAAATAAACGGCATAATATTCAAAGCACAGCTGAGGCCAGATCACTGTTATACAAACAACTGAGAATAAAGACAAAGATGGGGTGTGGTATGCAGACAGTTTAAGTAAATGCTGGAAGTTTAAAGTTTGCTGAAACTGAATGGAAAGAGCTTTGAACCCAGACTCGTCCAACATCTCATACTGAAGTCACAACAGTCATACCAGCTCTCCTCACAAATCCCCCTCAAACAGAAAGATGAGCAGATGTGTAATCTCTTGTAAATGAAGACAGCACTGATTTGTTAAGAGAAAATAAAGGAAAAGAAAATTATTTTCTTCACCTGAAACAATAACGTTAAGGAAGTATTTTTTTAAGGTTTTTGAGTCCCATGTTAAGTGCAGGTGATGCTCAAACCAAAACGGTCTACAAAGGATGATTGGTCTTATTCTAACAGGGCAGTTAGTGAGAGGCAGGTCAAAGTGAACCCGACATGTGCGTCTCTGGAGGAGTGCTTCACGTAGGTTTTCTGGGTCTGATGTGCAAACGCAGACTGACAGCTGAGTGACGATCGAGGAGACCATGTCCTTGCTGTTAGACGTAGTGAGTTAACTAACAGTCTTAGCTGGCCGGCCTGTTGGGATGTTCACCTGAACTCAAGCTACATCTATTTAAATAGCGTTGTGTCAAGCTAGGTCAGTTGGGCAGGTAGCTGGCATGACTGGCTAGCCGTTGTAGTTGGCTAGCTGGGTTAGCTAGTCAGCACACTGGGCTGACTGGTTGGCTGGTTCAGGCTTTGAGCCCAGGGACTACTGACCCGTCTCCTGGTTAGCCAGGCCGGGCTGATGTTTTCTGGTGCGGCTGGTTTGTCAGTCTCTGTACCTCAGTCCGATGATGTCACTTCCTGTTGTCTGTAGTGGAGTTAGCTGTAGTGTCCGTCTTTGCTGCAGTTTCCTCAGTGTTTCCCGGGGTCTGCGGGGCCGTGGCATTAGGCCCACCCCCATTTTGGAGAGTTTCTTGTTTGAACTGTTGCAAGGCTCGATTGACAGCATCCTCGACCAATCGCCTGCTCACCTTCAGTAGCTCCGCCTCGTCGGGCTCAGACCGGCGACGCCCACCTGGGTTGAACAAGCACAATAGAACGATATTATCATAATCATTCACAAGAACACACGATCATTCAGCTGGACACCCGACAAATGTAAGTCCATCTTTTAGCTCTGTTTTTGGTCACCACCAACATCTGGGGGATATATCCAGCTCTTTAGCTGCTAAACATTCCACTATGTTCACAAGCTAGTGGCTAACTTTTGTCTGTCTGCTGTTTGGTGCTGGACAGGTAGCGTACAGTTGGTTTAACAGAACTATTCTCCTCAAAAGACGAACCAAAAAGGTAAAGTTGAAGGCCACAAAACCAAAACAATGAGCTGCAAGACACTAAAACGTTCAGTGGAGCGGAGTTGAGTTCTTTGTGGGTTGATCACTACAAGCAACATCCGTCATACTACTCAACTGTTCCCCATTGTTAATATACAAATTGATTAGTTCAGCTTTGTAATAAATTAAGTAATATGCCTCTTGAAAAGAACTCTGGGAATCAAATCCAATATACAATAATACAAACAATAATGTCAATAACATCAAACTGTGGATTTCCCACCGTGTTTACGCCACAAACTGAGGGTCTACTCCACTATATGTCACATCTAAACTACATTTTATTCAGAAGCTTAACAAAAGTGACTTTTAAAGCCATGAACTCCCCAATGGATATGATTGTAACAGTAAGCCCCCCCGTGGCCGATTTCATTGTTATTCCAGTATGTTGAAAATGAAAATAACTATTAATCTGACAATGATAAATGAGTCTACACTCAGTCATCATAGACTGAATGCAGCAACAAGAGATTGATGTGACAAGTAGAGTTAATAATACCATCTCTCAGCTCTGCTATATATGCAGTTTGGATTTAATCAACCTCCCGGAGTGAAACTCTTTAACACAGACAAAATTAACACAGTGAGAAAGAAGAGGAGTCAGACGAACATAAAGCCTGTTAGGAAAAAAAGTGAGACAGGCAGACAGTCAATAAACCATGTAGACAGACAGGCGGGCTGTAAGAGTGACAGGCTGCATTAAGCAGCCATTCAGAAAGAGAGTAATAGAGAATCACTCAACCATCCAGTCTGCCAGACACACACACACACACACACACACACACACACACACACACACACACACACACACACACACACACACACACACACACACACACATTACTGCAGTGATTCAAAAACACACTATAACCACCATTTGATTACCAAGGCCAAGAGCTGGGCCCACAGGCGTGGTAACATTTGAAAGCAGTTTTTTTGCTTATTATTCATTATCGAAGGAGACGGTTCATACAGTTGGAGTGATGCAGCGAATGACGAGGTCAGAATTATATCCATAAAGTGTAAATGCATATTTTTTTTGACTGTACAACGGCGGTGTTACAGAGTGACTCTTCTCTAAATTCAAAAACAATCTTTGGCTGAGTAAAGACACTACTTCTACCACCGGCGAGGTTTGTCATTTTAAGCAGTGAAAGCAACAGCGGTATTATCAGTATTAATTCAGAATGCATTTCTTTAATCAAATATCGTCCTCTGGGGAACAACCCGTCGCTGTTTATTCCTTTCGCTCTCTCTAAACAGGATTAACTTGATGAGTGTTTGGCCTTTTAAGACCACAGACGCTTCCAGTGCATTTGCGCCTTTAGACACAAAGTGTCATTAACATTTTGGCAAATCGTCTCTTAAATCAGCGTACCCATAGTTATTAAATATGACAAGTTGCAGCTCAGCTTTGGTGTATTCTCTGTTTATGTAGTAGTATTGGTGAAATGCACCAGCTACTATACGTGACATATCTGACCAGAATGACTTGTATGAGGTTGTGCACATGCTCTGCTGTGGATATTTTATTCCCCCCCTCCCCCCCCCCCTTTTATCCTCCAGATCTTCTGCTCGGTTGAGATCGACTTTACAGGCCAGGAATACATGCCTGTCACTGTTACCGCAGTATTTCACCATCACTAACAGCTACTATTGACACATGCATTATGTATCCATGGATTTGTGTTATTCAGGCCAAATATTCAGCCTGCGTACGGCATGCCAAACAGAAAGCAGGATTCATCACATCGGCCAGCATGTGAACACTCTTCACTCATCTAATTACGGTCACCATGTGCTCCCATCAGCTTCCCGTTGTTATTTTTTCTGCTGAATTGATTTGACCCTAACGTGGTGTAAAGTACATCCAATTCATGGTATTGAGTTGTGCTTTTCAGAGAAGCACTGCTGCTGTAGCACTGAGATGCCATTAGATTGCCTGCGGACTGCCCGTCAGTTTGAGTGACTCGCACCTCTGACCGCTGTTTGATACGATAGCTTTGCCCTCAGGTCTGCAGCAGACTGACTTCATTCTGAAATCGGCCTTTCTTATCGAACCGTACACACTAGTATGTGGAAATCCTTAGCGGTTGGCCATTTCCAATTAATCCGAGTCAACTGAAACGAGGTTCTGGCACTATCGGACCGTTTCAGCATTAACATGTGCTTCTCCTTGTCAAAATAGGACATCTAGACACAGATTGCAGGTTAATGCCAAGCGTAAATGGAGTATATGTGACCCGAACATAATTAGGTTTTTTTTAAAACCGTTCTTCCTGATGTTGCTGATGTTGCACGCACAGCCACAAACCTCGGCAAGAGGGTTGTGGGGGATGTAGCCCCGGCACGCACCTCTCATTATTTGAAAAAATTGTCGGGAGGACTAATTGCGGTCATCATTTATGATTGGCTCCACAGGACCATTTTCTTTCATCTTCTAGAGAACCTGATTTTGATGTTGCTTCATCTGCTTTCCAGCGGGGGGTAATTTGAAGGTCCACTATTAAAAACATACATCAAGAGCTGTGGTGTGGAGTCTCCTTGTTCCATCTGCGAAACCTACATTTCTAAATAAACCCATTGTACTGAACCCAGGGTTTATGAATTAAACAGAACCAAAGTACGTTCTGGGGCTTTATATGGTTTCATATTGCAATACACTACAAAGGCGTTCTCATGAGGGAGATGTAGATTGGTCCATGCCACAAACTAAAGTGTCTGAGTGCACGGGTAACTCCCAGCAAGATGTAAGCACAGCAGTATTTGCACAAACTGAAGTCCAGTGATCAACCCTGTTTGCATGATTCGTACTTTATTGACACATAACTCATCGTGTGGTGGAGGAAGTTATTTAAAGCATTAAGGGTTGGATGTTCTTTGTATGCAAATACTCAAAACATGTGAAAGGCAAATATCAGCAAGTGAAGCTGTTGCATTCAAAATGTTTAGAGCTGTAAACACGAGCTCATGGGTACAATCTCTTATTGACGTGGAAATAATGTGATACTGTATCGATCGCTGAAAGAAGATCCTTGTTTTTGTCCCCTTTGAGTCCTTCTACAGCAGTGTGTGTGTGTGTGTGTGGGGGGGGGGGATGGTTAATGGACAGTCTTCTCAATCACTTCCTGTCCTGTTTCCGTAAACCGGACGCACCCCTTTTGCGTGGATCACTTAGGTTAACTGAATTTAAACTGATGAGCGTGCGGATTATAGACGAGAAATATAACATCAGCTGAAAGCGAATGCTGGCAGATGCGTGTTGTTTTTTTTACTTTATAAAACACTTTATTGAGCAACATACCAGATGTGATGCGATTTCCCCCAATACGAGACTGATGATGACTCATTATCATTTCTAGAGAGTTTGATTAAACATGCTTCCCGTGATCATTTGGAGGGTCTCTTGTAATCAATGTAATCACGGTAATCCAGAGGTTGCTCAAATAATCACATCAGTAATCATCCTGAATTATATTCTTTGATGATCTGAGCGATTTCATGAATTTATGCAATTTTTGTGTGTAATCAGATTTAGATCAGGATTTAATTGGAGCGTGTGATATGAGGACGGACACATACTTAACCGTTTGGCTTGGAGAGGGTTCAAATCTGCAACACAAACATCACATATTAGATAAAGACATATGATATTTCGCTGTCTCGTGGATTTCATACACTCAGTACAGAACGTCTCTTTGTCTGTTAACACGAGGGAGATACTTTAGTGCTAGCCAGCCAGCAGGGGGTTTTCAACATTCGTTTTGGAGCCCCAGGTCACACGAGGACCAAAATGGACGCACAAATATTCTGAAGAAATGTTGTTATCCAAGTCCACAGGCTGTCACACCGCCAAAAGCTGCAAGACTCTGCAGTGTATAAATAGAGTGCAGGTGTGCACTCTATGGGGCCGAGTACACGGCAGACACAAGAGCATATTACACAAGTCTGCATTTTGAAAAAGTTACTTAGTGCGGTGAAAGAACGGTCGGGTGCCAGAACTGTTTTATTCCAAAAGGTGGAACAAACGTCTGAATGTGTTTCAGATGAGGCAACGCTTCAGAACATGAACTGCATCAACAGACTTCTGCATGCGTGTCAAAGGTCTGCTCTGTGTCCTTACCTTTTAAAGGGGTGTGTGTTTCTGAGAATGAGTTTTCTATCCGCTTATTCCATGTTGGCCTTTATGATTGCAGTAAAGCTGCCCTCTGTAACTAACACACACACACACACACACACACACACACACACACACACACACACACACACACACACACACACACACACACACACACACACACACACACACACACACACACACACACACACACACACACACACACACACACACACACACACACACACACACACACACACACTTTTTCTGTATCTTCTACTCCCTCTTCATCGTTCATACTCCATTTGTACAACTGCCTCTTTACTTTTACTAACCTCTCTCTCTACTTTATTTTTTTACTGGCAGTGTTGTCATGGTGACGGGATAAGAACCAGACAGGCGCTTCAACTTTTAACGACACCAGAGGTTGTTCTGACTAACATCCATATTTTTTCGGGCAGGTTTCACTACCTCTTGTGCTTCTGTGTGCTCTTCTCTCGCACCGGTTTGACTTTCTTCTTGGCCCTGCTGCCTCTCTCTCTCTCTCTCTCTCTCTCTCTCTTTCAGGCTCATCGTTACCATCTTTATTGACCGGTGAGGCTCAAGACCGGTTTTCAAATATCACTTTTGATTTCTCTCCGTGGGCGGATCTCTGTTCCCCTCTGAAAGCTGTAGCTGTGTCTTTGGCGTAAGAAAAGAAAAGGCAACAAAAGAAACGGTGGAACAAAAGTGTAAGCTGTGCACGCTGAAAACCTTCAGCATTCATGTTTATGAATAGCTGGAGTAGTTCTGGGAAATATGGAGAAAATATCACAGTATTTATGACCAAATACCTGACTTGACCATTGGCGCTCTTACAAAATATTTTCACAATGAGATTTGGGTAATGAAGCCTTAAAAACCAGGAGAAGACAACACTTAAGCCCTATTTTTATATTAAACATCTACGACGTTCTCATGTCACAATATCAATATAATATCGATATATCGCCAATCACTAAATTTGAGATTTCAATTAATGTTAGAAAGAGATTTTGAAGGTGCAGGATTATAGTATGGACTCCTTTCTTTCTTAGTATGCATTGTATTGAAGTCGTATTGAAGTCTCTTTCACTCCGGGGGTAATTCATACATCGCCCATATGGTGCCAAACCAAGCCAATTAGTAGAATCTGGTTAAACCTATTGTGGAAATGAGATTAGTCCCGGATATGCCGTCTTCTGTCCAACAATAGCATGCCAGATTGTGTTTTAAATACCGTCTCTTGCAGCAACTAACGATCACTGTCTTTATCGTGCAATCTATAGATTATTTCCTTGAATTATCAATTGGTTTTTTGGTCTATAAAACGTCACAAAATGTGTCAGAAAAGTCCATCACTATTTCTTCAGAAGTCACGGTGTCTTCAATTGTTTGTTTTGTCCAACTAAGACTCTATGAACCAAAGACATTCAATTTACGATGATATTAAACAGAACAAAGACCCTGATGGTTCACAATTAAGTAGCATGCTGATATTAGCATTTAGCTCATCCACCAGAGCTGTGGACTTATTTTCTCCTTCCACTTTGTTCATTTTGTCGTCCCCCCCCCCCCCCCCCCCCTTGCTTCCTCTGTCTTTGTCTCTGGGCTCGTCGTCGCTCAGACGGCCAAAAAAGGTTGTAAAGGTTGTCGGTGTACAGAAGCTGTATTTGGGAACATGATTGTTCTGTCAGCGAGCAGCGAGACTGTACAACGTTAAGCAACAACTACTGAGTGTCTGCTTTGTTATTTTATTTCATTCCCAGCGTCACCGCTCTGCTTTACTCGGCTCTCTTCTCCCGAGCGCCGCTCCGCAGTGATTAATGGCGTGCTATGTAAGAACCTTTTAACATCATTACTTCAAACTCCCTTATGCACGTATTTGTCTTTCTCCAGATAACTAATAGAGTCCACATCCTGGTTGGAGCAGAGCCGACATTCTGCTGAAGTCTGCCAAAAAATCTTAGCCCGCCGCTTTCAATACTTTGTACCGTGATGGTGGGAGCACTTTAAAATGTTCGGTTCCAGCTGAGGTAACTCCTCTGTTGATGCCGCGCAAGCACTTCACATCTACATGCAGTATCAAAAGGAGCCATAATAATCCCATTAAAGACGAATCAAAGTCAGTGGACACAGCAGTTTACATGTTTACATCCAGCCTAATAATCTGCTGCTATGACTCATTTCCTCTCGCTCTAAAATGAACCGATTCCCTTAAAACTCTATCGCAGCGTATCTGGGAAGAGGACCATAAGGGCAGATGAAGAGGAGGAGAAGAATCTGGAGCAAAGAGGAGGAGATGGACTACACTACAGTATGTGATGTGAGGAAGAGGAAGAGGAAGGCGTCTGTGCACAACATGGAGATCTCTTTAATGGAGGCTGGACGCAGAGATGGAAAATTAATAAAAAAAATAGGAGAGACAGTGTTTTTGAGGACAGAGAGGGAGGGCTGATGAGGAGAAGAAATGGGGGAAGGACAGGCCTTGGAAAAAAGTTAAAGAAAAGGACAGTGGGGTATGTAGGGGGGGGGGTGTAAAGAGTACTGATGGTGAAGTGGTTTCCTGAGGAAATACCAGACTCTCTCAGTCACGAGATACAGACTGAATATAAATGGGTTGAGCTGGGCTGCACACTGTATACATGTAGATGGCTCATATTCAGGTTACAGGGTGACTAAGGGAGAGCTCTTTATGAATTATTACTCAAGAAACCAACCTCATGGAGATCAGGAAAACAGATGAGCACATCCCTGAATGCCAGGAAGGCTGTTCATCAGAGAAATATGTGCCGTTTCAAAGCAAACACAGATGCACCTAAATGCCAAACGACGTCAGGATATTGTTGCGCTAACAAGTAACCTTAATGGAGAATAATCCGGTTAATTAAACATTTGGCTTGAGGTAGGAAGTCAGATCAATAAACCGGAACTGAACCCGAGTAGCCGATTCTGCAGCTCTGTAATCCACTCATTTTTCGACAACGTTCCCTAAAACTTGGCGTGATGAGTCTGCATTACAACAGACTAAAATAATTGCATTTCTGACAATCTCTTCTTTGTGCCAGAACAATGGCACTCTGGGTGTCGGTGCCCAGAAGTGTGCGAGTCTGTTCCTCTTCGCCAGCGCACTGATCGACAATTTCACGGCCGATATATTCCTCACTCGAGACGAACACCATCAAAGCTCTTCATGATATTTCACACGAAGCCTTCGTCCCTCCTCACAGCTTCATCGTCCCCATCGAATGACTTTGAAGGGTGATGAGCTACCTGATATCACACTGACACAGAACAGAGGAAGTGGATTTGGCAATAATGAGCATTTCTGGTTGAATCAGTCTTCCTGACCTGAACAAGATTTGCTAATTGGTACAAAACACAAAGTGCAGCTGAGGCTGATGGGAATGTCCCGAGTTTTGCAAAGAATTTGGCTGTAAACAAAAGTATTCGAGAAATAAAGTATGAAAAGGATTCATCCTCCGGGGACCATGAATGTGTGTACACAACATCAAAGCATCTAATAGATGTTTCTGGACCACAGCGGTGGACGGATCGAACCAACTTTGCCATCCCTCCAGCCATGCAGATAAAATGGCTTTTAATTCACTGAAAAAAACAAAGTGTGGCACTGGCTCTCTTACCATCGGAGGTGTGAAAGTGGACGCAGACATTAAAGCTGTGCAGCTGGACAGGTGTGTAGCCTGTGGACGCTGATTGACACGTAGATCAAAGAAAACAGCTCGACCTTTCTAGTGTGAACTAAAAACACACTCGGCTTTGATTTGACATCTTTTGCTCCTCTTGAGTCACAACCTAGTCTGTTAGATAACGTACAGGAGCATAACAAGGCATGACTGGGCTCTATCAGCCCCGCTGTGACTAGATGTGATGGTGTGGTTTCTGTCGGGGGTTTACTGGGTTTTTTCATCTTTTAAATCATTTCACTAAATAAAGCAACACATGGAATCACATGCCTCTCCCTCTTAGCATCGCCCCCCGTGTCCACGGCTCATCTCAGGCACCAAACTGGTTTATTATTACTTAAAAAACATAAATGCTACCTACTGCAGCTTTAGCATGTGCTGGATACCTGTATAAAAGAGCTCCGGCTGTGTCCGGCCTCATTCTGAAACATGTCGAGCAGAGACACTGGCTGTGAATCAAACAGTCGGGAGACGAAGCATTGAAGATGTCGCTTATTGATTCGACCTTTAAAAGAAAAAGAAGACGCCAAGCTGCTTCTATTTGTCTCAGCACAACAAAACCTGAGTCCCTTATTCCCCCTGGACGTGCATCAAGGCATTAGCGGCGTAATTTAAACCCAGCTGTGGCTCCCCTCCTCTGTGTCAGGACCCGACAGCCGCATTCAGGTTTGGCCTTTTTCTGCTCAGAGACCCAGCTCACTGAGCTCTAGCTGGCTGTCAGACTCAAGGAATGTGGATATTTCTGTGCTTTTCTTTTATATTTCTTAGAAAAACAGACAGCGTGGTAAAGGAACGAGGAATAATCAACACAGTGAGACACCGGAATGAAGGAAGAAAACAGTCAGGACTGTATGGAAGAGAAAAAGGGAAGGATTTAGCTGCATGCATCTCTTCCCCTCGCTCTGCTCCCTCCTCCTCCTCATCTTTCTCCCCCTCTTCCTCACATGTGGTCTCTGCTGTCTCCACCAGTGCTCTCTCTCTCTCTCTTTGTGCATTGCTCTCTCTCTCTCTCTTTGTGCATTGCTCTCTCTCTCTCTGAATCAATCTGAATGTTTAACAGTCTCTATTTTTTTCACAAACCTCGACAGCTAAAAGGAAAAAGAAAAGAAAAGCCTCCCGTCTGGTGAAGGTTGTTCCTGTTCTGTTGCTACATACCGTTAGTGCAGGTGAGCAGCTCATGTCCCGACCAACCAGAGGCTGAGCCACCTTCCCTTCATTGGCTTATTGCAAGCTGTGTCTCTCTGCGAGGGGCAAAGCTGCCTTCATCTGACTTGTTATAAGAAGGGCAAAACACACGCCGATAAGAGCGAGAATAATGGTTACGAACCGAACCAACACCACGAGAGGAGCGGCGTACATTTGTTTGGAAATATCACAAAGAGCAGCAGAGCGAACCGTCCATGTGCATTAGCACCAAGGAACCAAAATCTCTTAAAGAGCTACAGTGAGGGGGCATGAGGACATCAGCACGATTAGTTACTGGATCGTTTACGCAGCTTCACGATCAAACACAATAATCACAACGTATTAAATGAATCATTAAAACTGTTTGAACATGCAAACATGGCAAACATTCTCTGGTTTCAGCTCCTATAATGTGAAGATATGTTGCTTTTTACGCGTCTTGTATCATTTTGAATTGCTTTATCTTTGGATTGGCCAACAAAAGATATCTGGCAACGTCACCTTGAGATTTCAGAGTTGTACGAGATTTTATAGATTACAGATGAATTGATAATAAAAGTAATTGTTAGCTGCAGTCCTACATTAGAAGCATAACGTTTCTGCACAACACGCCACTTACACGCTAGCATTCTAGCAGACACCTTTCTACCGTTTTCCTACAGCTGTCTGTGAAGTTATTATAACCTTTGGTATAGTCACAATAAAGTTAAACATACAGTAAATTGTACTATAATATATATATATATTGCAACCAAATCTAAACGATACACGAACAAATCAACATATCGTCTGTGTACCATTATGTGGCAGCAGAGTGACCATAACTCTGTGGTCATGAGTCGTATTGCCTGCATTTCTTGGAATATAAGCTAAATGTGTTTCACACTAAGAAATTAATTCAGCGCGCATTTATGTTTGTGTGCGTGCACATCAAGTCCCCGACTGTGACAGGTAGTGTGCATGAGTGTGTTGCTCTGCAGCGACCGCTAACACCACTGTGCGACACCTTGTCATATTGGTCACGGTTAAATTCACACACACACACGTCTTGCTGTGCTCACGAGGGGAGCGGCTGACACGCACACGCACACACACACACACACACACACTTTTGTCCACCTCCCTGTCCTCTGTCTTTGTCTCAATATCATCATTTAACTTAAAGTTCATTCCCTCCTTTCCCCTCCTTAGCCTTCATTCCCTGCATCACTCTTTCACCCCCCTTCTCCCTCCATCTCTCCCTCCGCTTAGAAGTAGGGCACAGTGGCCTGACTGTTTATAGCAATGCAGCTGCAAGCGGTGAGAGAGAGAAAGCTAGAAAGGAGAGAGAGAGAACACATGGGGGAAAACACAGGAGGGAGGAAGAGAAGCAGGAAGAGAGTGCACAAAGCAACGTGTAGCCCAGTTTAATATTTCAGTCTTTACCCCCTTTACTCAGGTGTCAAAGTCTGCGTTTATGACCGGAGGATCAGCACGATGGAGATCTTGTTGACAGCCCGTAAACACACACAATGTACACTGTACTTTGTCTCGCTGTTTAATCATTAATCCAACCAACAGGGTAGCAGCAGTAAGAATATGAAGAAACTGTACGTTTCTACCTTTAATTAACAGGGAAATGATTGGACAACGACACAAGTGTATTTAGTTTGATTAAAAACATAAAACAGTGTCCTGGCAGTTGCAGATTTTTTTTTATTGGTTGATAAATTTCTTGCACTCGAATGAAAACTGGGACACACAACTAATCCAATTTACTCCCCCAGACAAGAAGCCGTCCCTAACAGCAGATTTAGCTAGCAATGATCATTATTAAAATGTCACATGTAGGGATGCAAATAAAACGAGAGGTCGGATATCTTTTTATATTTTCTTCACGATATTATCAAAGTAGTGAGTAATGACTCCAGACTTCAGCTGCTCCAGAACAACGAGCGTCTAAACGCTGTATTTAAACCACGAGCTGCGTCGGTAATTATCCTCTGGAGCTCGTTTTATTCCGTGTGAGTTGAAGCGGAGCCGCAAGTTATCGCCCTCGCTGTCACATCTTGTGGGAGATGCACTTCGCCCTTACTTTGGTCTTTTATTTATCCATTTTAATTTCCCTTTCACCGACCACCGATAGTGTGTCACAAGTGTTTGATAACAATCAGTGCTCAAACAACACGAGGTGATATCTGGCTGATCTGTGCCTCACGGTTATGTACCAAAGCAGAGCGGCGAGACGACCCCGTGAGAGTCACTTTAAAGACTCCCTCCGCTCAAATGTGTGTGTTGCTTTGAGCGTCACTGTGTTTCACACTAGAAGGTTGTTTTCACATTCATCTGTTGAAGGAGGAGAGTTTCTCGGCGCTCACATTAAAGATGAGTTTGAGATGTGTTCGCACGAGCAGGATTTTGGAAGTTAATCATCCAACAAAGAAATGCACACACTGAGAAAGGCCTTTTCAGTAAAGTAGGAGACATCTTGTGTCCAAGAAAAGATAATTAGCTAATTCACAGATTTTAGATGTCAGATGTCATGTCTTAACAGCCAATCGCCATGTTGAGAGCCATGTGGACCCAATAGATATGCTCAGAATTTAGAACGCAGCACCTTTAAAAGCCACCGATGCTTTAAAGTTCTTTACCACTAATAGCACTACAGCTGTGTCTGCATCATGCACACACACAGAGGTACATGTACACGGGAATGCAATTCACAACCTGTCAACAGTTTCACGCTACCCTGCTGATCGGCGACATGTGACACGCAAAGAAGCGAAGAAATACATCAACAAAAGGCAGCAAAGAAGAAAAGCTGGTCAATAATTGGCTGTACGAGCGATTTATGTGAAAAGAGCACCTTTAAGTGTGTGTTACCTGGAGGCTAATTTGTATAAGCTTAATAAAGAACATATTTTAAGTTTAGCGCTGACAGCAGATATTTTCAGTAAACTTAACAAGGCAACTAATTTGTCTCGTTGCAGAAGCTCGTGCTTCATAAGCCGGACAGAGCAACTCAGAAACGAGAGGCGACTTCCACAGCTGGAATACGACCGTCGCTTTACAAACACACACGTATGAGACACTCGACCGCACACAAAGAGAAGTGCATGGTCACCCTCTCTCACACGAACACTCCTTGTCCATCTGTAGGTCACAGACCATCATGGACGCACACACACACGGGCAGCTGACACAAAGCGACACACACACACACACACACAGTGTACGGTATATTCCCACGCTGCATGCATGCAGTCCCTCTCCACAGACAGCACCACAGAGTACATCAATCCAATTGGTTTGTCCAACAATGCACACACCCACGCATGGTGACAGGAGACACTTACTGATTTTCTCCTCCGCTTGGGAGAACGGGAAGCAGCACAGTTGACCCATGGCGCCTCCTTCCCTCACCTCCTCTTCCCCTCTGTGTCCCCCCCTTTTTCCTTTTCCCCCCCAAAGAGAGCTCGATGGAGCGAGGGTCCTGCTTCCTCCCTCTGTCTCTCACAGAGACTCTTTATCTCCCAGTCTGTGTCACTCTTTCTCCCCCTCCACCCTCCTCGAAGGACAAACGGACTCGGTGAGGATGGAGGCAACCAAAAAAAAACAAAAAAAACCTCCCTTTCCCTCCGTGCAAGCCCGAAGAAGACCGAGCAAGTCAGCAGACGAGGAAAAAATGAAACGAGTGGCTCCTTCTCCTTGCTCTCGCTCTACTTTGCACTGGCACAGGGAGGAGGGGTGTGTGTGTGTGTCAGGGAGAGAGAGAGAGAGAGAGCGAGAGAGAGAGAGAGAGAGAGAGAGAGAGAGCTTGTGTGTGTAGAAGACAAAAAGAGTAATTTGTTGGTGTGTTTGAAGTGGGGAAAGCGGAGGAGGGGTATGTATGAAATAGAAAATGTGTGTGCATTTTATGTGTGTGTGTGAGTGTGTGTGTGTGTGTGTGTGTGTGGTGGTGAAAGGGGACAGAGTGGGAGGGGCGTGTTGTGTGAGCGAGCTTCAGTAAATGTATATTTAAGACGGAGACACAGTGAGCATGCTCACCAGTGTAGCAAGTGTGTGTGGAAGCGGAAAAGGGAGCAGTTTATATGAAGAGACAGCGGACACTACTGTGTGTGTGTGTGTGTGTGTGTGTGTATATATAGAGGGGGAGGGGGGGGGGCTCCAGGCTCCACCTTCCCCTCGTTATCCTAGCTTGAATAATGGTTGTAGAATAAAGCCGGCAGCTGCTGCCTGCGGCTTGTACCTTTGTTATTTATGAGACCCGTAATGTTCTTTTGTGGCGGACAAATATTCCCAGAGAACATTTATTTTTTAAATCCCTTATCAAAAACAGGTTAATTTCAATGTCACGTGTGGTTAAGATGACGGGAGGTCAGGGGTGAGGGTCAAGGGACTATGGAGACACGCCGAGAGCAGTTTGACATTTAGATTCGGTCGGTCTCGTATTATTTTGTTATCTTGTGCGGTGCAGTCCAGAAATGCTGCAAATGTAATGAATAATAGATACTGCAGCGTGGTATTCACATCCTGAACCTCACCGAGCCTGACCGGACGGTGTTGGGTTGGTTCAGGCTGATATGGTCTTTAAATCCCACCTGCCTTGAATGAGCTCTGGTTGTGTTTTTACTCGCTGGCATAATGAGGAATACTCTTCTAACCACGTGAGAGTGCTTCTTGACTTCCGAGTTTGCTGTCAAAGCCTGAAAATAAAGACAATTAGACAAAAGAAAAGCGCTATTTTGAGATATTTGTAGAGGTTATTCTTTAGGTATCTCATCGTAGACGACATTATATATCTTTGGGATTTTAACTTTAGCCTTGACCATTTTAACTGCATTAACATTAACATGATAGTTTTGTCTATTATCTATTGATAGCTCATCTAGTTAGCTTGTAAGCTAAATCTAGTCTTGCCTTTGACCCCCTAAAATACGGGATTCCCAAGCCGAACATGAGGATCAGAGTAAGAGTGACAGCATTCATTCATGAATCCTTGTTTGTTGTGATCATGCTGCATGTCAGACATTCCTCATCACACTTTGTTAACACACAGGAGCAGCAAAGTGTGACGAGTAAACGGTGAATAATTCAGTGTTTTGGTGCAGCCATACACTAACCAACAATAACTGACTAGTCAGCAGCAGTTTTCCCTCATTCTCATCAGCATACCTCAATCGAGGCTTTATCGACGCTGGCAGCATCGCTTGGTTATTTGCGTAGTGAAAGTAACTGAGACATTTTTATGTGACACATGTTGTGGTGCCTACAAAGGACCGACTTTCCTTCTCTCTCTCTCTCAGCTCAGCACTTCGCTGTGATGTAACGGCCTCAAACGAGCGCTCACAGTCGGAGCTGGGTTTAGTCTGGCAGCACGAGCTGCTCGCGCTGATTGAAAGCTTCATTGACAGCAGAGAAGTGATGCTGAGCTTCATCCATCTCTCGCATCATAACTCAGAACTAAGAGTCAACAGAGACCATCAGCCTGTGAGATTGAATCGATTTACAAAAAGATAGCAATAGCTGCTGTTTGTGAGGGAAAAGTATGCTGCTGTTAAAATACTTAATTTATAAGTACAATTAATTCAATGAAGTTCGTCAAGTTACTTTAAAAAAGCAGCTCTTTACAACTCAGTTTCCCATTCACATTCTGGAGAAGACTCACACACCTAAAAACTCACAAGAATAACTCGTCACAAATTAATTCGCAAGAGCCTTTTGTAGAAGAAGTAGTTTGTGGTCGTATTAAAAGTATGATTTTCTTCCCCCAATGATTCACTTTATAAAATAAAGATCTACTTATATCGGGACCAGCTGATAAATGTAGTCCGTTTTGTTTGTTTCAAAGTGTCGTACTGTGTGCAACGATGAGGATGCAGGTAGAAGGTGATGAGCGACACTCTTCTACCAAAAGGTTCACGCCTCCTCGACATCAACCTTCACCAGAGTCCTTGAGTAAAACAACGAATCACCAACGATTCCAGGGGCGCTTCAAGAAGCCCTCAAGAGGAGGCCTCGTTAGAACGCACTTCCGCTCTGCAGGGCTGATGAGGGATGACAAACGGAGGATGAGGAGACGTTGGTGTGAAGAGCGAGGGAGATGTTAACGCAAACAAGCACGCACACACACACGCCGTACAATGCAGCACAATACGCAGCGAGCTCAGCTGTGTGAGCAGACAGTGGAGGCGCGTCTCCAACAGCAGCATTCAGCTCACAGCTGCCACTTCTCACACGCAGCTGCATCCACTGCTATTTGAGGGGCTCAAGTGTCGTCATCGACGAGGCCGAATTGCTATCGAGCGTCAATCATACCATTTCCATATGTGTACATGAACACATCTAATTGACTTGTGCTTTTTAAAATAGGTGCGAATCAGCTTATATTCATTATCCAAAACACATTAATCAGAACCAAGCAGCGCTTTCATAACTAACATGTCATTTGTGGATATTTTAACTTTAGTGCACGTTTGTTTCCTGCACGTTTAATCATAAAACCCTAATTAACCCAGTAGAGTAGACCAACGAGTACATTTAAGACATTAAACATTCAGCACACTTTCATAAAAGGCCTTGAGAAAGAGAGAGAGGGAGAGAAAGAGAGAGCGAGCACTGCAACAGTGTTGACTTTGTTCGGCTGAAGGTTAACTCATAGTGCCTCAGTACTTAGTCACAGGACAGGTTATGCACACAGAGAGCACAAGACAGCCAGCCGTATGTTGCAGATAACAGGGCCTTCAGTCTGCTCTGGTGATAGTATGCCTCACTGTTTATTGTAATACTTATACATGCACGTACGAAACAACAGCAAGGGATGCACACGGCAGGACGTGCGAGCACAAAAACAAGCACCACGTGAGTGTGTTGTGAATAATGTTAAGACTGTGTGGAGCATTTCTACAAGACAATTAAACCGATGTAGCCAAACAGTCACCGTCTACTTTTACGACGTAAGATATTTATTTAGTGCGGGCATCAACACCTGGTCATGTATTCATGTCTTCCAAATGTACACAAATCAAACCACAGCTCGTCTATCCATCCATCATCACCACATACACACTGAACGTCATTCTGGTTCTTCTCTGGCCAACAGTAAAAGGCCCATTTTACATCATACAAATTATACAAGATAGAAGAATTATGAATTGGTCCTAATGTTAACCATTAAAGTACCCGGACAACTTAAGTAACTGTCTTATTTTAGTTATAGCTGTAGCTTTATTATCATTAAAAGCCTGTTTGCTTAACTGAACACGTGTCTCTCTCACTCACTCACACATACACACACACACTACCGGCTTTGCTTTTGCCGTTTACTGGTTTATTGCGTTGTACTGATTCGGTGAACATGCATTCATGCTCCACCAATGTTCTCTTACCCTCCAGTAAACAAACCATCCATTCAGTTGGCTGCTGTGAATGTGACCGACTGCTCTGTGGTATTTCTGTTTGCTCATCCCGGCTGTTCAGGTCGTTAAAGCTCCTCCGAATCAATCCTGCAGTTTACGGCTGTGGGGTTTCTCCGTTACGACTGCTGTGGGTTCGCATTTCTACCACAATCTCGAGGCTGTTTGCGATATTTACACAGCCTCTAATTCGATTTGAGTCAGAAAACTGTGAACAATGATACTTTTAGGATTCGTTTTTTATATTTGTTGTATTTCTAGTTTTATTGTGGTGGGTTTATTGTCATGACCTGAGGGACCGTTCTTCCTTTCTAAACCTTCATCCAATCTTCCTCCGTCTGCCGTGACCCACGCCGGCCTCCTTTTAATATCAGACCTCAACTCCCTCGTCTGTTTAATGTCACCTTCAATCAGACTCTCAATGTTCTCTCGCCGTTTGTCTGGCCATCCTATCTGCTCGTCTCATCTAGTCGGTCTGTTTAATTCTACTGCCAGCCTATTCTCCTCTCCCCATACTCATTCATCATTTGTGTTTAATCTCACTTAATCCACGCTCTATCCTCTTCGATCTCTCTCACTTGTCCTTCCATCCTCCTATCTGCTAAGTCACTGTTGTCCCCTTCTTCTTTAGCCTTTCCCCCTTGTTGTCCTTTCCTCTCTCAGCTACTTATCCTTGTCAGGTGCTTATTGTTTGCTGCACTGAATGCAGATTTAGATAGCATGACATAAGACACAAGCCTACAATGCACAGGCTTTGCTCTTAATGCTTTACGAATATTATTCAGGGTCGTACAGATGCTTAATGGCAACCCATGCCACGTGATATTTGTGTCTTTGCTTCCAAGATGTTGTGGCGGTCGTCTTCCACTACGACACGAGACAAAAACAAAAATGTCACACCTGTCGGGCTGTTGTCGGGCAGATGTTGCGAGCTCTGACTGCAGCACTGTGTGACACAGCCGGCTCAATGCAGTCAAGGTGTGAGAAGTTTGAAGTTAATGCGACATTCACTCAACGCCGTCAGAATGGGAAAGACAGGAACGCGGTTTCCCGACTTGGGATTGTTTTATGAATCGCCCCATTGGTAGCCTTGTAAACATATAATTTAAAAAAACTAAATGAGTAACTTTGGCAGTGTGATGTATTTTGAGTGGCTTATTAACCAGCAAACCCAAACAAGCTGTGCATAGATCATTCTAAATTAGCTGAATCAACCGCATTAGTGCAGCAGATGTTCATGCCAGTGACGGAGGCTTTGCAGTCTGTTTCCAACTGTTCGTTGACATTTAGGTTCTTTTTCACTAAGTGGGAAAAATCTGTGACTCTCGTTATGACATCATAAATGATAAGACTTAACCGGCCAACCAATGACACAGACTTCTATAAATAAAAATAGCTCTACGCCTGGTAAACTACCGTTAATATTTCTTCCCCTTGAAGAGTATTTTCTTTTGAAGCTATGAAATGACATCCGGCTCAAGCGTGTTAAAACGCTGTGCTGCTATCATCAAACAAACGTCTGTAACGCCTCTGTGGTTTAAGATGCACGTATGCAAGTTCTGTCCCAATGCATCCGAAAGTCTTAATATAACAATGACACGCTGTTAATGCAAAGTGAAGAGAAAAAGGGGGGGAAATGAGCTGCAATGTCCCAATAATTAATCAACAGTTACTCTACGGTGCTTGCACTAGAAATCACATTTTAAAATCCAATTCTTCACGCAGATGTTTTTTAACCAAATTAATTTCATCAATTTAATCCAATTCCCCGAGCCTTGTTTTTTTAAATATCGAGAGCATCATCATTTTTATATCTTAAAAACAGAGTAAATGTATATTTACTCGTGTTCTCCGTCCTGCAGAAGGAGCTCCCTACAGAACCCTCCGTGCAGGTTTATAGTTCATGGTCACGGTTCAAATTGGGACGCAGGATGCTTTCCCTCGTCAGCATTTTCCTCCTTATTACTGCCAACACGTTCAGCCTATTTACGGCGGTCTAGTGTGTGTTCCCTCTGAACCAATCCAATGACTTTTTACACTACATGTCACAATGAAGGCCTCAACAACCATTAACCGCTAGAATATTGGTGTTCCGAATGCTGCAGTTTAATATTTCACCAGGAATAAATTAGCCCACTTAAATGCAAATTAGCAAATTGCGTCATCGTGGCTGGCGACTGGAAAACGAGCGCTGCCAAAGACCCGTCGTATAGGAAGCAGCCGAGCAGCACAGTCCGTACAGAAGTGAGCGACCTTATATCACGATAAAAATACCAAAAGGTCACAGAGCAACAAACCACCTTCATCTGTCGGTGATGCTGTTCCAGTGCTCGTTGTTTGTGTTGGTGTGCACATATTTATGCATGTATTAATGCTGTACTGTGAATACCAAAAGGCCATGACAGGAGCTGCACCTACCGCTCTACCGGAAAAATAATTATCTCCACTTTACAGATCAGCTGGAAATGTCAGCTGATCTGTTACCGTGTAAGAACACAAACGAGTAAAGACGAGTTACTCATGACACGGCATTTTCCAGTTCATCTCTCAAATAGTTTTTGGCCTTTCTACACACTGGCTTTCCAGAGAAAACGTTTTCCTGCTAACTGAACGGAGTTTAAACATTACCCAGAAGTCCTTTAGAAGCGACGTGACAAGCGAGGAGACTTTGTCATCACAGCGCGGATATATTATCCATCTCACAAACACGCGCTCCTTTAATTACCGCCATTCTTTTTGCTTACATTAAAGCAGCGCGTGGGATCAGAATGAGATGAGACTTAAGTGTGTTTTTGTGTCCGACGTATAAACTTTCATCCATCTGTCTAAACAGAAGCGGCAGCACAATACTTCATGCTATTTCTTTCCTCAGCACTTAGAGCAGAGGAGAGAGAGAGAGAGAGAGAGACAACCACGCAGTGTGGCTTTTTAGTTAAACTTCAGCTCATTGTTTCACAAGACGGCGGCATGATGCAGCATGTGATCCAGGCTGACTGTTTGTGATTCTGTTTTACTGATTTACTACTTTGCTGTTTTTAGCCACAGGTGTTGGCCAAATCCACTAGTGTCAAGATTTTAAGGATTATAACTTTGATGAGAAAATCCCAAAACCTCCCGTCTTGTTTTTTTCACCATCCGTATGTTCTGGCCCCTCCCCCTCATCTCCACACACAATGATACCCTAGGTTGTGTATCACAGGCTCTGTTGTGGATTATGTTGTACAGTGGATTATAGGATTAACGTATACAGACATAATCAGACACTGACCAGCGTGCTCCACCAGATCGGTGTGACGAACAAGGACGTGGAGGAGGACAAACCCGGCAATAACTAACCGAGAGGTTTGACCTTCTCTGGTGGAACTTACACAGCTTGATAAATCTTTATTACTCCATCAAGGTCTACATTCAACAATAAGTCTATTGGCAGTGAGGCTTTATTCTACATACATTTACAGCTCTGTCATTCTTAAAACGTAGGTTTTGTGATAGACTGTGTTTTCCCACCTTCCATCCAGTTGCCGTTTTCCATTCATGAAAAATGTCTTCGTCAATCTAAAAACCACTGTATGCTTTGGAAGTTTGAGGACATATTCAGTCAACAACTACGGAAGGTAGCCTAGCTTGTGCAGTACATCTGGCTAAACCAGCAGTGCCAGTTTTTCCCAATAATAAAAAAGGTGCAAAAAGTTACTTTCCAATTTAAAAAGTTTAATTTTGTGTTGATTTTGGCGGCCCCTGTGGACAAAGGCGGTAGTGTTTTGTGTCCTAAAGATCTGCAGCTGCCAGACTCACTTTAGAAAACCTCTAACACAGCACAACAATATCTATCTAAGGTGGCAAACATTAGCAATTATCAGCAACTAATTATACCGGAACAAAGTGGTGGAAGTTCTCTGTAAACTGAACAGTACAACCAAAGCCCTACAAGGTAACACAACTCCCCATTCCATTCTCAAATGTAACACTTTGAAGTTTGTTTGAAGTGTCTTTAAATATTAAATCAGTTACTTCTTGTCCAAATATTTACTTTTCCAAAACCACTATTTGACATTAGCATAACCCCTCACGGCACTCATTTAAAGAGAAAACATTTTAGAGCCGGTTCACGGTGGTGAAGAACACCAGGAGCAAACAGTTGATATTTCATTCAAACTAAATCATGACTGGTGAGTTGCCTGCAAGCCAAATTAATCGGAGCACACAAGGCCAAATTGTCTCTGGCGCTGTGCTCACTCCACATAAAATGCGCTGTATTACATAAATTCCAGCAAACTTAATGAAGAACGCTGAGAACAAACACAAGAAAGCCGCCACAGAGCATTCCAACGTCAGAGAACTGGATGCACTGCTCAGTTTTACCTTTCATGCATTGAAACATATATATGTATATTGTTATGAAAAACACTTAAGACGTGTGAGGTAAACATCCTCCTGCTCTGTCGCTCACTCCCACTCCCACACACACACACACACACACACACAGTCGCTCTTTGTCTCTCACAGACAGCTCAGTGATCCACAAAACATTGTGACAGCCTCGTTCCACCCATGCTGACAGCCTCGCTCACACTCACGGCAATCAGTGCAGCTCCTTCACAGTGGGATTGTAGGAGTCCCTGTCAAGTGGCTTATGCGTACTTGGAGGTGTACGCTAATCCTGTTACAGTGTGATAATGTATTCATGCGTTTGTGGATGTTGGTGGAGATCCTGGGAGACACAATTGCACATAAACCCTGTTTTCCTAAATAAGATTAAAAAAGGCACGTTCAGCATGAATTTTATGTTTTTGTTGTATTTGACACTGCTGCTTTTAAAAAGGTGCGATATGTTTAAGAATTGGCCACATGCAAAAAACAAATAGGCGTCAGAATTTCACCTCAATAATGGCAACATATACTCTAAACTTACCAGTCACCAGTTGTAAAAACTAAAATAAAGCCAAATATTTACTAACAGCAGGGCAAGAATACGCAAAACTCGTCGACACTGTAACCTCTTCAATCTGTTGATAATGCTCATTTTTTTATGTTTCAAACTGAAATTCTGGCCAGATCTATTATATTGCACCTTTAAAAACTAAAATTATAAAAAAGGTACTCAAGTCACAATAGCACAACATTAAAGTTTATTTTGGCTAAAGGTAGTATAAAAGTATTTATTTGTTTTGGTACGTAGATCTTTGATCTATAAAAGCCACAAAGCATCCTTCTTATGTTCAATATTCTACCTCCACGTTCCTATTCGAATAACAAAGCAGTTTAATGATTAAAATGTGATTACAAACAATGATTTTTGCATTTCTTCCAGACACTTCTCATTAGCAAACAGTAGACATTGCATTTGCCATCATCACTGTCAATCGGTGTTGGCTTACGACAGTCACAAAGCACCAGCACTTGTTGCATCTCACATCCCTGTTGATTCCGCGTTGGCCAAACTGGACGAGATGCTGTTTGAAACCAGATTGGGACCGATACATTCATAATAATCATCTTTCCTTTAGAGAGCACTTTGACATCGCCCGTCTGGCTTCAACCCAAAGTCCGACAGCGGTCAACGGTGCCATCTGGAGTTCATGTGGAGCGACACAGCAACAATATCTACCGGGTCAATGTCAGTATGTGACAAAAAGTGAACTATTATCTCCACGCTTCACTGCTAGACCTCAGGATACTCACATCAGAACATAAACCCGCTCCACTCACATTCATTTGAATTAATTACGGCCACAACGTCAGGCCCATTAGCATCACATTCATTCAGCAGCCATTATAGAGCCGCTATTCAACAACGCTGGCAACTGTTGAAAGAACTGGGCAGCCATGATTTAATGGAAATGAGCTCTTGAGTATCCCCATGGTGTGTGATTAGGCCAGCTTGCTTCTCTTTTAGCTTCTGATAAGCACGTTAAGATTTATGGTGTTATTTTATATACTTATTTTAAAACTCACCTCCCAGGCACACAACAAGCACTCCCACCTTTGTTGACTGTTATGCAAACAGTCAACAACCTACCCTAAGTTATTCACAACTTTACACAACTTTGAAGCATCTTATCTGTCATCCAACATCATTGGCAGGAAATACAACACACAACAACTACAGCAACATATTTCCCCAAAATATGCCAATCTTGCCCCACTGCAACAGAAACTCATTGTTCTGTATGTGAGCAGAGGGCGCCCTCTGGGGGTCAATAATGCACCCGATAGCCAAATACTGCCTACACACACATGTCCCTGTGTGTGTGTGTGTGTGTGTGTGTGTGCGTGCGTACTAACCAAGTTGTAGTGACGTCTCAGTGTGGTAATATCCATCTTGTTGCTTCTTTTTCAACATGGAACAAAGATCCACCCGCTCAACTGTCTGGTCTCCAAAAAACCTGTGTTGCAGTGTTGCAATGAGACAGACAGAGTGACAGAAAGAAGGGAATAATACAAACATTATGCATTACTGTTAAAACATTTAAAGTGGAAAGACAATCATAGGGTCTTGAAGAATAAACCAGTGATTCACAAAATTGATTTAAAGAAATAGTTAAAATTGGATTCATGCAAACAGTGCAGTAGGTCTTTCCTGTTTGTCATTATTACACCTGAAGCATGAAGAATGGACAAATAATGTCCTCTGGACTGGTCAGTGTGCTTGGATGTCTGAACGGTTACACGACAGAACAAACACCTACTTGTTTGTATAGTTGGAGTAGAGAGCCGGGTCCACACGCTTTATACCCTGAGAGACACACAAAAGGGAAAATACTGTTAATGTCATGTTCATCACACTTTTTAAGACACGGGCATTCACTCTTGACACACACACACACACACACACACACACACACACACACACACACGGCCTGGGGTGGACAAGAAGCCGCCCAGCAGACGCCAGTCAGGATACAATGTCAACAGGTGTCAAAGGACAAGCTTATTTTCCTGTCCACCCCCCCCCCCCCCCCGCCTCTAATTTAAATCTTTATCCATTTCATACCCATTCTCTCAATCACGCCGCCATTTTCTGTTTCCCTTCTTCACATACCTTTCTCCTACTTCTGTGTAACTTCTCCCCCTAATCCACTCTAATATAACAGTTCAGAAACCATAAAATCTTATAAAATACCACAGCAGGCGTGTTGTTCACAATAGTAGTTTTGTCCGGAACAATAATTTGGCACTGCGACTGCGTATGAACGCTTAATTGGAGTAAGTAATACGATGCAAATCTATGTTGACATGATCCATTAAAAACAAAACCATGCTGTGCCAGTGCAACTCTATGCTCTTATTGATTCATTAAAATTAATTTATTATGCAACTACAGAAATTGTTGAATATAATGGGTTGTTTTGTTTTTTGTTTGGTGACTTAAATCACAACTTGGTCTTACAGTTCAAGTAGTTTATAGTCAAATCTATTAATTGTTTTCTGATGTGCACAATGCAAGAACTTCCCAGAGGCCCAGTGGGGAGCGACTCTCTGTATTTCTCTTACACTAGAAAGTAAAATGTGTTCAGCTTCTCCAACATGCCTACAGATTAAAAAACAGCTTGATACTAGAATTAAACTACAAACCTGTAGAAGATAATAAAAAAAAAACATTACAATCAGTTATATATTGGCAGTAAAATGTATGTTGGACTGATAATCATGTTGATAACATGCTAATTTACTGAGCATCTCTACCACTATAGAAGCTTAGTGTGTGTACGTGTGTGTGTGTACCTGGGATCGTAGTTTGGATGCTCTGGACAGCTTCATAATGGTGAGGTGGGGTTCAAACCCACGATTGCCTTCTTGCAGAAGACCCTTCTCCTCAAAATGGCTCCGCAACAGATCTGCAACACACAAACACAACAGAAGGTCATACAAGCAACCATTTTTATTGATAAGGCCAAAAGGAGGAATGTCAGTTATTATGTCAGTTGGCACAAACAGCGCAGACATAGATGGCACAGAATGTGTGTCAGAAGCTCTTTACTCACATATCACATGAACACATGACATGAACACATACACAAGAAGACCAGCAAGGACAAACACACACAAACAAAGACGCACACACCAGCTGATGAGGTTTAGAGGGAAACCATGGAGGTATTTTTAGTAGAGCAGCTCTACAGGGAGAGAAAGGCTAGTAGATAATCAATAAGAGTGGTGGAAGGAGCAGGCGAGAGGACAGGAGAGTCTGATTTCACGCCTTATCCTTATATTGCTTTTCCAAGGGTAACAATACGGACCTTTATCTTCTGATGTTGCCGTTTCATTTTTCACGTCAGGAATATTAATAAAACTTCGGGAAAGAAATCTGGAACTACTTGGCACCGTTCTTTATGACCGCTCTTTTTGTTTGACAAGCGTTTTGAAAGTGTCGACATGCTGCGGGTCATACAGGTGTTCAGAGAATGAGACTATACAGATGTGTTGCTGTGTTTTTGGGGCTGTTTTAAAGCCCAACTACTGCCATGTAAAGGCAAAATGTCACCGCCCAAACGTCAAGATCAAATCAGCAATTGAGCAAAATTGGTTCCTATTAATAGTTTCTCAACACACTTCACCTTTGCTGCAGCTCGCACTCCATCACTCAAGGGTTAGAGTTGATTGTGTTTGGTTGGGTCAATTATGGAGGGTCTGCCTGTGTTTGTGTCAGCTAAGAGGCACAGTTTGATGGGATAGATCCAGACTTTAACACTTTTTATGCTGCATGTTGAATGTCTAAGCAAGAAGAAGACACACCCTCTATCACTACCACACGCTTCTCTGGTCATTTAGTATGAAAAGCACATCACTACTGCCTAAGATTTAACTAAACCTGATAGCTGTGGTAATTACGTAAAACCTCAGCCCTTGTAGCTCTTTCTATTTAAAAGATTAATTTACTGCGTTTCCTATTCATATCAAGCCTCGAGATGAAATGCCTTTTGGGATTTGTCTCGGCCATCACCAACATGCCAAATGTAGTATTTGCTCTGCTCTGAGCAGTTAAGACACTGGATGAGCGGCTGGGACATTTCCTGTTGAGCCTGTGCACAGAAAAGCATGTGTCTACTTTTGCAAATCCCTGCCTGCATATTTCTCATTAAGCAATTATGAGTGCGTGTGCGTGTGTGTTGGTGTTGCAAGAGCACAGAATCCTCTTAGAAATGTTAGATTAGTGTTTTTGCCAAAGGCACAACACAAAAACACATAAATGCTTCTGCACACACCCCCACACTTGTACAGATAAAAAACAACAGACGTCATCAGATGAATGAATGCATGTCACATGCACAACCCCAGATGTGTGTGTGTGTGTGTGTGAATAGTATGCAGGTACACACACACACGCAGAAAATCATGCAAATACAATATAATTTGACCAGATCTACGAGGATGTCGTTACACTCAATATCAAATGAGTGCAAGTGGTTGACTATCAAGAACTCAAGCTTACATCCATCGACATCCATTATGTTCTTACGGTGTTATATTATAGTACAGGACCCGACTGAAGGGCCACAGGTAAGGTCAAACCATTCCGCCTGCTCCCCACAAGATCACCTTAACGCATGTCCACAAGAACAGGCAGGCTTGGACCACCTATGAACTTTAAATGAGAGTTAGCCCACTCACTTTACCACCGACAACCCCCAGAATATACCCCACGCTCCCTTAAAGCGGTCTAATCTGTGACCCGTAGCAAATCCCCCACGTCAGCGAGCATCCATAACAAAGACTACAAATCCTCCAACCAGCTGCAGTCCTCAGCTGACCCCGAGTTCAGACGTCCCTCCACCGGGACACAAAAGAGAACGTACAGTATCACATTAACATCCTCTGATGAAATGTTTCCCCTTAGTAATATACAGCACGGGTAGCACTGAGAAAACTACTATGATGAACAAAGTGTAATATAGTGACACTGACCTGCCACGCTGTCCAGTGTGTGTCTGTGTTCTCCGGGGGCCAGCCCAACAAACACCACCTCCTTCCTGAAGTGACCGATCCCTGAGAAGGGCAGCACCAGGTCCCGCCCACCCAGTAGCTCAGCCAATGACGGCTCGAACTGAGCCAGCACAGTTGCCGCCCTATAAGGAAATATACACATGAATTTACACACACAACACAACACACACACACACACACCAATTCACAACTTAATCCTCTCTCTCCCTCCCTCTCATATTACATAACGAGTGAATCTAGTGATTACTAATGACACAATCTTCTGCGTGATGCAGATTAAGCATCAGTATCGCCACATAAACATGGCCGACACGTTCCACAGCTGCATTGAGTTGTGTCTTTAAACCCTGGTCATGAAATGTTAGGACGACAACTTCACAATATGAAATGTACTTTTTATTTTTAACCACATATTCAACATGGGAATTAGTTTTTCACAGTTCTTCTAGTTTACCTAAAATACTAGAAACTGGTCGCATTTTTCCTCAATGGAGACACTACTTTGGTTAGTACTTTCTGTCTTTATACGGGTGATTATAACATAAAAAATATAAGCAATGAGATGATTAACTTAAGTGGGACAATATGACCATTCACATCACAATTTTTGGGGGGGATATTGCAATGTAAAGTAATGAAACGTATGTCAAAAAGTCTAAAGGAGGCAGTCTTATTCTGATTATTAATTGTAATAAAAGCCTCAGACTACATTATAAACTACATTCTATCCTCAGGCACTGTCCTCCTTCAGCAGTGTTTCATCAGAGGAATATAAACCTAGAACATTTGCAGGCGTATCAACAGGTTTTCCTGAAAGTACGGAGAGGAAGAGATAAGACAGGAGCAGCAGTAACGTGACATGTTGGTGATTAGTCACTGCAGAACTCTGCATCCCCGTCTTCAAGCAGTAACTTATGTCTGTACAAAACAAACATGAGCAAGACCTTGTTTCTGGTGTTGTGATAATGTACATGGTCACAGAGACTGAATGGGAAATCCGACTATGGCAGTTAACTAATTTACGGGATACTCTTCATGTTTGAAGTTCAGTATTTTAGCTGTAGTGTGTTGTATTCTGGGGGAGCAATAAGGAAAATGGAGAGACCAGGACAAGACAAAGAGAATTAATTCTACTCTATCCTAAATTACAGAACAGACATAACGATTAGTCAATGTGCAGCACAGAAAAACATCTTAAACGGCTCGTCTTATCTTAAAGTTTCAAAGGAAGGAGAAAATCTATCTTCCTAATATAAAAGCACTTCCTAAACTCATTACCGGTTCCTATCCAGCGTTCCTTCAGTTTAACGCTTAAGAATTTAACACCAATTGTACAAAATCCAAAGTTTAACTTGCCGATGTAGGCTGTCTTGTCGGAACTGGGTGCAGTTTCAGAGTCCACCAACATTGTGCGGAATAAGTCTCCTACTCCCTCATTTGACTTGTATGGATTGTGTTTTGTTATCGTCACATTTTAAAATTGTTAGGTCAGAAATAAAAATCCTACTTCTCACATTTTTAAGACCTTTTAAAGGCTGATTTAAGACATTTTAATACCAATTAAGGCCGTATTTTTGGATTAATAAATCCAATGCCTTTTGCAATCATCCTATCTCAGACCTCTCCTCCTCACTAGAACTGTAAATTTGATTCTTTAATCACCACTCGTCCGGTCATGCCTGTATATAATTAGAATGTGCCGGTCGTTCATAAAATCAACGGCTCTCACTTGTCACTGTGAGGAGTCTGAGCACTAAACATATCGATGGAAACCTTTGTAGTTTAATATATACAGAATATATATAACAGCGTGATTAAATGGTTTTAGTAGCCTTCCAATCATTGTGTGTGTTTGTATTGTTCCCCATCTTCATTGTCATACAGATCTAACAACAGTGCTGCTGACATTTTCTGCAGTTATTTTGAATCAAGGACAGGCTCTATGTCGCCCTAATTTGGGATTCTCTTAATTAGGACGGTTCTGTAAAAGCTACATTTCTTACCTAAAATAACATATGTTTCTGTAATACTGACAATCCTAAATGTCATCATAAACTGGGATAAGATTTTCTGTAATGAGGTCTGTGTGTGTGTCAAAAAGCGTATTAGTAATCATATGCATGCATGTGTACATAAAGAGGGGGACAAATCAACAATGCAATATATACGGTGGTCTGCAATCACATACAGTAGCACCGGTATTGGATTACATTTTGTTCGACTATCTGAACTTTGAACCGTTTTGTTTCCCGACAGCTCAGACTTCACCAGTTAATGGACTGTTTAACATTCAAGTAACGACACGTGTTCATGTTGTTGTGCTTGTGAATTTATGGCTCTAATTATAAGCAATTTGGTGCGCACCACTCTTCATAATGTAGGATTTCTGCAAATTACAGGATACATTAGACGGCTCAATATACTGTGTGTATGCTGGGATTGTTTGTATGTTTGTGTTCATTGTGTGTGCGTCCACTCACAGGTCTACTTGCTCCTGACTGGCGAGATGAGTGACTAACAGCGTGATGTGGAGAGTTGGGACGGGGAGCATGGCTTTGGCCAATCGGGGCTCCTGCTGAAGCACCGCCTCCTGGACCTCGCTCACAGCTGAACTGATCTGTCGTTGGATACATTTAATTAGCAGCAGCCGGCAGACGCTGTCACACACATGAACTGGCTGTTCTCTGTCTCTGGTCCTACCCCTCCACTCCTCTTGGTATGGACGGGGGGGAAGACTGAACGGAGGAGAAACTGGAGCAACTTCTGCCGTTCAACATCACAGCTGAGGCGTCAATAGATGAGGACCATCAATGTTCATTCAGAGGAGCTTTTGAGTCAGTAAGCATTCAAATTTCAGAGTCATCATCTCTCAGGTAATTGACCTGAATTCAGAGTTTTTATCCATTATAGATCGAGCTACACTGACCATGACCAAGTGTCAGACACTAAATTCATCAAAGACAGATGGAGAGAACAGATCATTTAAAGGGTTTCTGGTTCTCTTATCTCCTCTAGTATAGTTTAGCAACCCACACGGATGTTTTTCGTGAAGGACGACACCAACGTCTTTGTATGTTTTGGTCAATTTACTACAAATCTTTAGCAAATTACTGCCAACTGTCCAAATCATACCTTTACACTTTGAATGCTGTTTTTACAACCTGCCATGCATCCACACATTTCCATTTATTCTAGCAGTGTGGAGATAAACTTGAAAGACTTGAAACATGCTTATGATACAGATAATCCATCACAATGATTATGGAAGCACATATTTTTTGTAAAGTCTTTTGAGCAGGCGGTTGAGTTGCAACCATGAATGATATTGGGAATTTGGAAGCTACTTATTAGAAGTGAGAGAATCACGCGATTTATAATTAGGCTGATCAACTGTAAATGAACTGGCAAAGCTTAGATATAGAGAAGTATCTGCAGTTTTGTAATAAACGGGACACAATGTGCACAAACTTCAGCATGATCCTTAAAGTACAGCAAAGTGAAGAGACCAGTAATTCATCACCTGTGTGTTGGTGATGGGGATGGAGACAAAGTAGTTGGGTCGTTGGCTCTCTTTCTCTTTCTTTTTCTTCTTCTTCTCTGCGTCCTCTTCGCTGTCCACTCGCCCTCCATTGTCTCCTCTCTTCCTCTTCCTCTCTTTCTGGGTCGACTCTGAGTTGGAAACTAGACAACAAGGGGCGAGCCAACTTTATATTTAAAAAAGGAAAAGTGAATTCTAGAGTTCATCAAAACATATTAAGAACATGCATACATGCAAGCTCTTTCCATGTAGTGGGGCTGGTCACAGAAAACGGAAGCTCCGACATTAACGTATCCAAAGTATCAGCCGACTTGAGCTGTTTCTTCTTCAATTTCTGCCTCGCCCTCTTTATCTTCCTCCTCATCTGCCTCTCGCTTGATCCTGCTTGAGAGATAAATTACAATATAACAAACACACATATTGTATATGTATGAACATGAATAGGAGAGCACTCATACACATGGGGTGCATGGGCATGGTTCAGGAACACAGTATACTTGTCCCATGTGGCTTTTTCCTTAAGATATTGATTAGGCGCACCAAAAAGACAACTATACACTCAGTGTGCTTCACTAAAGCTTTTGGAAATGGTTCACAACAAGATGAAGCAATATCTTATACACTTTAAGTGATTTAATTGGATAAAAAAGGGAAACAAATGTCATGACGTGACTGATGGAGGGATCATTTCTCTTTTGAATTGAGAACCACTAACAAAAATAATAATTGCATCTAATGAAGCAATTCTGAACAGGAGTACTAAAGATTTAATAATAGCACACAGTCTTCTTGGACTTTAATTGCACACAAATTGTTATAATCAGGAAGGTGTTGTAGAGCTTCTTAACAGGCTTCTATACGTTTTACAAACCACCAAATGTCATCGTACTTTCAAATATTTTTCCAGCACAATTAGACTCCATCCGCCCATCACTACTGTAACCTCCATCCATCCATCCCTCTGGTACAAAGTGCCACTGCGTAAGTTGTTTTTTTCCGAGCGTACCCAAGTCAAATAGTTTAAACAAGTGCTGAATTAAATTTTGGCAAACCCCCGGCAGCGTCTCAGGCAGTCAGTTGTACTCACCCGGCTCTGTGGAGGCGCTGGTGTCTTGAGGGACCTTCATGGTGACTGCATCCACCTGACCTGGACTCATCTTCTTCCGCTCCTTATCTTCTGTCCCAGTCTCCTCTCTAATCAGAGCTTCTTCACAACCACCACCACCCTCCTCACCATCACCTGAGGCAGGTGTGGTCTCTTTGCCATAGGAGACACTGGCTGGCTGCATGTCACACACTGTTCGCTGATACAGACAGGACTAAAACAAAGAGGAACGACCATCAACCATCATCATATTGCACTGTTTCTTTCTTTTAAAGACTTTCATTTAATTACCTTTAGTCGGAGCACGTGTGCAGATAGCTTCAGCGCGGAGACGTTACAACAGTGACTGGTGGATGTGGGATGCAGCCTCCGGAGTGGGAGTTCATTGACAGCAAAACAACTCTGTAAACGAACGATTTTCGAACACGTCGATCTAATAATCGGTCTCAACAGAACGCGACCGATGAGCATGACACACAACGAAGTGGGACAAACTTTAGCTAACAGCTGGCTAGTTGCAGAGACATAACAAGCTAACTTAACTACAGCTAACCTGGCTGCAAAACGGATATAAGTAGCCTAAAACTCTCTTCGGGATAGTTACCGATGAGAAGCTTCTAAGTACAGACATTATTTGCCTCCCTGTAGCTAACAGCTGTTCAAAGTAATCACACAGCCATGCAGTGAGTTATCTGTTGAGCTAGCTAACAGTTAGCTAACTGGTGTGCACCAAATTAGCTTCACGAACCGGAATATCATTTTTGGTAACTTGTCATTGCGTTGTTGGTGCAGAAAGCTCGTTGGTGGCAGTCTGTCAGAAATATTCCTCGAAATAAATAACGGAAAATAACACAACGCGCGCTAACTTGGAATGCCGACTGGAAGCAGTTTGTAAACAATGTCCAACTTCCGGCCTGGTTTTTCAGAGGAAAATAGCTTTTCTCTTTCCAGAATAAAAGCATCGGGCGCTTGACCTAGCAGATGAAGCTGGTTCTGTCCACGTGTAACCTCTGTGAGATGTCTCCTGGCTAAATGAATCTCTTGGTGCTGGTCAGGCTTGTGGTAACAGCAGGTTTATTCCACATCTGCATATATGACAAAGGACAACAGTTCATCACTTGTGGACAACAGCGCATGCTCTAGTAATGAATCCTCCGTTGTGTTCCGGATTACCCATTTTGAAATACACTAACACAGTGGTATTATGATACAGTGATCGTATAGTGGGTTTAATTTCATGTAAATAAAATAGCCGAAATAGAAATTGTCTCTCTCTTAAATGTATGAGGAGAAATACAAAAAAATATATAACCAAAAATATATTTACACAGATTTCTCACACTGGACTGTTACCTTTTTTTAAAAGTATTTTCCATTTTATAATAACAATTGTGTAAATGAATAAACATGTAGACTATAGAAAATACTCCATCTGCATGTTTAAAATAGTATCACACTCTATAGAACAACATACTGTAACATACCTGCATATATGACAAAGGACAACAGTTCATCACTTGTGGACAACAGCACATGCTCTGTTCAGAAAGACGGCATCACGTTAATGTTAGCTAGCTATACCGGAGACATTTTTACTGGCAATAAAACACATAAAAAACGATTACTTAACTTAATGAAAACATGACGAATATAACCTAAGACAAATAATATACAACAAAATAAAGCCAGCTCAGCTCTTATGTACTTTTAAAGTTAGTTAACATTATATTGTCCACGGACATTCACGGACCCGTAGTAATGAATGGGTTCAGGATTACCCATAGTCCTTTGCGTCTACTATTCAGTGCAGGTACAAATTTACAACAGCAGGTGGCGTAGTGTTCCCATTTAGCGGGAACCTTTTCAACTATATTACACACGCAGGTCCATAAGGTGCTCACCAGTTCTACCAGCGGACCACAGGCGGTTTTTACGGCCACAAGTGCCGCTTCAAACACTTTAACGGAGAGTAAACGGTGTTTTTGACTGTCGTTGGTGGATTGTCTCCAAGTGTCCTACGGAGCTAATGAAGTTAGCATGCTAGCAGCAAGTAAACGGACCCGAACGTAACCTAGCAACACAGCGCAGCTCAGAGTGAGCGAACCGTTTTTAACGGTTAGTTTGTCTGGAGGAGAAGTTTCTGTGGGTTAGTGAAGATGTCTAAAGTCCAAATGCTGAGATGTTTAGTCAACCAGCGACTAACTGCGGCTGCTGAGGAGATCTTTGGTCTGTTTGAAAGAACCATAGCGGAGTACAAGGAGGAACTTTCTCGTTCAAAAGAGGAGAACGAGCGACAACAGAGGCAACTGCGCGCTGTTTTCATCCCTCAGCTCCGGTTACACAGAGCAGGTTGGTTCACTGTTTATTCTCTCAGCTTCTTTATGACGGAAAATATTTACAATTTGTTCTCTTTGATAACACCACGTGGATTTTGCAGCTTGTTGAATTCTAAAATGATTCATATGTTCATGGTCACATAAGAGTTTATTAAACATTAAATTATCTGGGTCCATTGCAACAATGGAAAGGGGGTGCAGCGTATGGCGGTGAAGGTTTGAATGGGAGCACTGACTATAACATCCAGCTGTTATCACAACACCAATGTACAAAATCATCACAGAACACTGCTCCCTAAAATATAACAGTTTATATGAACAATACTGATCATAAATCAATAATATACATCAACAAACATCAAACAATTACAATCATACTTCCTAAAAGCAACAAACAATCGTGTGTGTGTGTGTGTAGGAGGGGGTGGGGGGGTTCAACCTCGACCTACTAGGTTCCTGAGAGCAGACGACGTTTATTGGTTCAGATTGTGTCATTGTTGTTATTGTCACATTTCAGTTTCATCATCTTTACGTGGATGTTCTCTCTGGCTGACTACCAAGGTGGAGTGCTATTGGTTCAGAAACGATGATGCACGTCCACGGTTACGTTGTGAATGCTTCTGAAGGTTCTATCCACTGTTTCTACGCTGGCAGGTTTACGTACATTAGTCAACAATAACTGCCCACATGATCACATCTCAGCCGGACTTTATGGACGATGCAGGTTCTTTGAATACTTCTTAACAATGTTGGGTAGTGCCACACTTTTTTTTTCTGTTTGGTAACTGTGCACAGGGAGTGTAAGAGGGAATGATGGCAGGAAAGAAAAGTGTATGCACAGGAGACTATCTGCTCAATACTAATATTTCTTTGTAACGTCTCTGTGTGTGTTTACTGTTTTCCTGCAGACGTCCAGCAGCTGTTGGTGGTTCAAGAAGAGGTTCCCCCTGAGCAGCAGGAGTGGAGCTACAGTCTGGACCAGGAGGACCCAGCACCCCCACACATTAAAGAGGAACCGGAGGAACTCTGCACCAGTCAGGAGGGAGAGCAGCTTCAAGGGCTGGAGGAGGCTGATGTCAAGTTCTCATTCACTCCTGTGAAGACTGAAGATGATGAAGAGGAAGCTCAGTCCTCAGAGCTTCATCAAAGACAAACTGAACAGATGGAAACAGAAGCTGATGGAGAGGACTGTGGAGGACCAGAACCAGGCAGGAACTCAGATCCAGATAGACATCCAGAACCAGATACTGATGAGAAGACTGTAGACTCTTCTGACACTGATGACAGTGATGATTGGAAGGAGACCAGACCAGGATGTAGTGCTGGTGAGAAACTATTTAGATGCTCAGTTTATAATACTAATACTCAATACTAATATTTCTTTGTAACGTCTCTGTGTGTGTTTACTGTTTTCCTGCAGACGTCCAGCAGCTGTTGGTGGTTCAAGAAGAGGTTCATCAAGAACCAGATACTGATGAGAAGACTGTAGACTCTTCTGACACTGATGACAGTGATGATTGGAAGGAGACCAGAGAACCTCAGTCAGGTTTAAACTATGTGAAACCTGATGAAGTCCTTGTCAGTGATTCAAGACGTAGTGCTGGTGAGAAACTATTTAGATGCTCTGAGTGTGAGAAAACATTTAACCGGCGTTCATATTTAAAGAGACACATGAGAATCCACACAGGAGAGAAACCTTTCAGCTGCTCAGGTTGTAAGAACTCTTTTAACCGGAGTTCAACTTTACAAACACACATGAGAACGCACACAGGAGAGAAACCTTTCAGCTGCTCAGTGTGTGATAAAAGATTTCGGCACAAGTCGACTCTGAAGTCACACATGAATACTCATACAAGAGGCAACCGGCTTTAGTGGTAAATCTGACACACCACATGGCACATAACGCAGGGGAAGAAATATGGTGCTTTTTTCCTATTGTTGTTTTAATTTGAGAGCATTGATTATTGATTCCACGTTCCGATTTTGAATTGTTTCCTCTTGCTTCTCTACAGAGCGTTTTTGTGTCTTTTAGGTTTTAGCTTTTTTTGGCACACAACTGGACTGTTTTAGTTTATTCTCACTGCTCTTATCAGCCATGTTTGTAGCTGACTATTGTGCTGACCTGCATTCTTTAAATATCCAGAAACACAACTCTAAATAAATGCTTGTGTTGTTCTGTATCTGCTGGTTGTGCAAATAAGGACCATATCAAGTGTAAAATAAGACAATATGTCCATGTTGTGTTTACAGCTTGTTGTGCTGCATCTCTTTGTAGTCATTTTGAGTCTCTTTGTAGTTTTGTCTTTTTTGTCATTTTGAGTCTCTATGTAGTAATAAAGTGTCTCTTTGTAGTAATTGAGTGTCTCTTTGTAGTAATTGAGTGTCTCTTTGTAGTACTAAAGTGTCTCTTTGTAGTAATTGAGTGTCTCTTTGTAGTAATTGAGTGTCTCTTTGTAGTAATTGAGTGTCTCTTTGTAGTAATTGAGTGTATCTTTGTAGTAATAAAGTGTCTCTTTGTAGTAATAAAGTGTCTCTTTGTACTTGTTTTAGTCTCTTTGTAGTTTTTTTGTGTCTCTTTGTGGATGTTTTGCTCCTTTTTGTACTAGTTTTGTGTTTCCTTCTCGGCATTTTGAGTCTCTTTTGGTTCACATCTCTTTAAATGACATTTTGTCGGTGAAGGCCAGAGGGTTCCCCTGACACTTACAGCCCCTGAGCCTGTACATAGTTGACACATTCTTTGATGCGTCTATGATTGTAGCTTTGACAAATGTATGAACATAAACTTTGTGTTTGAAACAAAAATAAAAAACAAATGTGTGGACATATGTGCAGAGAAGCACCTGTCAATGAGGAGCCATGCAGGTGTAACATGCAGGATGTTCATGCTATTCCCCCAGATCTTCCAACCAATTAGACTCTAGTGCAGGCATGGGCAAACTACGGCCTGCGGGCCATATACGGACCGCTGGGCTTTTTAATCCGGCCCATCGAATATTGGTACAAAATTATAGTAAAGGCCGCATTCATTTAGCCTTTTTCCTGCAATACCTGGTGTTTCAGTGGATCCCACTAGATCAGGGGTCGGCAACCTTTATTTATACAAATAACCGTTATTTATTTCCATGTTATTTATTGTCAAAGACTGAGGCCTTGTCCACAATACTACGTTTCCATTTATAAACACATATGTTTTGCTACGTTTACACTACGCCGGAGTTTTAGAGCATCGAAAATGGAGGAGTTTGAAAACTCCGGAGTTAGCTCGTAAACGCATACGTTTAGAAACGATGAGGTAGACGCCCGCGTTCGCTACTTGATTGGTTCTTAGCAGTCACGACGTGTCCTTCTCTGATTCGTCACACCCCTATCACGTGACCCTTTCCCGGAAGATCACAAACAACAACAGCCTTGATTACCGATCATCTACCAGGTTAATTCAACATGGACAACCGAGTACAGGTGTTGCTGATCTTGTTGTCTTTACTAGCAGCTGTTGTCCAGTTAAATTATCTATTTTTGCGGAGGAAGCAGCAGTTATTGGAGCGATTAGCGAGCGGTGTGTCCAGCGGGGTTATCAGACCTACAGAGCGGCCGTCTAAAGTCACGGTTAGCGGCTTTGAGGAGAACGGACACAAAACGGAGTGTGACTTCAGTGTGACTCCGTCTGAAAGGAGAAGTTCAACTCCCTTAAACTGGATGAGTTTTATGCTTCACAAAGCGAAGCCAAGTTTCCAAACATCAGGAGGATGGCACAGAGGATGCTGGTGTTGTTTGGCTCTACCTACGTGTGTGAACAGACGCTCAGCGTGTTGAACATCAACAAATCAGGCCACAGATCCCAGTTAACTGATGAACACCTCAGATCTGTCCTGAGAATTGCCACAACCAAACTGACACCAAACTTTGATGCACTGGCAAAAAAAGGTGACCAACAACACTGTTCCCACTGAAATGAAATGCAAGTTTTCTTACTTTTCAGGTAATGGCTTTTACTTGTAATTTATATTAGTTCACACAAACACTCTCCATCCATCGGCTACTGGCTCGGCCCGTCTGTCAAATTTTAAAACTCATTGTGGCCCCTGAGCCAAAAAGTTTGCCCACCCCTGACCTAGCGAATGTTTAGCACAAAAAGTGATTTTTGAATTGGAAAAATTCAATTAAGTTGTGGTGACTAAAAATGTAACTCATTTGGTTGGACTGAAATTTTATTTTGAAAAATTCAACACAAAACATTCATCTATAATTACTGCATTTGAAATATTGTCCGTCAAAACACATCTGTATTTTACACACTTTGGTGCAGAGTTGAGTACGAGATACAAAGACTGACATTTTCTAATCTAAATGCTACTGCACACAAATATTTTGACACAACATACATGGGTGTGGTGTAGTTGAATGTGCTAAGTTTTAAGTAATTCATTATAAAATAATTTATCCAGACTATTGTTACACAATGTATGGCGAAAATGAGCCAGGCTCATGGTTTTTAATCATAATTACAATGCCATAAAAAAAAGGACAGCAGACGATATGATTACACACATAATTGCATTTTATTGAGAGTATACGGTATATTAGTCATCGCACCTTACATACACTTTCTACAACACAATTGTATAATAAAGGGACAGCAAAACTGCACATTCATGCTTTGAAGCAAACACGTTTTTATTTAATCTTTATTTTTGCATTCATTGTAAAACTTTTTACCAATTATCCACCAACTTTCACTGGGTACATTAACGTCATCACCCACACCCTGGGCATTTCCACTGGTATCTTTACTTCTCTGGATGAAGCTCTCCATTAATTTGGTTTGTATCTCAGTGACGGCGGCATCATTTTGTTCACACTTCAGTAATCCAACCGTCTCATGGTAGAAGACGTTGACATGCAACACAACTCTAGCGTCACCACGCCACGTTCTCATAGATGTTGTGGCCCTGACCTCGTGTGTGTGGTGCATCAACACCAGAATGACAGGTTTATTATCTGAGGACACCAAAAGAGAGAATGAGAGTTACCAAAAGATTCTCTGTTGTCCAACACATCAATATGTTGATGACTAAACTTTGATTATCTAAATCCAATGCAATATTCCATTTCAACATGAACGGGCTGAAAAAACTCCTTCCCTTACCTGTAACATTACTCATGGCTGCCTCAACATCTGACGCAATGCGTGAACTGATCGGACAGAAGACAAAAGTGATCTGGTTCTCCTGATTGCCTTCACAATGCCGGAGCTGATTCTGAACTCGTTTCTCCACTGTCTCCATCAGCTTCAGGTGGGTATCGAAGGTTTTACCGCCGACGACCATCTTGTACAGCGCGGCTACAGAAAGAAAAATGGTTGTGCATGTGACACAGATTTATACATTTGACAGAACAGTGGAATATAATTGTTCTTACGGCAGCGTATGTTTATCAAAAGTCCCAAAAACTTAGAATTAGATTTCAATCAGCTGTTGTGCAAAGGTCCAAAGTCAGATAGTATTCCCCAACACACTGTGTGCTTTGTGTATGATTCAATTCACTGGATTAAATGGTATTACAGTATCATAAGGCTAATAATGTATTTTAAAATCTGAACAAACATGAGAATGAGATTCATGAGAAAATCGTATACGTCATGAAAGTGTGAAGAGGAAGAAAGATGTACTTTGTGTTCCTTGTGGAGGATGGCCACCAGTGAGGCCAGTAGAGAGCCCCACTGGATCACCCATGTCTGAGGTACCTGAACCTAGCAAAGAGTCTGTAACATGAAATGTACTTACTGACTCTAAAATGTATTGTAAATAATCTACAAATTCAACCCCTAAAGAGACCATCATGTTGAGTTGTAATGGAACCTCAAACCAGATGCTACTCATTAAACGAGAGAGAGAGAGAGAGAGAGAGAGAGAGAGAGAGAGAGAGAGAGAGAGAGAGAGAGAGTGAGTGAGTGAGTGCGAGAGAGAGAGAGAGAGAGAGAGATTCACCTGGTGCTACTCGTGCACGACCATCATTTTTGCCACTGTGGGGCTCCACTGGACCACCGGTGACTGAAGGACTTGGACCTGACGAAGACTCTGTTAGGGTACAACCTAATGCAATTACTTACTCAAAAAAATGAAATAAACCATACTAACTTAACACCTATATGTAAAAATATTTAGAGGCCAAAGTATTTTTGGTATTTGAGTGAAAAATGGTTCCAAGAGTATTAATTAAACACTGTGGGAACATCGACTAAATGGAAGTTTGAATCACTGAATTTTTATTTTTCTTGTCGGGGCCAAAACTAATTCAAAAGTAAATACCACATTTGGTGTCTGAATAATACAGGGTTAAAATGAAAAACAATTATTAAAAGAAAGAAGAAAATGTATTGTTCATAATTTAAAAATTCCACCCCTAAAGAGACCATCATGTTGAGTTGTAATGGAACCTCAAACTGGATGCTACTCATTAAACATGAGAGAGAGAGAAAGAGAAAGAGAGAGAAAGAGAAAGAGAAAGAGAAAGAGAAAGAGAGAGAAAGAGAGAGAAAGAGAGAGAAAGAGAAAGAGAGAGAAAGAGAGAGAGATTCACCCTGTGCTCCTCCTGGTTGGCCACTGTGGAGCTCCACTGAAGTACTTGGGCCTGACAAAGACTCTGTTAGGAAAACGACATAATACAATTACTGAAAAATTATAATGAATCTTACTAACTTAACACCTACATGTAGCAGGGTGGACAGATGTTTACCAGATAGTGAACCTTGAATTTTTAGAAAATCTTATATGACATGAAAATATGAAGAGGACGAAAGTTAGATTTACTTTGTGGTTCTGGTCGATGGCCACCAGTGGTGCCAATTTTCTGCAATTTTTTACCTCTGGCATCTGCATTACCTGAACCTGGCAAAGAGTCTGTAACATGAAATGGCATTATTACTGACTCCAAATATTTTAGTATACATTTCAAAAATCAACTCCATCTTTTCGTCACACTCTCAAATACTACTCATTAAACACGACAGTTTAAAGCAGACGATTCACCTTGTGCTTCTCCTGGACAGCCGTTGGTGACTGGACCACAGTTGGCTGATCCCTGGTCAGGCTGATTTTTGCTGAATTCTTCCAGAAGGCTGATGTGAGCTTCAAGGAAACCCTGGACGTTATCCATTTGGGTCTTCATGTCCTTCAGGATTCGGAGGTAATCAACCAAGACCCCATTGTCAGTCAGAGCAGCTGGAGAGAGAGAATCAGGTTGTGCGTGTTAGAATCTGGATGACAATGCAATAGGGTGACCATATGTTCAAACCAGGCGGCCACCTCCGGTTCTGCCGAGCGAAGCCGATGCGGCAGTGTCTTAAAACCTGCATTCTCTCTACTGACCAGCAGGGGGCGACTCCTCCGGATGCAAAAAGAAGTCTGATTGTATGGAAGTCAATGAGAAAATGACCCTACTTTTCACTTGATTTATTCCCTCAGTGAATATTGAGTGAAACATGAGTTTATGGTGATTGAACATGATAGATGATAAAGTATAATCTTTATTAATGTTATTCTAATTGGGGTGAAAAATGGCACAATTTGGTAGAACAATCCCAGACAAATTGGGACATTTGGTCCCTGTAGAATATTAGCAAGGTTACATGTAATGCCTCCACTCTCATGGTCCAAACAAACAGAAACAATCTGCCAAATGTGAAAGTGAAAGCAACTGCTAGCAAGGCTGTACATACCCCTGAAAGATTCAATTGGGATGAACCCCTTCAGTTCGTTTAGGACCAGTTCAACCTCCCGCTGAAACAAAAATATAATATTACATTCAATCTTTTTTTTACAAATCCTCGTGACTAGTTTCTATCCATGTTATTTATCTTTATTTAATTCCCTCTCTAGTCACACTTGTTAGCTCACCGGTTTGTGGATTGCATCATAGATGGCCCTTCTCAGTTTTAAATCCGTAACTGCAGGAAACAGCTGAAGTATTTCTTCTCGAGTCAGCGCTTCGATGTCTGAGTCGGTGTACAATTCTGCCTCTGCAAAAACAAGGTGAGGAGTTGGGTAAGTGCTGGAAAACACTTCGCAGGGTTCCCACTCTTTTTCTATGGATCATTGTCCAGGACACGTTCAGTGCTGAAGAACAGCACAACACAAGTAGGTAGATAGACTAAAGTTCATTCTCAGCTAAATGAAAATAGGAGAATGTTCAAAGAACTGGGAACCCTGATTTTGGTTTGAATTCAGTTTACCTCATTTTTGAAAGATGTTTTTATGTTTCCAGCACCAATAGGCCCTTTTCCCAGCATTTTGACGCGTCATTGCAGGATAAACACAGCTGCATTAATAACATGTATTATGGTCCTGTTCCATTTAGGAGGGCCAGGGCCCTGGTATTGTACATGCTGGGTCACTGTTGCGACTGTGGGTACTTCTCAAGTCTCTTAATTGCATCCCCGTTTCCCTCACTTGCGTCCTTTCCTTGCGTCTTAGTCCCTCCCACCAGGGATGCATGGAGGAAACCATGCGAGGAGAGAGGAAACGAGGAAATATGTTTTAAGAGACATGAGACGTCCTTTCCTCAGTTGCGTCACGTGAAGCTGCGTCTGTTTCTGATGACGGAGGATCAGCTGATCACAGCTGGATCAGCTGTTAATCGGCTTTAACAGCTGGAGAGACTTTTGAGAAGTTTGTGTCTGTTCACATGATCACTCTACTTAATAATAGTAACTAATAATATTAATAACTAATAAAGACACACAGTTATCATCACTGTAGAGGTGTTTTCTCTCTGTAGTCTGTTAACAAACTGTGTCCTGTTTATAAGCGCAGGATCGGCGGAATGCGATCGTCTTATTTATGAATTATTTGCGTCGGTACGTTTTGAAATTCAGATTGTGACGTCATTATTAAATAACCCAGAATGATTATGGTTTCTCTTAAATTATATAACTCATCAAACCAGACACTCAGGAATGATCCGCCTCACGTGGCTGAATGAAATGATGATGAATGATGTAAAAAGTGTTTAGTCTCTCTGCTCTCTCTCTCTCTAGAGAAAGAGAAAGAGAGAGAGAAAGAGAAAGAGAGAGAATCATCTCTCCAGCTCTCTCTGACTTTAATTGTTTCCATAATAAAAGTTATTGAGGGAAAAGTCAGATCATGAAAACACAAATCTCTCTAATAAATGAAGAAAGTTGTTTGTGGTCCTTTTGTTGTTCAGTCTACAATGAACATTTATTTAAACCAGACGGTGAATCAGAAAACTTATCAAATATAAAGCTCGAGTTTAATCTGAGATCAGTCTTCACTGTTTACATGTTTGAAAAGAAATCTTGTCAGTCCGATCGGCTGCAAAATCCAATCACATGACCGATGAAGAATGAGGGGGCGTGTCGGCCGTTCAAACACTTCCTGGAAGGCTGTTCTCGTGAGTCCTCGCTCATGGCTCCTCGGAGATCCCTCCTCTCTCCTCCCTCCTCTCTCCTCTCTCCTCCCTCCTCCCTCCTCTCTCCTCCCTCCTCTCTCCTCTCTCCTCCCTCCTCTCTCCTCTCTCCTCTCTCCTCCCTCCTCAGAGTTAAATAACAGCTTTGGGACGGTCGTCAATATGGCAATTAAGAGACTTGAGAAGTACCCTGTGACACACTAAATATATTTAAATAAATCATCCTCTATTTAAAAAATAAAATGGTCTCTTACGTTTCAACACATCAGCTGCTTTTTCGTCGATGTCCTGTATTTCCTTCAGTAAATGCGACATGACTTCACCTGTAGTGTAGGAAAAGCAGAAGAAAAGGCACATTCATCAGATTGTATTTCACTTTCTATACTGCACTGCATCGCTTCTGTCTTTTCTGGTGTTGGTCTGACATGTTTTGTGATAGATTGGGACACAAACCTGCTGTTGTCGACGAACTAAACCGAAAGAACAAGAGAGACGCTGGGAGGAAAGAGAAAGAGTCACGTAACTAAATAAAAAACAGAAGTCTATGTAGTATACTGCGCCAAGGCCGTCCTCACAGTCCCCGTCTACAGTGAAGAGAAAGTGAAAGTTAAAGGTATATTTATTCGTCTTCTTCTTCTTTGTTTTTGAATGGGCGCTTTCAAAATGTCGCTTTACCGCCAGCTACTGGATTCAAACTGAACTCTCCACTCACTAAGTTAAATAACTTCACAGCATGTTCATGTATACAGCAAAGCCAGCAGGGAGCAGCACTCTGCAGCTTTTATTACCACTCTGCACAATCTTAACCTCCTCAGATAATTCAGTCATTTGCTCTTCAGCTACATTTAATTTCGTTTTCCGGACGTTTTGTAAACGGATCCTCAATGTTCTGTGTATCAATATGATGGATGACATTGGACACCAGCAATCCTCAGTTTAAAAAAAAAAAAGCTGTACAGTTTATGAATATTTTGGGGGCATTTTCACATCGGCTCATTAAACTCTCTGCTGCTTTTAAAGGGTTAAAGAGGATGAGAGGATGGGATTTATTTCACAGATGGCTTCTGTTCATTGGCTCTCTGTTTGTTTTAGAATTGATTTGACTTTTAAAGCAGGTATGGGTCTGGCCCCAAAATACATAGAAGAAATCTTGACCCCTTGTCAGCCAGCTCGCAGCCTTAGATCCTCAGGTGGGGCCCTTCTGGCTGTTCCAAAGCCGAGGCTGAACATTTAAGGTGACCGTGCTTTTGCCTTCAGGGCCCCTCGGCTTTGGAACGAGCTGGCTGAGGAGATGAGGCTCGCAGAATCAGTAAACTCTTTTAAATCACTTCTCAAAACTCATTTGCACCGGACCGTCTTGGTGAAGAGGGAGCTGAGCCGGAAGGCAAAGCTCTCAATTTACCACTCGGTCTACGTTCCTACCCTCACCTATGGTCACGAACTCTGGGTCGTGACCGAAAGGACAAGGTCGCGGCTACAAGCGGCCGAAATGAGCTTCCTCCGTAGGGTGGCCGGGCTCAGCCTTAGAGATAGGGTAAGGAGCTCGGTCATCAGGAGGGAGCTTGGAGTCGAGCCGCTACTCCTTCGCGTCGAAAGGAGTCAGCTGAGGTGGTTCGGGCATCTAATTAGGATGCCTCCAGGACGCCTCCCACTGGAGGTTTTCCAGGCACGTCCAACTGGGAAGAGACCCCGGGGAAGACCCAGAACACGCTGGAGGGATTACATCTCCCAGCTGGCCTGGGAACGCCTCGGGATCCCCCAGAATGAGCTGGAACATGTTGCCGGTGAGAGGGAGGTCTGGGTCAGCCTGCTTGGCCTGCTGCCACCGCGACCCGACCCCGGATAAGCGGAGGAAAATGGATGGATGGATGGATGGTACTGTTTTATCCGGGTTTAACTCTTACCTTAGCTGTCGTGCTGTGTTGGGCCTCACTGCTGAGCTCTCTGTTGTTATTGTTGTCTTGCTTTTGCTGCTTTGTCTGTCAAAGCACTTTGTAAACTCTGTTTTTAAAGGTGCTATATATATATATATATATAAAGTTGTTATTATTGCTGAAGCTCACTCCAACTGCTGTTATGGGCAATATGATTATGATTTAAATAAAAACACAATTCTAAAGTCAGCACAGATTAAATTGTCTCTCTACCTACCTAACCGCTGTCTGTCTATCTACTATATACAAAAACTATAGTTTGTTGTATTTATGAAAATATAGAACAAGAATAAAGACAACTCTTGACATTTTATTGCTATTTTACCTGTTAGAACAATATCAAACTCTTATGAAGAGGAGAGTTTGCTGCAGCAGTTGAGAAATCGCTCTTTTTCGCTCGTCTCCAGCGTGACACTTTTCAGCACATGCTGTGTGCTTGTTCTGGAAGTGACTTTCAACATCACATTTGTTGTTGTTTGCAAATTTCTCGCCAGGTATCAAGCATACAGGTAAGCCAGCATCGTTGGTACTGAAAGCAAATGAATACGTCCACGCAGAATTAATCTCTATTTTTTTGGATTTATCCATTGATAATTTACCGAGGGCGGGGCGGGGGTCTGCAAATCATGATTAGCCACCTGCAGGGAAAAGCGCCTGACAGCGACGTAATAGTATGTGACGCACATTTTGGTTGACAAAATATTAAAAAATATATATTTTCAGTGACACAGTATCACCTCAAACCCCAAGATAAGAGGTGTTCCCTTTGAAAGATTGTCCACTGTGCAAAAAAATAAAATACAAATAACCGTTATTTATTTCCATGTTATTTATTGTCAAAGACTGAGGCCTTGTCCACAATACTACGTTTCCATTTATGAACGCATATGTTTTGCTACGTTTACACTACGCCGGAGTTTTAGAGCATCGAAAACGGAGGAGTTTGAAAACTCCGGAGTTAGCTCGTAAACGCATAAGTTTAGAAACGATGAGGTAGACGCCCGCGTTCGCTACTTGATTGGTTCTTAGCAGTCACGACGTGTCCTTCTGTGATTCGTCGCACACCTATCACATGACCCTTTCCCGGAAGATCACAAACAACAACAGCCTTGATTACCGATCATCTACCAGGTTAATTCAACATGGACAACTGAGTACAGGTGTTGCTGACCTTGTTGTCTTTACTAGCAGCTGTTGTCCAGTTAAATTATCTATTTTTGCGGAGGAAGCAGCAGCTATTGGAGCGATTAGCGAGTGGTGTGTCCAGCGGGGTTATCAGACCTACAGAGCGGCCGTCTAAAGTCACGGTTAGCGGCTTTGAGAAGAACGGACACAAAACAGAGTGTGACTTCAGTGTGACTCTGTCTGAAAGGAGAAGTTCAACTCCCTTAAACTGGATGAGTTTTATGCTTCACGAAGCGAAGCCAAGTTTCCAAACATCAGGAGGATGGCACAGAGGATGCTGGTGTTGTTTGGCTCTACCTACGTGTGTGAACAGACGCTCAGCGTGTTGAACATCAACAAATCAGGCCACAGATCCCAGTTAACTGATGAACACCTCAGATCTGTCCTGAGAATTGCCACAACCAAACTGACACCAAACTTTGATGCACTGGCAAAAAAAGGTGACCAACAACACTGTTCCCACTGAAATGAAATGCAAGTTTTCTTACTTTTCAGGTAATGGCTTTTACTTGTAATTTATATTAGTTCACACAAACACTCTCCATCCATCGGCTACTGGCCCGGCCCGTCTGTCAAATTTTAAAACTCATTGTGGCCCCTGAGCCAAAAAGTTTGCCCACCCCTGACCTAGTGAATGTTTAGCACAAAAAGTGATTTTTGAATTGGAAAAATTCAATTAAGTTGTGGTGACTAAAAATGTAACTCATTTGGTTGGACTGAAATTTGATTATGAAAAATTCAACACAAAACATTCATCTATAATTACTGCATTTGAAATATTGTCCGTCAAAACATCACATCTGTATTTTACACACTTTGGTGCAGAGTTGAGTACGAGATACAAAGACTGACATTTTCTTATCTAAATGCTACTGCACACAAATATTTTGACACAAAATACATGGGTGTGGTGTAGTTGAATGTGCTAAGTTTTAAGTAATGCATTATAAAATAATTTATCCAGACTATTGTTACACAATGTATGGCGAAAATGAGCCAGGCTCATGGTTTTTAATCATAATTACAATGCCATAAAAAAAAAGGACAGCAGACGATATGATTACACACATAATTGCATTTTATTGAGAGTATACGGTATATTAGTCATCGCACCTTACATACACTTTCTACAACACAATTGTATAATAAAGGGACAGCAAAATTGCACATTCATGCTTTGAAGCAAACATGTTTATATTTAATCTTTATTTTTGCATTAATTGTAGACAAAGATCATCCTTTGGACAGTTACTGAGCTTTGTTTAAGTCCGAATATATACAGAAACAGTAGCAACTGGAGAACTGATTCTTGGACATATTAAATCTATACAAATCTGACCAATAACTGAGCGTTGAAGAATTGACAAATAACAAGTTACGAAATCTACCGGGCAGAACATGTGCAGAGAACTCTTTGTTTAGATATTTACACCCGTGAGAAGACAATTATCATTAGACTATAATCAGTAGCTGAGATGATACAATAATGTTTTCTGCAATGTGTTTTATCTTTTGCTGTTGATGCAATCCATTGCATGAACTGAAGAAATACCATTATAACTATTTGTTACTACTTAAAAATAAACTGTTAAACCAGCTGCCACCACCCTTCTGGTCATCACCCACACCCTGGGCATTTCCACTGGTATCTTTACTTCTCTGGATGAAGCTCTCCATTAATTTGGTTTGTATCTCAGTGACGGCGGCATCATTTCGTTCACACTTCAGTAATCCAACCGTCTCATGGTAGAAGACGTTGACATGCAACACAACTCTAGCGTCTTCATGCCACGTTCTCATAGATGTGGGCCTGACCTCGTGTGTGTGGTGCATCAACACCAGAATGACAGGTTTATTATCTGAGGACACCAAAAGAGAGAATGAGAGTTACCAAAAGATTCTCTGTTGTCCAACACATCAATATGTTGATGACTAAACTTTGATTATCTAAATCCAATGCAATATTCCATTTCAACATGAACGGGCTGAAAAAACTCCTTCCCTTACCTGTAACATTACTCATGGCTGCCTCAACATCTGACTCAATGCGTGAACTGATCGGACAGAAGACAAAAGTGATCTGGTTCTCCTGATTGCCTTCACAATGCCGGAGCTGATTCTGAACTCGTTTCTCCACTGTCTCCATCAGCTTCAGGTGGGTATCGAAGGTTTTACCGCCGACGACCATCTTGTACAGCGCGGCTACAGAAAGAAAAATGGTTGTGCATGTGACACAGATTTATACATTTGACAGAACAGTGGAATATAATTGTTCTTACGGCAGCGTATGTTTATCAAAAGTCCCAAAAACTTAGAATTAGATTTCAATCAGCTGTTGTGCAAAGGTCCAAAGTCAGATAGTATTCCCCAACACACTGTGTGCTTTGTGTATGATTCAATTCACTGGATTAAATGGTATTACAGTATCATAAGGCTAATAATGTATTTTAAAATCTGAACAAACATGAGAATGAGATTCATGAGAAAATCGTATACGTCATGAAAGTGTGAAGAGGAAGAAAGATGTACTTTGTGTTCCTTGTGGAGGATGGCCACCAGTGAGGCCAGTAGAGAGCCCCACTGGATCACCCATGTCTGAGGTACCTGAACCTAGCAAAGAGTCTGTAACATGAAATGTACTTACTGACTCTAAAATGTATTGTAAATAATCTACAAATTCAACCCCTAAAGAGACCATCATGTTGAGTTGTAATGGAACCTCAAACCAGATGCTACTCATTAAACGAGAGAGAGAGAGAGAGAGAGAGAGAGAGAGAGAGAGAGAGAGAGAGAGAGAGAGAGAGAGTGAGTGAGTGAGTGCGAGAGAGAGAGAGAGAGAGAGAGATTCACCTGGTGCTACTCGTGCACGACCATCATTTTTGCCACTGTGGGGCTCCACTGGACCACCGGTGACTGAAGGACTTGGACCTGACGAAGACTCTGTTAGGGTACAACCTAATGCAATTACTTACTCAAAAAAATGAAATAAACCATACTAACTTAACACCTATATGTAAAAATATTTAGAGGCCAAAGTATTTTTGGTATTTGAGTGAAAAATGGTTCCAAGAGTATTAATTAAACACTGTGGGAACATCGACTAAATGGAAGTTTGAATCACTGAATTTTTATTTTTCTTGTCGGGGCCAAAACTAATTCAAAAGTAAATACCACATTTGGTGTCTGAATAATACAGGGTTAAAATGAAAAACAATTATTAAAAGAAAGAAGAAAATGTATTGTTCATAATTTAAAAATTCCACCCCTAAAGAGACCATCATGTTGAGTTGTAATGGAACCTCAAACTGGATGCTACTCATTAAACATGAGAGAGAGAGAAAGAGAAAGAGAGAGAAAGAGAAAGAGAAAGAGAAAGAGAAAGAGAGAGAAAGAGAGAGAAAGAGAGAGAAAGAGAAAGAGAGAGAAAGAGAGAGAGATTCACCCTGTGCTCCTCCTGGTTGGCCACTGTGGAGCTCCACTGAAGTACTTGGGCCTGACAAAGACTCTGTTAGGAAAACGACATAATACAATTACTGAAAAATTATAATGAATCTTACTAACTTAACACCTACATGTAGCAGGGTGGACAGATGTTTACCAGATAGTGAACCTTGAATTTTTAGAAAATCTTATATGACATGAAAATATGAAGAGGACGAAAGTTAGATTTACTTTGTGGTTCTGGTCGATGGCCACCAGTGGTGCCAATTTTCTGCAATTTTTTACCTCTGGCATCTGCATTACCTGAACCTGGCAAAGAGTCTGTAACATGAAATGGCATTATTACTGACTCCAAATATTTTAGTATACATTTCAAAAATCAACTCCATCTTTTCGTCACACTCTCAAATACTACTCATTAAACACGACAGTTTAAAGCAGACGATTCACCTTGTGCTTCTCCTGGACAGCCGTTGGTGACTGGACCACAGTTGGCTGATCCCTGGTCAGGCTGATTTTTGCTGAATTCTTCCAGAAGGCTGATGTGAGCTTCAAGGAAACCCTGGACGTTATCCATTTGGGTCTTCATGTCCTTCAGGATTCGGAGGTAATCAACCAAGACCCCATTGTCAGTCAGAGCAGCTGGAGAGAGAGAATCAGGTTGTGCGTGTTAGAATCTGGATGACAATACAATAGGGTGACCATATGTTCAAACCAGGCGGCCACCTCCGGTTCTGCCGAGCGAAGCCGATGCGGCAGTGTCTTAAAACCTGCATTCTCTCTACTGACCAGCAGGGGGCGACTCCTCCGGATGCAAAAAGAAGTCTGATTGTATGGAAGTCAATGAGAAAATGACCCTACTTTTCACTTGATTTATTCCCTCAGTGAATATTGAGTGAAACATGAGTTTATGGTGATTGAACATGATAGATGATAAAGTATAATCTTTATTAATGTTATTCTAATTGGGGTGAAAAATGGCACAATTTGGTAGAACAATCCCAGACAAATTGGGACATTTGGTCCCTGTAGAATATTAGCAAGGTTACATGTAATGCCTCCACTCTCATGGTCCAAACAAACAGAAACAATCTGCCAAATGTGAAAGTGAAAGCAACTGCTAGCAAGGCTGTACATACCCCTGAAAGATTCAATTGGGATGAACCCCTTCAGTTCGTTTAGGACCAGTTCAACCTCCCGCTGAAACAAAAATATAATATTACATTCAATCTTTTTTTTACAAATCCTCGTGACTAGTTTCTATCCATGTTATTTATCTTTATTTAATTCCCTCTCTAGTCACACTTGTTAGCTCACCGGTTTGTGGATTGCATCATAGATGGCCCTTCTCAGTTTTAAATCCGTAACTGCAGGAAACAGCTGAAGTATTTCTTCTCGAGTCAGCGCTTCGATGTCTGAGTCGGTGTACAATTCTGCCTCTGCAAAAACAAGGTGAGGAGTTGGGTAAGTGCTGGAAAACACTTCGCAGGGTTCCCACTCTTTTTCTATGGATCATTGTCCAGGACACGTTCAGTGCTGAAGAACAGCACAACACAAGTAGGTAGATAGACTAAAGTTCATTCTCAGCTAAATGAAAATAGGAGAATGTTCAAAGAACTGGGAACCCTGATTTTGGTTTGAATTCAGTTTACCTCATTTTTGAAAGATGTTTTTATGTTTCCAGCACCAATAGGCCCTTTTCCCAGCATTTTGACGCGTCATTGCAGGATAAACACAGCTGCATTAATAACATGTATTATGGTCCTGTTCCATTTAGGAGGGCCAGGGCCCTGGTATTGTACATGCTGGGTCACTGTTGCGACTGTGGGTACTTCTCAAGTCTCTTAATTGCATCCCCGTTTCCCTCACTTGCGTCCTTTCCTTGCGTCTTAGTCCCTCCCACCAGGGATGCATGGAGGAAACCATGCGAGGAGAGAGGAAACGAGGAAATATGTTTTAAGAGACATGAGACGTCCTTTCCTCAGTTGCGTCACGTGAAGCTGCGTCTGTTTCTGATGACGGAGGATCAGCTGATCACAGCTGGATCAGCTGATCACAGCTGGATCAGCTGTTAATCGGCTTTAACAGCTGGAGAGACTTTTGAGAAGTTTGTGTCTGTTCACATGATCACTCTACTTAATAATAGTAACTAATAATATTAATAACTAATAAAGACACACAGTTATCATCACTGTAGAGGTGTTTTCTCTCTGTAGTCTGTTAACAAACTGTGTCCTGTTTATAAGCGCAGGATCGGCGGAATGCGATCGTCTTATTTATGAATTATTTGCGTCGGTACGTTTTGAAATTCAGATTGTGACGTCATTATTAAATAACCCAGAATGATTATGGTTTCTCTTAAATTATATAACTCATCAAACCAGACACTCAGGAATGATCCGCCTCACGTGGCTGAATGAAATGATGATGAATGATGTAAAAAGTGTTTAGTCTCTCTGCTCTCTCTCTCTCTAGAGAAAGAGAAAGAGAGAGAGAAAGAGAAAGAGAAAGAGAGAGAATCATCTCTCCAGCTCTCTCTGACTTTAATTGTTTCCATAATAAAAGTTATTGAGGGAAAAGTCAGATCATGAAAACACAAATCTCTCTAATAAATGAAGAAAGTTGTTTGTGGTCCTTTTGTTGTTCAGTCTACAATGAACATTTATTTAAACCAGACGGTGAATCAGAAAACTTATCAAATATAAAGCTCGAGTTTAATCTGAGATCAGTCTTCACTGTTTACATGTTTGAAAAGAAATCTTGTCAGTCCGATCGGCTGCAAAATCCAATCACATGACCGATGAAGAATGAGGGGGCGTGTCGGCCGTAAACACTTCCTGGAAGGCTGTTCTCGTGAGTCCTCGCTCATGGCTCCTCGGAGATCCCTCCTCTCTCCTCCCTCCTCCCTCCTCCCTCCTCCCTCCTCTCTCCTCTCTCCTCTCTCCTCTCTCCTCTCTCCTCCCTCCTCTCTCCTCTCTCCTCCCTCCTCCCTCCTCTCTCCTCTCTCCTCCCTCCTCTCTCCTCCCTCCTCTCTCCTCTCTCCTCTCTCCTCTCTCCTCCCTCCTCTCTCCTCTCTCCTCCCTCCTCTCTCCTCCCTCCTCTCTCCTCTCTCCTCTCTCCTCTCTCCTCCCTCCTCTCTCCTCTCTCCTCCCTCCTCTCTCCTCCCTCCTCTCTCCTCTCTCCTCTCTCCTCCCTCCTCTCTCCTCTCTCCTCCCTCCTCAGAGCTAAATAACAGCTTTGGGACGGTCGTCAATATGGCAATTAAGAGACTTGAGAAGTACCCTGTGACACACTAAATATATTTAAATAAATCATCCTCTATTTAAATAATAAAATGGTCTCTTACGTTTCAACCGGTCAGTTGCTTTTTCGTCGATGTCCTGTATTTCCTTCAGTAAAAGCGACATGACTTCACCTGTAGTGTAGGAAAAGCAGAAGAAAAGGCACATTCATCAGATTGTATTTCACTTTCTATACTGCACTGCATCGCTTCTGTCTTTTCTGGTGTTGGTCTGACATGTTTTGTGATAGATTGGGACACAAACCTGCTGTTGTCGACGAACTAAACCGAAAGAACAAGAGAGACGCTGGGAGGAAAGAGAAAGAGTCACGTAACTAAATAAAAAACAGAAGTCTATGTAGTATACTGCGCCAAGGCCGTCCTCACAGTCCCCGTCTACAGTGAAGAGAAAGTGAAAGTTAAAGGTATATTTATTCGTCTTCTTCTTCTTTGTTTTTGAATGGGCGCTTTCAAAATGTCGCTTTACCGCCAGCTACTGGATTCAAACTGAACTCTCCACTCACTAAGTTAAATAACTTCACAGCATGTTCATGTATACAGCAAAGCCAGCAGGGAGCAGCACTCTGCAGCTTTTATTACCACTCTGCACAATCTTAACCTCCTCAGATAATTCAGTCATTTGCTCTTCAGCTACATTTAATTTCGTTTTCCGGACGTTTTGTAAACGGATCCTCAATGTTCTGTGTATCAATATGATGGATGACATTGGACACCAGCAATCCTCAGTTTAAAAAAAAAAAAGCTGTACAGTTTATGAATATTTTGGGGGCATTTTCACATCGGCTCATTAAACTCTCTGCTGCTTTTAAAGGGTTAAAGAGGATGAGAGGATGGGATTTATTTCACAGATGGCTTCTGTTCATTGGCTCTCTGTTTGTTTTAGAATTGATTTGACTTTTAAAGCAGGTATGGGTCTGGCCCCAAAATACATAGAAGAAATCTTGACCCCTTGTCAGCCAGCTCGCAGCCTTAGATCCTCAGGTGGGGCCCTTCTGGCTGTTCCAAAGCCGAGGCTGAACATTTAAGGTGACCGTGCTTTTGCCTTCAGGGCCCCTCGGCTTTGGAACGAGCTGGCTGAGGAGATGAGGCTCGCAGAATCAGTAAACTCTTTTAAATCACTTCTCAAAACTCATTTTTACAGACCGGCTTTTACGTGATGTCGTCGCTTTACTGCTTTATTTTTATTGTTGATTATACTAAATTATTCTATTTGATTTATTTCTTAGTTTATTTTTATCATATCGATTTTCTTTCTTTTCATCTATTGTACCGTTTTATCCGGGTTTAACTCTTACCTGAGCTGTCGTGCTGTGTTGGGCCTCACTGCTGAGCTCTCTGTTGTTATTATTGTCTTGCTTTTGCTGCTTTGTCTGTCAAAGCACTTTGTAAACTCTGTTTTTAAAGGTGCTATATATATATATATAAAGTTGTTATAATTATTGCTGAAGCTCACTCCAACTGCTGTTATGGGCAATATGATTATGATTTAAATTAAAACACAATTCTAAAGTCAGCACAGATTAAATTGTCTCTCTACCTACCTAACCGCTGTCTATCTATCTATCTATCTATCTATCTATCTATCTATCTATCTATCTATCTATCTATCTATCTATCTATCGTTCTTTCTAACTTGGAAAAATAAAGGTGAAATAAGTAAAAAATAAAGTCTGTTGTTGCTCGTTTGCAGCTACGTTCCCACCAGAAGCCTTGAGCCTCTCAGAGGGAGTGACACTAACAACATGGTAGTTCAGTGTTGTGGCCTCAGACAAGCTCTCTCTTTACAGTCGCCCATAGTGTAGAAAGCTGAAAAATAACGAAAAGCAAAGAGACAGAAGCCGATGTGTGTTTGTCTGTTGTGTCCAATGTCATTCACCAGTTTGTCTGCAGGTGTTGGAAGCTGAGTCTGGTCTCGGAGCAGACACTGGCAGTAGGTGAAGTGTTCTCGCCCCCCCCCCCCCCCCCCCCCCCCCCTTTTTGCAGAGGGGCGAGACGGCTCCTGGTGGCTCTGCTTAGTCTCCTTCATGTCTGACAGTGGAATAAAAGACAGTTTTGTGCGGATCTCACTGTGTAGCATAGCGCTCTCCGTGTAATGACATGCAAGTCAGTTGGAGAAAGTGAAAGCTTGACTACAGATGGTTTTGATATGAGGTTCAGGGGCATCTTTGAACAGAGTATAAACATGAGCCGTGTCAATAGAACGGTTAACGGTTTAGCTGCAATATGTGAGATACATATAATAATAATACAAGTGTTGTGACATATTCACTCTTTTCGGCTTTAATAAATGAAGAAATAAAAAGTTGCATAACCATCTGTTGGTTCAGGGGCGTTCATGTTACAAGCAGTAGCTAGAAGATGGTAATCAGATATCAGAAGTCCATCTGTGTGGTTCAGAAAATGAAAGAATCTTAATAGAGAAGTTTCAGGGCATGATTTGGCCTCCAGCCGGATTTTCAGATCAAGCAGTGCATCCGCAGACTTAAGGACGGAGCCAACAGTTAACACAAGCAGATGTCTCGGTCCTACTTTCTGATCTCATTTATGACTATCAAGATTATATCAAACATGTTTCATTCTGAGTAAGAGGCTAAGGATTTATTTATGGTGCATTTGTCCTTCACAATAAAAGCATCCACAATAAAATATCAGGATAGTTCATGTGAGTAACACAATTAGACAAAAGAGAGATGACATCAAACGAAAAGAGCAAAGACTGAATCTTGTCAGATTTTATTTTTTAAATGAATTTGAATAAGATGATCTAATAGTGAGATAAACCCAAATTACAAATTGCTTCACACGAGTCAACGAATTACAATCAACAAATGATAAAATCATGGGAGAAAACAGACGAAACCAAATCCAATATTGCAATTTAAAAGAAATTGGGTCAAATAAAAACAAACTGAAAGTCATTCAGGTTTTAGATATATTTAGAGAACCCCCCCCCCCCCCCCCCCCCCCGCAGGATTACAGTCAGTGTGCTTTGGCACAGGCAGTACCTTTGTGCCACAAAGCCACACTGAACTAAGATCTTAAAGGCAGAGGTAGTAATCGTGATAACATAGCAAGAGAACACTAGATCTTAAAAAATTATCCAACTGGAAAACCCAGCCCAGTGTTGTCAACTATTTTCCAATGAAAGTTGCTAGCAGCATTAGCTCCAAGAGTTGCTAAATCTAGCAAGAAAGTCAACAACACTGACAGCCCGTCTCGTCAGGCCTCCCTCCAAAGCCACTCCCCCAAATTATTATTAACGAGCACGCAGGCAGGTAGGTAGACAGGCAGGTAGCCCGTCCACTCATTACATCCGGGCCGATTCAAATCATTGGATGGGCTTATTACAGTACTGCCACAGCCACAGATACCAGATTTTGAAATCTTTCTAGGATGATAAAAACCCGATGGAACAAGCTTTGTGGTACGCTGCTCAAAATAATCAGACAAAACAAGTTGTGGACCAAAGACAGCAATTTTAGAATTAGGGCACAGCAATTAGTAAATGTACTCAGGGGCTTCACCGTTGAGTTCCTGATTACCTGTCAAGACTTTTATTAGGTCAAATCCTCCACGACTCCTGTGAGGGGACATAAACAGCGACACACTAGTGACAGCAGATCCACTGGCAAATCCGTCTTCTACTTAAATCACTCTTTTATTTGTTCAGTTAATATCATGTCCTCCGCCTGCTCCATCTTGTATTCTACTACGCAGAGTTGATTGTGAATGCTGCAACACAAAAGTAAACACAAAGCAAATTGACACCGGCAGAAGTGTTTGGGGATGAGCTTAGAATTCAACAGTGTGATCAGAGACATCAGACTGCTGTTTAGTTTGGATTGAGTCATGATAACAAGATTATGTTTTACATTGTGAAGTCCGCCGTGTGCACTTCAGTTGCTTTACACAACAGCAGGGAGGTGGAAACAGCAGCGTAGAGGCAAATAACGCAACAGGTGTGGGCGGTTGTCTGTGGCAGTCGCTGATAGAGTCGTTTGGCAACACCACCTGAGATGACAAAGTGGAGGAGACAAATGTTTATCTAATAATATTCCTTCAGGGAGGTGGAATCGAGTTGCAAGAAAGCAAAACAACAAGAACTCAAGGGATAGAAGATAAAATGCAATATTAAGTCATACCATACCAGCTGAGGAATTCCCTTTTATTGTCATTTATTGCAAAAAAATCCATATTATTTGGTAAAAAAAAAAAAAAGACTGTCACAGCCAATGAAATCCGAAAGGGAATCAAAAATGTGTCTTATGAATAACTTTGCCACTCTCTACTGTTATGCAAATTAGGGATTATATTGCAATTTCACCCCACAGCTGGAAAAGAAGACAAAATAGTATCTAGCAACAGTGACAGCAAACAATGCATCTCGCTGTGTGCGCATAATCGAAAGAGCCGATGTTAAACTTTGGATGCTTTACTCAAGGAATAGAAAGCTAAAGTCAAGTGAAGAAGAAGAAGAAGAAGACGACTCATGCATTCGGATCCTTTGATATGAACCACAGCGAGATAAGGAAAGATGAGAAGCGGTGATGCAACTCACGCTCCCTCACACCAGCAGTCACATCTTTCCCTCTTAACACGCTCAATTATTGCAAAAATGTGATTTTCTCTCATCGAGGCACAAGCAACATGTTAGATTAAAAGTCAGGGCTTTGTAGACTCAAATTCAAACACACACTCTTGCTCACAGTCACACACATTGCCCTCAGTTATTATGCATTCATAAATCAAAAGGTTGTGACGGGAATTAATCTAAAACGATGGTGAGTGTAAGTCACCGGATGCAAATATGACAGCTTTATTAGAAAACTAGATTGCTTGAATTTGTCTGAATTAATGTGACACTTTTTTGATTAAATAGCAGCCCCCTCCCCTTCGCTTTACTGAGTCGAGGCTGAACGAGGAGGTGGATTAGGCAACAGCAGAGAAACACTGGTGGCTCATTGTCACTCTGTTTTCCTTTTTTCCTGTTGTCATCTGTTCACATGGCGATACACAACACAGTAATACTTTTTAATTATGTTAAATTATTCATTCTGTCTCTGATCCAAATGAACTGAGGAATTTGTTGAGCGTGATTCGAGCTAAACGCTAACATCACTAATCAGAGGATCACTTAAAGATTCCAAGCATGAGTTCTCATGAGATAAAAGATCTGCAACGTAAACTTTTCAATAAATCATGGTGTTGAAATTTCACAATAAAAGCCTGCTGACAGTTAACAGATGCTTTGTAATTTTTTTTCTTCTATATGAACTGCATCAAACTGTAGCTCTGCCTGCAGTATTAATCATACTTATTCTCTCTTCTGTCTCAACCTGGCTCTTTCTCACGCTTTTCCTCATTCCCTCTGATGTTATGTTATACGGCCTAATTGGTGTGCCTAGGGGTACACAGGATGTAACACTTGCTCATCTTGCAGCATGCGCTCACCTGCTTCTCTTTTTTTCTCTTGACTGAAGTCACCAGGAGAGGAAGGAGAGGAGTAGGAGTTAAATGACTTCAGTCTTCAGGCGGACACAAAACGAAGGCCTTTCCTTTTCTTATTAATGCTTATATTGTTCTAACTGTGGTGAAGTCCACACAGAAACTGCTAAGGAACAAAAGCATAAATGCTCTACAGTGCAACGGGGACTTCAGCCACCAGTAGAGCTACGAGTGTAAGAACAGACGACAACGAAACCGAGAGGAAATGAGTGCGAGACGTGTGTTGACCAAATTTATTGACCCATAATCTAGTAAACTTTGATTTGTAAGTAAATAGTTGTGTGTGTGTGTGTGAGAGAGATAGAGCGAGACCTGCTGCGTTGTAACTAAGTTGGAAAAATAAAACTTCTAAAACTTTATACGAAATGTGTCTGAGTTTATCGAGGAAGATTTTAGAGGAAGATCTTAAGTATCAAGCACTACCTTCAATTATTAAAGAGTACTATAATACCGTCGTATTTTCTGTAACAAAGCAACCAATCTACTTCCTGTTTACACCGGCACCCGCATGCCCAGTGTACATGAATAGTCGTGTGATATTCAGGCTCAGTATGGACGGAAATAATTTCACAAACGATGCTGAAACGCCCGTGTGGACAGAGATCGCTTTTGTTTTAAAACCCCGGTTTTAAATGAAAATGTGTTAGTGAGGATGTAGCCTTACCGGTCAGGCTGTTTTCTGTCTTTTACAAGTAAACTACCCTGGACACAATCCCCTCATCCAAATATATATATATATATAAAATTTAGGTCAGAGGTGATGTGATTTATGTATTGAAGAGAGAGGTTTTGAGGTTATGATGGAAAGGGAGTGTCGCTGCTCATCTGACTGTAGTAAAGTTATTCCACCTTTAAGAGAGGAGGAGGAGGAGGAGGAAGAGGGGGCAGTGGAGGGTGAGCGATAACCAGCCTGCCGCAGGGAGAGTGAAGCTAAGTGGCAGCTAACGACAGAATGCAGATCACAGGCCGACGTGCGCGACTAGACTGCGGCCTGGAGGTTTGAGCAGAAGAGTTTTGTATTCGAAGCAAACAGCCCAGTGCAGGGACTGTGGGACGTGTGTGTGTGTGTGTGTGTGTGTGTGTGTGTGTGTGTGTGTGTATGTGTGTACGTGTGTGTGTGTGTGTGTGTGTGTCGGGGTGAGGGAGAATTCTGGATGTAAGGGCTAAAGAGTGCTTTGGGAGTCGAGCCAGGAGGGATGTTGCAGCAGCCTAGGCGGGATGACTAAAGCATGAAAGGAGGGTTGGGTAGAGTCCCTTGCGAGGGGGGGGGGGGGGGGGGGGGGGGGGGGGTTTGATACAGTGGATGGTGTCGATTTACTGTGGCACATCTTTGGAACAACAATCGGCCTGGTTGCCGGTAGAAAACATCCATGAACCAACCGGCAACATACAACCACCTTCTGTATTCGTCTCATATGTTCTGCGGCTCAGCTGCCGACTTCAGATCATTGAAACGCCTCTCTGGTGAATGAAGTCCTCACTGCATTTATGGAAATACTGAATATTTCAAGCTGTCAGCCGTGCAGATTTTGAAAACATACTGGAGCCACGTCTTCATTTATTTCAAGTAAAGGAAAATTAAAAGCAGCATCAGATTTACAAGTCTTCATGTGGCTGCCCCTACATGTCTATTTGTACTGTATTGGATGTGGGATGGTTGCAAACACATGTAAGAAAATGAAACAATTTCTCACTGAATGCAGTTTCAGATGGCGTGGGAGCTTCGACTGATCATTCACTCTCTTGCTGGATTCTGCTCTGCAGCTGCTTTGAGTATTGGTGCGTGAGAGTGTGCTCGAATGTGTGTTCTTGACTGGTGTGTGATTGTGTGTGTGTGTGTGTGTGTGTGTCCATTCCCACACTGCCATTTTCCCAGCATGAGCCAAGCTCCTTAAAGAAAACACACAACATCAAGCGGTAGTGAGATTTGCTTTGTGTGCGTGTGAATGTAAGTCGCGGTGTTTGTGCTAAAAGTCCATGTGTGTTTGATATGTGTATGCCTCTGGGTGTGTGTGTGTCGGCGCATGCACACACGTGTATCCATGTGCCTGTGTGAGTTGTTGTGTGTGATAGTCATGGGAGTGTGATCCCTTTGATCACGACAGCAGCATGGAGAAACAGATTACCTTTTGCAGCCGCGGTGACAGAAAAAGCGCTCTCAAGTTGACAAACCTCACGAGGAAATTTAACATCCTTCTCATTTCACCGACAAACACTACATGGAGTTGTGTGGGGAGCTGGATTGAATTTGTTTGTGAGTATAATGCTAAATAGTTTGACGGTACCTGTCTTATTATTCCATGTCTGGAAAGTAGAGAGTACCGTGCTGTGCTGCATGTTGTGCTTTTAAAAAGATTGAACCTCGACACTAAATTCAGCTGAGAAGATTAAAATGGATCCCTAAACTATGGATATAGCACAAGGATTGTTGGCAGGAAAATTACAACTACCTACAAGAATGCTGGTTATACAGTATGTCAAAACAACACATTTACGACGGACTATTTCTTGGCCTGGCGCAGGAACTTTAACCTAAAAGTAGTCCAGCAGCAACTCCAATAAAACCACAAAGTGTCAATTTCACAGGGATTAAAGAAAAGCCATTCAATATGTTTATCAGTGAGCTTTAGAGGTGCTGGTAGGTAAAGTGTGTTACCTTTGATCAAGAGGCCGGACAGCTAAGCTTACCAGCTGTTATCTCATGTTCTATAGAAGCATACTGAGGGTGGTATCTGGTGGTTTTCTCATCTAACTCTCTGCAATGAAGTAAATAAACACATTTCCCAATATGTCAAACTGCTGCGTGCTACTGTAACACCGGCCAGTAGGCTCCTGAAAATTCATTATCCGGCCAAATGTTGGCTTTTGTGCTTAGTGTTTTATTCCTGATACGGTTTCAAGAATTATTAATGTTGGGGATCTGATGAGGCATGTACAGGAAACAGCTTATTGTGATTATGATCATTACTCAGCGGGATCACAGGCGGGTGCTGTAAACACACTCTGGACTTTTGGCAACATTAAACTCATCATGGGGTGAGTGTAATCAAAGGTTGGTGGCACTGCTGATCCCGAAATCTGTTTTGGATTTCCGGACGGAAGATATTAAAAAGGCTGCTGTCTGAAATCAAAACATAACTTGTGGGGTTTCACGATGTCCTGGATGTTAAATAGTTATTTTCTGCCCATGCAAGGATGAAAAATCCTGAATAACACATCATAGAGCGCGACAAGTCTTGATACACGCAGACGCACGCACGCACACACACACACACACACACACACACACACACACACACACATACTTTTTCTAAACATAAAAAAGAAACTGAACATATGTTACACTGCTGTAGCGACAGTTTGGACCTGGCATCCCAACCAGCCCTCCACAGCTGCTGCTGTCTAATCTTGTCAGCACGGGCGACGGGTTAAGAACTAAATCTGGCAACCCAGAAGAAGAAGAAGAGGAGGAGGAAGTATGCTGGATCATTAGTGCAGCTTCCTTCAGAGTTTTGTAACTTGTTCTTTGCTCTTCCCCTGTCGAGTGTAATCTTGTCATGCATACTTTTCCCTGACGGCATTTTATAGCAGGTATTAACAAATGTCATCCAGTTTTATACAGTTAATATAAAACACTTTTTTAGATTTTGTCAAACTACATATAATCCAAACTAACACTTGCAGTAAGAAAAAACACAATAGCACCTGCCGTTGGACAACCGAATGCAAGTCCCTTTACGCAGAGTACGGAGGATGAGTTGAGTGTCATAAATCCTGAGGAAAGAAGCTGCTCTGTATTCTGATGGTACGACAGCGGACACATCTGTATCGCTTGCCAGACAGCAGCAGGGTGAACAGGCTGTTGTTTGGGTGACTCTTGTCTTTTAATATCCTTTGGGATCTGCGCAGGCACCTCACCTCACTGATATCACTGATGCTCAGTAGATGGGTGATGTTCTGGCCGGTGTTAATCGTCTGCTGTGGAGCCCTCCTTTTCCTGGACCACGCACAAACCATCCCGACTTGTAATGTTTCCAGGATGCTTTCTAGTGTTCCTCTGTAAAAACGTGTGAATGTATACACCTCTGATACTCAGCAGCACGTAACTACTTCCCTTGACTCGAAAAGGAACGACTCAATACTCAACTATCTGTTGAATAAATATTGTGAAAAGTTTTCGAAAAAGTGAAAATGAAGTTCTGAAATACTTCTTGGAGATAGATGGTTTCGACGGGGCGCTAGCAGAGGGATGTGTTATCTCTGCACCATCATCAAATGTTTTGCACTAACGTGTTTCTTTGTGAATGTGTGAAACCGACAGATTGTCTCAGAGATGGAATTTGCATAAAAGACGTACAAGATTATGTGTCATACCTGGTGAAGATGTGTGAGTCACACGCACTTTTTCATGAGTGTGTGTGTGTGTGTGTGTGTGTGTGTGTGTGTGTGTGTGTGTGTGTGTGTGTGTGTGTGTGTGCACATGTGTGCCATACCCCTACCTGGGTGGTTCAGTGCTGTGTAATGCCCCCACTGTAGCCTGAGGGGCCAGGGTTGCCAGGTTGTGTAAATAAATTAAAGCAACAAATTATGTTTAAAAGCTTCTCCCTCAGGCCAGAAAAAACTAAGATCCATTATTCATTGCTTTTACTGCCGGGAATCTAAAGGCAGGTGTGTGTGTGTGTGTGTGTGTGGGTGCCAGTATTTTCTGTCAATTATTCAAAGATTAACCGCCCTTATCCCATCACATTATCTCGTTGATGAAATTGAATACCATTTACATTTTGATACCAGTAATGACAACCACAACAACGGATGCCGAACCTCGTGTCTCCGTAATCACAAAGGGAGAGATTCTACTGCGGGCAACATTTGAAAGCTGACACAGCGGTTTTCTTTGTCATCAGCAATCACATTTCAGCAAACGGACAAAGACACAATGGTGAAAAAAACAAAACATTTCTAGCAGACGCTTTGAGAAATCATGATACATGATACACATGTGTGCACCTTTTCCTTTGAAATATGATTTGAACTTTTTTTTGAAGGTTAAACTTATTTGAGATGAGTAATAGTAGGAACGCTCTGCAGAGAAGAGCTGCAGCCGTCTTTTCCAGAATCCAAAGGAGTTTTTTCTTGCCGCTGTTGCCAAGGTGCTTTCTCATGCTGGGAATTGTTAGGTCTCTGTAAATATTATAAAGAGTACCATTTAGACCTGCTCTATCTGAAACCTGAGCCGAGATAACTCATACATAAAACTAAATGTAATTGAATTAAAAAGGCTACGATACTCCAGGAAGTTACTAGGCTAAGCTAACCAGCTGCTAGCAGTGGCTTTGTTAGCATATAAACATGGGAGTCCCTGTCCCCATGCCACATCCCTTTGTTTCATTTTGTTTGTACAATCAAACTACAACAGTTTAATTGAAAATAGTGAATCATTTTACCTATAATTTTGTGCTAAATCATCGCCTGGATGCTGCTCAGCCCCCAAACAAACCATTACCGGGATGAAAGTGTCGCTCGTTTGCCGTCGGCGTGGATGCTGTGTTTGCTTTGACAAATCGAAGACTCTTTTTCATGAACATCTTCACCGAGAAGGATTTCTTGTGTTCAGTGATTTAATCTTCAAATCTGAGCTGTATGTTCCTGAAGAGGTTTTCAGTCTTGTTATCAGGCTGTATCAGGGAATACAAAGAAATAGCCTTGTTCTGAGGATGATGTTTCTGATTCGCTTCTATTAAAATAGATGATGATGGATAATGTAATGCAATTTACAGAATCAACTCCCTGTACAGTCTTTTTCAGCTAGCCTGTTATGTTCGTTACAATCTATTCGAGCTGTAATGAAGTTATGATTTAATTATGATTTCATTTCATTATGTTTCAATTGAACGTGAATGTATTTATATTTACATTTAATTCATTTAAACATATGAACAGTCTATAAAGTATGATGCATTGTTAAGGAACAAACTACCCGAAGTAGTAAAGTAGAGCAGTGCTACTTACATGCCAATGCATCAAGTATAATGATCCAATGATGTATTACACTGCATGGCGAATATTGTTACTTTATTATGATACTACTGCACATCTGTACTTTTACAAGCTGTTTTCTTGTGACGCAGTACTTCCCCACTCTCTTCATAGTATTTCATAGTAGATTGTATGAGGTTACAGCATATAAGGTATTCCTATATCTCGGTGATCTCATGCTTAGGCTTACAGCCCATTTTTCTTATGTTCTCACCTCCTTTATTCAGTCCTGTTTTCTTTTAACTGCGGGTCACGCTGCCCTCTTTATTTCAAGAAGAGTTATGAATTTGCCGTTGTGTGTTCTCTCTCTGTCGCCCACCATCATCTGCTTCGAACGTTCAAGCTCGGTATTGGAGTCACCAGCCTGATGCCCCTGCAGGCGAGTTGATCCTTATCTCTTCCACGACTGCTTCCTCCTGGCACAACCGTTCGTTTTGCTCTTACTGTACCTCATCACTTACCTGGTGTCGACCCCGGGGGAATGTTTCGTCGCTGGTCATCTCCAATTCAGACCACCTCCTACGCAGACGGATATAAAGACTGGAGAGGAAGTGAAAGGACGCCACGTTGCTTAACCGTGTGTGCTGTATTTCTATCACAAAAACGGTCCTCATGGAAAAGGCCCTCCTCAAGATTGTGTGTTAAATTATTAGTGCGTCATAGATGCAGACAAAAATATAGCAACAATTGACAAATCCAAAATGAGGTCAGAACAATGTAAAATAAGAGCATGGGGAGAATACATATAGAATTAAATGTGTGAGGAAAACAAAGGATTATACAAATACAATGAGCCCCTAAAAAATATAGAAAAGACTGAAATAAATTAAACTTAAATATTTTTTATCAACCGATAGGTGACAAATAAAAGACACATATAAAGATTTGTCTTTCTTTTTTATTGTCATGATAACAAGCCTTTACTTGTTTAATTACAGTTTTGACATTTTTCATCTGATGATCTTTCACAACATTTTACGAGATGCAGCTTGTAAAAAGTTATGAAGAACTCAGAGAATCATTGTGATGTGTCTATTATCACACCGTTTTAAAAGATGAGCACTTTTTAAAGAGCAAATCCAGAAAACAATGTGCCGAATACAGATGTGGTTGAGACCATAATGGCGTTTTTATTACACTATTTCATGGTTTCTTAATTTTCAGTTTTTAATCTTAAAATTCCAGTTAACAACGGACAGAAACGATAAACTGTACATCCTCCTCCTCCCTCTGTTTCTTTACATCCTCTCCTCCACTTCAGTCAGATCCCTTCTTCCTCTCTCCGGCTCTTCATACTTGTCCATTCGTGTCCTCCCTCCACGCTCCTCCTGTTCAGAGCTCCTCAGAGTGGAAAGCTGAAGGCCAGAGGAGAAAATGAGGTGTTCATCGGTCCCAATATATACTTCATCAATCGCAGTTATTGCAGGTATAAATATCAAACCCCAAACTGAAGTTTCTTGGCTGAAATTACCATACAAATGAATATTAAGCTCCCTGCACAACATCATTATTTTTTCATCTGTCTTCCTGCTGTTGTTTTGGCCTTGAACCTCTTCCTTTGAAAATTAACTGCTCCTTATGTTTATTATACAATAACTCAGACTAAAATGTATTTCTGCCCCTCAATCTGAATGAGAGCATCTTTAAGCGTCATTGAAGTTGTCCCACTGTCTCACCTCTCAAGACACATTTGTGGTTACTCAAATCAAACCATTTTCCATTCGTCCACCAGATGGACTTTCCCTCATTTCCCCCTCATCCATCCATCCATCCATACTCCCACATCCATCAACATACCTGTTCATGAGCCGTATGAACATAAAAACAACCTGGCAGCTAGTTGGTAGAGGACGGAGGATCAATCCCAAAAATATCGATACTACAGTGCGTCTTGTTTAAAGATCGATTCTAGCATCAAGAGGATCGATACACAAAAGAGATTAGTTTCTCTCTTCTACACCCAGTTGAAGATTATAACTATTCATTGTACTCTTTGCTTCATGCTGTTGTCCTGTTGTGTGCATTCAAACCACATCCGACTAGTTACTCCCACTGACACATGATGTCTGAATGGAAGAGGAGCATGTTTGGATCTATTTCACAGCTGTGAATGTTGGTTGACTGCTTTTAGTTGCACAAAAATAACTTAAATATATATATTTGTACTTTGTTAAATCCCAAGAATTGTAATTTTCATCTTTGCACATTCAATTTACAATCATAAGAAATAAATAAAAAGTGTCTTGTGTTTTAACATGCATGCGATTAAGTAATTAACAGTGGAAGCAATAAGAAAGTACATACAAGCCTAAGCCGCTTATAATTGTAAAAAGTATTGGTATTGGCGATGCTGTTCCCTGTATTACTTGGTATCAAATGGAAACCACATAGCGGTTTGCCGGATTCGTCAACACTTTTACTTCATTTGTTCCATTTTCGTCATAGTTTCAAGGCTGTGTTCGGTTTGCCTGCTCCCTGTTTACCACTTGGACTCACTGCCTGTAAGCTATTTACAATAAATCACTGGATTCATCTGCTGCGTCCTAATGTCTGCATTTGGCACCAGTCCCAGTTCCAACTGTGACAGAAGTATTGGTAAATAAAAAGTGCTCCAGATCAAGCTTTCACTACAGTTAATTAGCGGTATTTGAAATGGGCTGTTGGTTCTGATAATTGAACAAAGAAGACGACGGGAAGTTTATTTTATGCCTGATTTATTTCCACAATTTAGCGGGTTAAAAGGGCGTCATATTCATTACAAATCTGTTAGTCAGTGAGTGACTACATTCCGACAGATCCACCATTGCTATTATCTGCACAGCGTGGATTATCACACTGAGCATATAGTTTGCTTTTCATTACATTTCCATGCTGATTAATAGTCATTCTATTACCAGAATGTTAAAATGTTTCATTCATGATTCAGTGCATGTAAATGCCAGGTCCTGAATAAGATGTCAGTCATGATATCATCGTTATCTTCGTCAGTAAATGGTTACTCAGCATGAGGTGATGTTTTCTTACATGTGAGGGGTTCAGTTAGCTGGTGAATACCTTCCTCCTCCTCAGCATCGGGAGCTACCAAACTGGCTGCAAAAGTCCATATCATCTCCAACCAATCAGTGCTCTCCTGAGATGTGACATCAGCAGGGACCCCAGCGGGGCTTGATTTTATTGGACGAAGAGCAGCTAAATAGAATAAAGAGAATAGAATAAAATAAATAAATGTAAATCAGAGTACAGTAGGATATTAGGGTAAAATTAAACTTGAGCAAAAATATCAGCGATGCTTACCAACAAACTACAGTCTAAAAAACGACCATGTTGAAATCACTTCACACACGACACAATTTAACAGAAAAATGTACAGTTTTACTGCAGTATTTAATATGTATACTATATTAAATGCCTGTGTAGGTGTTCATACTCTACAGTTTGGTCACAGCAGGTCGCAGTGAGAGAAATATTGATTGATATCATGTATTTAACTTCAGTGCTAAGGAGTGAATGTGATATGTATGGCGGCTCTCTGCTTGCCTCTTGCCTTCAAACCTCTCTTAGCGATGGCAGAGGGAGGAGGGAGACCTGAGGGGGACAGACACAGCGTTAACAGAGACAGCATGACGGGAGGTGAAGAGTATAGAGGTTGAAGAGAGAACAATCGCTCTCCTCATTTCTCAGTTTGTGCATCCTCAATTCCTTTCCTCACCTCCTGTCCTTGCGCGGTACACCCTCCCTCCTAAAGATGCGAGCGGAGGAGGCAAGGAAGACACACAAGGAGAGAGAAGTCGAGGCATTAACAAAATTGGACGTCTGTGCATTTTAAAGCAATGTCAATTATGACGTGTTGCACAGGAGTAGCTTCTGTTCATTGTGTTGTTATAGTACAGCTTTATTTCGTGTATGTCAAAATGACAACTTATACATATACTTTTAATTCAATTTACAACGTTTGTATATTCCAGATGTGTGTCACGCCTCTTTTAGACGTCACAAGTGCCGAAAAGACTTCGGCAAAGATACACCTGCCGCCCTATAGCTTCCCCGACAAGCTTCCTCTCGCCTCTTGATGCATTTTAGTGACTGAGACATCTTTCAAAAGATCGATTTCCGGGTCAAAGTTAGAAGGACGGAGGAAACGAGGAGGCACAGAATGAGAAGAGCGGAAAGAAAAAGAAGCACAGAGAGAAAAAGACACATAAATCCACCAACAGCCGCCATCGCACCATTCACAGCCACATACAGCTCTAGAGATATTGTTTTGCTGCTTTAATGGCAAACATGATCAAATCAAAAAAAACATCACACAAAACACACTTTTCATCTTACGGAAGATGTTCGGACTTTCACGACATGCTGGCTGAGAACACAGCAAGAAACGACTACAACTCAACCAAGTTTTAAGCAGCGTTTCAACATTCCCGACACACTTTTATCAGTATTTCCACTGTTGACTCTGTCTGCCCAAATATAGTATACTACCAAAGAAAGTAGTCACACGCTAACTTTTGGTTTCCACTCCAGGAGTCATCAATTGCAACAAAACAAATCGCTAACAAGGCAATCTTTGTAAAGGACAAATGCCCTCATTTATGGTTGATAGATCATTTATGGTTGATAGATCATTTATGGTTGATAGATCATTTATGGTTGATAGATCATTTATGGTTGATAGATCAGTAATGAGGCTGAGCAAATTCAGCCTTTTCCTTACAGCTTTCTAAATGTGATACTGTAAAAATATGTGAATGGAAACGCGACTAATGACACTTTATTTAAACTGCATTGTGAATTACCTTTTGCGGGAAACTTATCTTGGATAACGTTTGCTTTCGCTGTATCACAAATTTTAAACTTAGGGAAAAAATTGTGGTTTGTGGAAAGGTTAAAAAACACAGGACTCTCACCCAGGAGACCGCTGTTCCTGTCTCATGTGAACCAGGTACTTATGTTGCCTGAACACAACTAAGTCGTAGTTTTGCGTCAGATTCGTAGTCATTTTAAGCCGAACCATGATGTTTTTCTTAAAAATCTAACCAAGTAGTTTCGTTGCCTAAACCTACCGAAGCAGTTTTGTGTTTTTTGTTTTGTTTTGTGAACCAACTGTGATGGTTATCTGGGAGGAAAATACGTTTCCCTTGAAATGTAAATGAGCACTTTAGTTGTATCGGAACGTAATTTTGTAGGAGACAGGGTTGCTTTATTCACCACTGCTTTGTCCCAGCAGCAGCTCTCATTAATTGATCTTTCTAATATTCCCTCTCCCAGGTGGAAGAAGCTTTGTGCCTGTTTGTTGCCAAGTGTGGAGGAGTCGTATAATGCATCCTCATAAACAGCTGATTAATGCACTGACATTTCTTTGATTGGCACTCCACACAGAGGCACCAGGAATAGAAGGCTAGCATCCCCCCCGCTAACTCTCCCGTCCTTTTATTGCCTTTACTTATTCATTCAGTCTCTCCTCCATACACCTTTCTACCCTCTCTTTCTTTGTTTCTCTCTCTAACTCACTCCATGCCTCCGTTATTCTCTCTTCTTTTGTACGAATCTATTTTCTGTCTTACTTTCATGTTCTCATTCTGGGACTCTTTTCTTCTGCCTGCTTCTCTCTACCTTTGGTTTTGTGAAGTTTAGCCACCACATCAAAATGATAAAGCACAAAGAAAAGAGATTAAAAATACAAATTGTAGATAAAATAAATAAAAAAAGACCCAGAGGACTCTGAAAAAACCTCTCAGAAGAGAAGAGAATAAAGTAGCTGGAAGAGATGCATCTGAGCTGGATAAGAAAAGCTAAATGATTCAGAGCTTTGTTTGTTTGTTTTTATTTATACTTCCTTCTTTCCTCCATTGCATTCTCCTTTCTTTCTGTCTTTGTTTCTGTCACACTGACATAGGAGAGTGCTTTGTGGACACCATAAGGTTTTGCAGTGCAACACCCTCGTCAGCGATGTCTGATCTGAACTAATAAACGCTAGATGGTTGTAACATTTGCAACCGTCTCAATCTAAGTAAGTTCCCTTTTCAAGAGTAATCACATATATTAAGAAGTTGCCTCATGCCTCGCTGTCAGATAAAGAAAGAACAGGGGTTTGATAAGATGACTGATCAAACTGTGCTGCAGCGTTCTCTCTCTGTGCTGTACTGTATTTTGATATATAGTATGTCTAAGTGTGTGTTCCTGTCTCCCCATTTCTATAATTTTCTGCTGCTATTTTGTCTATTCTTTCTTTCTCTCTCTCTACACACACACACACACACACACACACACACACACACACACACACACACACACATCCACCGCTTTATCGCTGCTCTTTCACGACAGGGAGGATTGCATTTCTTCTTTATTGTCCGAGAATGTCTCCTTGCTGTTTCATTTACACACGCTGGCCTTTATTGAAATGTCATGATGGGGAGAAAAGCTCTGTGATTAAAAATGCAGCCCAGCATTTTGTCATTGTCAACTTGCAAATATTTACCTCAGAAAACGGAAGTTGACTTCTATACCTGCAGGGACGCTTTGCATTTCTGCTGTATTTTCTCACTAACCTGCAGAAACATTTCCTTGATTTAGAGAAAAGATCCGTCATTTCTATTGATGTCTCTGAATGAAATGTATGAAATCTCATTCTCTGTTTAGGTTTTCTTGGATTTTCATGTTTTCCAATGTCGGCTGTTGCAAGAAAATAAATCTGCAAAATTGCACATATGATTTAATTGAAAATCCCAACAGGCCTACAGATTTAATGTCATCATTAGACACAATAGTCGTAACACAACACCTAAGTCTATTTTAAGCCTGTGTATCACGAGGCTTCTTAGTCATTGATGACTGTTGGCAGGTCCAGAGGAAACACAGATATAGGCTACATGCAAAGTCACACAGGCACACAATTTGAATTGTCATACACCTAAAGACAGGGACTGAGAATACCAACCGCCTCACGGCAGTTTGTGAAATAGTCGGGAAATTGAAATCTAGAAATACACAAATTTTGCTTTTTTTCGTGTCGCTAAGCATGAAAACAATGCCAATAGAAAGTCGATTAGGATCCTATTCAGCGATGTCTCATTGACGTTTATGAGAGACAAAATGCATCTACAACTGATGAGTAAAGGGACAATACGTTAGCCAGTTGACAGCTGGTGGGAAACACTTGTCGGTGGAAAGGAATCATGTACATCTTGATAGTCTCCAATCGGTCGCAGGCAGCACTCTAGTACAAGCAAGCAGTGCAGTCAAACTGTTAGTGGTTTTGCTGTTGTCGTTGTTGTTTTTACCAGAAGATAAACACACGGGGTCGTCACAGTATGATGTGTACTCTTTGGATGGGATGGCAGGTGATTGACAGCATGAGGATGGAGAAGAGGTGGTTGTGGGGGGGGGGGGGGGGGGGTGAAGGAGGGAGGAGAGTGAGGAGAGGAGTTAAAGATGAGTGTGTTGGATGTGCGAGGCAGGACTATCCTTACGCTGGATAGTCCAACAACATGGCGATGTGTGGTAGTGGTGGGAGTGATAAGGAGCAGATGTGAGTAGAAAATCAAAGGGATTGATTTCCTGTTGTGTGGTTGTAAGATCGCAGGCAGTTTGACCTTTTGTGGGTCAGGTCTATTCAGATCACTACAGTGCATACTAAAAGACTTAAAGTAAAATAAATATGAATTTCATATTGAAAACTTAAATCTCCATACATGTTGAATGCTTTCCTGTAGACCAAATTTACTTTTTCACACTTTGTTTTGTGTATGAATGAAACAATGAGACATGACATGTAACTTAAAGCGCATTAGGCAGATTTTGCTACCTTCATACAAAGCTAGGCTAGATGTTTCCTCCCGTTTCCAGTCATCATGCTAAGCTAAGCTAGCCGACTTCTGGCTTACCGTACCTTCACGTTTAGCAGACAGCTATGAGAATGACCTCAGTGTTCAGCATTACCTAAACTGTAAAGTAAATTATAACAAGAGTATAATGACTTCAACATGACATTTTGTTGTCCAGTGTTTTGATTTCTGGGGTAGTTAACAACCCAGATTCTGTGTTTACCGAAACAAAGCGACGTGCTGAAGAGTGCGGCGCGGTTGTTCTCTGTTGATTCCTCCTGTTCTGCTACAATCAGACATTTCTCATTATCTCAAGATGTAAATTAACAGGTGTGCGGAGCCTTGTAAGCCTGATCAAGGGTGCCAGTGAATAAGCGGTCTTAGGCTGAACTGAAGATGTTTAAAGGAGATCTTGACTGCTGCACTGGTGCGTTCGAAAGGAAATTAATTTTCTCTAATGACAATGAAGCAATTAAGGTTTGAGCACAGAAAACGAAAGATGATCACTGGAATTATCAAGTTCTGAGCTGTAGATGATAGGATTATGGATATTTGAGGGAATAAAGCTGCTCTGGCAGGCAATGTATGGAAGCAACAGGAAGTTCCCTTTCAATCCACTCTACCAGTGTATGACATTTAAGTGAAAATGAGAAGGAGTGGATGGACCGCAGTATGTACACAGCTGTATTACTACACTGGTACATGAACTGTCAACTGATGGGCTCATTGATGTTAGAGTCTAATGCGAGTGTGAGAAAATGCACTCCTCACAGACGACACACATTTTCAAAACATCTGCCGAGTGGAGCGAAACACTCAACGCCATGTGTTACTTTAAACACAAACAGTGTTAAAGCAGCACAGAAGTGCGTGTCCTCCGACTCAACACACGGCCGTTGAAAATGATGACCTTCTTGAGAGCACGTCCACTTTTGAAGTCTGCTTCAAAAATGCCCGAGAGGTTTGTTGAAAAATGCTGATGAGATAATGGATGTTCAAATTATACGTGAAAAATGGGGATAAATGAGTTGAAGGAAAGTGTCATTACACGCACATTATAATCACATTATGATGGAATTATAATCATTGGTGAAAGGTAGAACGGATGGTTTTACTTATAATGCAAACAATCTATTAAAAGATTAAGGTATAAATGTTACCTGTCAGGGTTTTATTGTCAAGTAGATCAAAGAGAACGATGGCGACTCCAAACCATGTGATGACCAGAGCCACAACCAGCAGCCAGGCCATCGGTGAATTAAAGGTCAAAATGACATCGTCCAAAAACGTCTTCTGATTGGTCCGAGCCGGACGGTCCGCACCCCCGCCGTTGTTTTGACTGCTCATTGTTGAAAAGGGCTGAGGACAGAAAGAGACAGAGGGGTTTGAAACATGTAGGACATGATGACAAAAAGAAAAGAACAAGATGAAGAGAGCAAGGAAGAGAATCATGTATCCCGCTGCTTTTCTTAACAAGACCCGCCCTGCTTAGCTGGTTGAGGCAGAGAGGATTGATTGAGGTGAGGCATGGACCTCGAGAAGTAAACAAATGTCAGAAAAAGAAAAGTGTAGGTGGCTCAATTTAAATTAAAACAATTAAAAATGCCTGGAAACAAAATGAAACCATGACCAAAAGAAAAAGTCTGTGGTCTGCTAATGGAGTGGGATAACATACACAAAAAAGTATGAGCTAATTAGCTAACACAGTTTAAAGTTAATTTAAGCAAATTAGAGTAATGAGAATGGAATTATGTTGTAAGCTTGCTGTTATAAACGTCTTTAAAGTTGCAATTTAGTATTACACTTCCTTAACGTGGGAGAACCGGAGAGTGGGCACAAGCTCTGATTACAACACACACAGAGGGAGAGCGACTTGATGCTCTGCTCAGATAGACATTAATCCACTTTATCTTTACACTGAAAATGGTTGTTTGCTGCTATAATACTCTGAATTTTGAAGAACCTTTGAAGTTTTGGGAGTGTGTACACTTGAAATAAGCTTTTCACAATATGCCCTTTTAGCTTTGATGAGTTTCTTGTCCCTGTTGTCCCATATATATCCCGCTGTGTAACCTTTTTTTTTTTTTTGCTGAGACAGTCATTTTTGATGTTCTCTAAAATTGCTGATCTCACCTCTAAAAATGTCAGTACAAACATCGATAGTAATTAGAGGACAATGCAATTAGCATCTGATTTAGAAGATTCGGATTACAAATAGACGTGCAGCAGCAAGCTGTCTGGCTTTGGTGGTAGATGTATGTTCGATGAGGACACGTTGAAAGACTATTAGCATAAAAAAAACACCTGTTGCTAAATTTCAAAATAAAGTACAGAAACCTTGGGAGTAATGTGGGGGTGGAAAGTCAACTTCCCCTTGAATCCTTTGGTATCAAACACAGGATTGTAGCCCATGATGGTATTGATACCTTCCCACCACAAATTCACCACTAAACCACATTAGTGTAACTTTAATCCGTGCATGATATGAGTAATAGCTACAGTATGTACAACGCACACAGCAGCTGTTTATTCACACGGATGTTTTTCTTTGTGTGAGGATGAGAGTTATGAGGAGGAGAGAGAAAGATCGAGACTATACCGGAGGTGTTGAGGAGATTAAATTCCATCACACTTTGAAAAATCTGATCCACCTGACTAATTACTTCTGTAAAGAAAGTTTTCATCATTGTATGGCAGCGGGGCCGCGCGCCATGACATGATTACGTGCCCGCGTTAGGTTGTTTGTGTTCATTATGCGGCGTGATGCGATGAACTGAGATGATGTATTTTTCCTTTCTGTTTCCCTGCCTGGCTCTCACACAGCTTATCTGCAAATATAAAGTGATAGCTACACCGTTGTGGAGATTTGAATTAAAATAGGGGAAGAAATATGCCCTTCTCAAGAGTATTAATGAGGCCCTGAAGGGTGCAGATCCGCATGAGTCCTGCATGCCATGCTGGTCCAGCTGAGGCATTTAACACCGATCGTTATGACAATCTCGTTGACAGAATTAGGTGGTGGTTTGGAGGTCTGGACTCTAATGGTTCTCATCTTCACTGTTATTTAATAGAAGCTGAGTGTAGATTTGTGACAATGTCTCCCTCGCTCCTCATTATATAATATATGTACCTCAAGGCTCAATTCAGGCTTGTTCTCAATATGCATTCTTCCCCTTGAGTAAATTGGCCGTATCGTTGCCTGAAATGTAGCCAGTGCACTCAAACCCAGACAGCGTGCTCGACTGCACAAGACTATTAAACAGTGAATAAAGCAACATGTATAGAGCTCGGTACAAAAAGCCGGAGCACTTTGGCATGGCCAGATTAACCCGTTAGGGGTCCCTAGGGCAAAACATCGATGTCGGGCCCCTAGTAGACCCTCCATGAACCAACAACCCGCCTCCTGTACACGTATACCTCAAAGTTCCCGCTTTGGCAGCTAAATGATATGCCCTGGGACCAGACTTTCTGTGTGTGAATTAGTTTATGGTAATTTGTTCAAAGACAACTCTATTTACAGAGCACTTAAATATAAACTAAAACAATTAACTCTTAAAACAGGATTTCTACAAAGAGCCCCGCAACAAGATCAGGTGATGAATTGAGATTATCAGATGGAGTTTAGAGTTGATATTGATCATTTTGGCCAATGATGTTCAATGATTTACAGTAGCGGATATTCAGGAATGGATTATTCTGTACTTCACTGCTACATTAGTCCTGACTCCATTCAGTAATCACTCTATTCTTTATCAGGTGACATTAATGCTGAATTGGAAAAGAGTTATTCCAGCAATTTAGTATTGTACTTTCTTAAAGTTAAGAACATGTGAGAGAAGGAGCAAGAATGATCAAAATGAATGCAGCAAGGGTCGAAATATCGAAACATTTATTCCTTTCAATCTTCAAAAAGAATCCTGAATCCTACATTCACCACAATGCAATTCTCTTTATCTTCCCTCCCTGAAGACCATACCTGTATTCCAAAAAGCAGGTAGCATATATCTATCTATCTATCCATCCATCCATCTATCTACTGTACAATGTGATCCAAGATGGTTGTATGATGCGATGTGTTTTGATTCAGCAGCTGGTCTCTGCTCGGCTGACCTTTCTGTTGCTGCATTCAGATAACAATCCACAAAATCAATGTAACATAATTCTGCCCACGCACACTCAAATGTTCAATTGTGTGTGTGTGTGTGTGTGTGTGTGTGTGTGTGATTCAAGAAAGCTAACCATTGATCTGGTGAACAACAGCCGGCGTGTGTGTGTCATTTCAGAAGCCGAGCTAAGAGTGCCGGTCCGTGAGTGATATAAAAGCTGACCATTGATCTTGTAAGGCCGGCCGTTCAGGCCAAACACATTGATCCATTGAGAAGAGGAAAAGCTAATCACAGAACAGTTCTCTTACGTAGCCCATGTGTTGTAGTTTCTGAGTCACAGTCAAGCAAACATTTCTCCTTGTATGTGTGTGTCCTGATGACCCAGCCCACCTGTTGTCACCACAGAGTGCTGAGCTGATCTTCACACACAAGGACACCAACTGCTGCTGCCGCCTCCTCCACACCAGAGGAATGCACAGAATTAGAACGATGTGGGTGGAGGCGACTAACCGGTGTTTGAGGGCAAATGAAAGGCGACAAAAGGCGGCGTGGAGAGTGTGAGTAAGTGAATGCATCGCCTTGATATGAGTAACTTAATGACAAATAAGCGTGGTACTGCCTATGAAGAGTTACCCACTGTGGTTACTTGTCAGATTCATATTTCACATTAAAAACATAAAGACTACGACACATTGTCAGGTTTCGGATGTCTATAAGTTGTCGAGTTTTCAGCCAAAAAAAAGGAGGAAAAATGATTTGATATTCCAAAAAAATCAAAGATTAGAAAAAGTTAATATAAATGTGTGTAGCAGAACTTTGCTTTTACTTCTTTCCTTTCCCATTAATCATGTCATGACCCTTTAGATTTATCTTGCGACCCTGTAGAGGGGCCAGACCCCCAGGTTGAACCGCTGGACTAAACAACAAACTGTATCAAAATGCAACAGTCACAGCTAAATGAACATTTACGTAATGCAGTATTTTGCAGTGTTAAATTGGTGTAAGGATAGAAATACTTCTTTATTTCTAGAGTACAGTATTAGCCTACATCAACTAGAAGCATACTACGTTACAGAATAAGAATAAGATGATAAAGGAATTCATTTCTAAAAAAATAAAAAAGACCATTTTATTGTTTTTAATGCAGTTTACGTGCACAAATATTGAAAGCAGGGATTTACATTCCTCTGGATTATACTTGTGCAATTACGTTACGGCACTGTTAGAGGAGAAAAAAAGAGAGAAAGAAAAAGGTAAGTTGATCATTAGAAGATCACATCAAAGAGATTATTTTTAAATGCGGTTGTTACCAACCTCGAGGTCGGGACCCCCAAGGGATCCCCAGACACATCTGAGGGATCCCAAGAAGACATAAGGGGGAAACAAGACATTTATTTTCTCATTGGATCTAAATCTAAACTCTAAGCCTTTAAAATCACATCCACACTGAGGCCCTAATCAATGTTAAGGAGGAAGGAGTACTGTACACTTTGCTTCATTTCACTGGCGTAACAGGTTTGAGGAGAATGAAGAGTGAATTGTGAGTTCCAGTCAAAAGTCTGTGAGCAAAATGTTACTTTTTCAATACATTTTGTATTGACAGTGTGCAGAGTTAACAACCTTATTAACTGGTCATTTAATCATGTTTTGTTAATCTCCTGTGTACATTTTTGGCATGTTCGTCATATATTTAATGCAACAAATGTACTATATTATATCTTCAAGTGGCAACAGAGCAACAGGCTACAGCGAGTCTTTTTGTCGTGAAGGAAACAATGTGATTTTAAAGTTTATTTCTCTTTACAAAGTTATAAAAAACACAATACGAAGATAAATGAACGTGACTTAAGTTAATAATAGCAGGAGCAAATAGCTCATATTGTAGCTCACAGATTATAACACCAATGGTCATTAGTTGCAGTTGTCCACTTTTTAAAGTTCGGGAGTGTAGCAGCTTACTTTTAATAGATATTATAAATGGCAATAAGAAGGAATAATTGTGTGCAGACCGCCAGCATTCAGCGCCGTCAGTGTCAGATCATTATTATAAAGTTCAGCCGGAGCGACATGGATTTTTACAGTACCTTGGGCTTTGAGTTTGCCGGATGTTCAGTGATAACCTTCAGTCCTTCAAAGGCTTTGGGAAATGCACCGTCACCATGGAAACGCGCGTGCAACTCCTTCGTTAAATCCTCTTTGGCCCCGGCTGATTGTGAGGAAGAAGACGACGGAGGCGACGTACAAAGCGCACACGGCAATTGTGGTAAAGCTGGATCACAGCAGGGTCTAAAAATACACTGAGACCTTCCCCACGGGAGAAAACGTAAGGAAATCCAGCAAACAGCTCTTTGGAATTTGTATTGTTCTTGTTGATAATCAAAGTTCTTCTTGAAGATTTCTCCAGGAAATTCTTTGGTGAAAGTTTCGGATGATTGGGTTTCTAGCTGGTTTAGCTGCTGGAGAGAGTGAGACAGAGAGAGTGAGACAGAGAGAGAGAGAGACGGGCAGGGAGAAGTGACCTACTGAGAGTCACCCTGCCCCCTCCGAGAGTCCAAAATAGAGAGATAGTGGAAGTGAAGGGAGGGAGGAAGAGAGGGAGGAAGAGAGGGCAGAGACGGTGGAGCGGAAGAAAACTGGATGTATGAGAGCAAAAGATCAAGGGATGGAGAGAACAGAATGAAATGAAGAGAAAAAGGTCTAAAAGTCTCCTGTGCTGTGTGTCTTGGAAACACAGAGCTTATTAATCATGTTATAATGATGGAGGCAGCTAACAGCTGATGCTACATCAGTTGTCCTCCTCTGAGAGGCCCATTACTCTGTTCCTGACCTCACCGACTGACCTGCCCACTGTAAAAAATAAAATAAAGTCTCCCACACCTGTACGCAAGTGCTAGCATTGATTTTGGTTCATTTATTAAATGTCATGGCATGATTTGACAGTATTTACAGCAACAGCACTAGTAGTTTTAACGTGACAGAAACCCCCAAATGCCCTCACTTTGTGCCCTCGGCAACAACTTGAAAAATGAAGATCTTTAAACTTCTTCTTCTTGCACTTCATCCAGTGGACACATATTTCCTCTGAAGTACCCTGCGTTGTCAAACAGAGGTCACAGTGAAGAGTAAATAAGTTAATTAAGAACTAGTTGAGCCCCATGCGAGTTCTTAAGTCCTGTCAGAACCTGTTTTTGAGGCCCAGTTTAAATAGGGGGGGGGGGAGGGGGGGGGGGGGGGGGGGGTGCGCAGTGGGAAGGAGAAACCTGACCCCCAGTCCTGCCCTGGGAGCCTGCGCTGCAGAGGCTATAATTAGAGATACAGACAGCAGCTGGTGGACTGGACCGCTTTATATTTAGGGCGCAGAGAAGGGGGCTGAGGGTTGGAGGACACAACACACACACACACACACACACACACACACACACACACACACACACACACACACACACATGCAAAAACAAGGCCCTCCCGAGCATTATTGATATTTTCTTTTGACCGTCCCATTGACAAAAACAACCCCATATCTGTAAAGTATATGATACTCTTAATAATATAACAGAATTGGTACAACTGGTTTCACCATCAACAACTCAAAGAGGAGAAGGATGAAGAACTGGAATGGTGGACCCACATTTAGATCTTAATAGAGGGCTGCAGGAATGAGACCGAACATCTGCAAATTGGTATTTTTGCACTTCTGGTGCCCTCGTCTCAAAGTCTCTCAAAGAGGTGTTTTGGACGGGTTTTTGATCAAATGTTTGATATAAGGTCTGTGCTGAACACAAGGTGAAGAGATTTTAAGGTTTTGTTCTACGATGTAAAATACGTCAGTAAATACCCCTCTCGACATGCGGCTAAATGAGAACGTCATCACGCCGACTAGTTCGAAATTTGTTGCTTTATGTTCTATTTATTCAAGTGATTAGATAAGTGCAGATATTCTTGGATTCCAGCAGCAAGACTGAAAACTCGATGTAATGATCCGCTTGACGGGCCATAAAAAAAATTATTGTGAATACGAAACGATATTTGGACTTATGCCGGAGATAAAAATGTGCAGGAAGAAAGCATTTGTAGTTTCCGTTAAGTGAAATTTGATCTAAAGAGTAAATTAACGAGCTGGTTGTATCTTCTGTGACGCTCATGTTGAGTGATGAGAGACAACAACCAGTGAGAAAAGTTTTCGTTGCAGCTGTCAGGGTGGGAGATGTTACACCTCTAATGTTGTTATTGCCTCATGAAGTTCGTTAACACCCTTAACGTACAGCTCTACACCCAACCTGACAGAAGAGGTATTAAACACAGGGGTGTGCATCTACAGGTGTCATTTTCACAGCAACAGGAGAAGGGAATAAATACGGTAAATCCTTCATGCTGTGGTGAGAATGTTCGTTAATATGTGATAATATGTGATAGTGTACACAATTAGAGTGAGCTGTAAACGGTGGTGGAATGTAACTACGGTTTTTTCAAGTATTAAGGCGAGACAAGGGACAAGTTCTCTGAAAATGTATATAATCAGATTTAAATAGTGTCACGCTTTCGGAGGCGCGCTACACGAGGTTTTAGATAAGATGCATGTGTGAGCATACGACATGAGTTGTTTGTGGCCAGTATTTACTTAAATTCATCTCATTTATTTTTATTTTTTTGTTCACCGTGGAGGCAAGAAATTCTTTTATCAAGAATTCAAGGTACCACGGGGTGAATAATTGTTATACAACAGGTCACTTTGTTGGTGAAGTATTCCTTTATAAGTAAAAATCTGAACACTTTCAATTTCAATAAATGAATACAAATTCTGCGTGGCTTTCAACCAGACATGTTTTTTTGGGTCCAGACTCATGCTCTGTGTTAGCGATGCTGCCCCAGGGCTGCAGCTACCAGAGGACGGCGAGGGCACCGAGTCTGTGATTAAAACAGAGGTGAAGAACAAAACAGTCACACATCAACCATACATCTCTGTCTCTCCGTAAGACTCTCTGCTTCTTCATTAATGACTCCTTCACCTGCCCTTGTGTTTCGTCTCCCTGCTTTCTCTCCCCTTGTACCTCGCCCGCTCTGCTTCTCTAACTTTCTGTCTTCCTTCCACTCTCACCTCCTGGTCTTTTCTATCTCTATCTCCTCTTTCTTTCCCTCAACCTATCCTGTTCTACTTTCACTTCCTCCCTCCCGTCTCTCCTGCTCCTGAAATCCCTTTCTTTCCATCCTCCTTCCTTTTCACCTCCCGCTCTGCTCTATCTCTACCTCTCTCTACCACACGCTGTCCGGCGCCATCTTTGTTTCACTCCCTCCCCAAACACACACACACACACACACACACACACACAAACACACACACACACACACACACACACACACACACACACACACACACACACACACACACACACACACACTCAATTCTTCTTATTAAATTAGTAATAATGTCACCATTCTCCCTCCCAGGAGGCCAGTGTTATTGACTTCATTATGCAAATGTAAACCAGCCCACAGCTATACTACTGATGGGATAAGACACTCACACACACACACACATACACACACACACACACACACACACACGCTGTTTGTAGTCTGCGTGTGCTAGCAAGAAAATTTCAGATAATTATGTCAGCCGGTGGAGTTGATGTGTGTATTAACACGAAATCGGCTAAATCCAACGGGCCTGCAGGCTTTTTTACACCCGTCAAAAAATGTTACTCCGAATTTTTTAGAATACAATAGAATAGAACATAAAATGACTGCCCACAATGCAAAAGTTGCATCTGAATCTGTCACATTTTTACCATTTTATTCTAGTGGTTTGTCTCTGCGTGTCCACATTTCTTGGTGTCCTTGGGCAGGACACTGCTGCCGCTTTGAGCGAAAAATGTCTGCCATTTGAAAGTTTTATTCTAACAAATGTATTTCTATTACATCAGACTTTAAAGAAACTGTTTTCCAAGATTTCATTCACACATTTTGACATTTCTGGCCACCCAAATCCAAAAAGCCCATTTTAATTTTGTGTTGGCGCTTCATTTTGTTTTCAAAGCCAGCTTTAACAAACATATTATTTGGCTGTGAACAACTCTTCACAGGAAACAGACTGATGGGAATGCAGGCCAGGTGGATGTATCCAACACGTACCTGAGTGGCCCGTGTGCCGTCTGCAGTAATGTTGGCTTTGTGGCTCGGTTAGGAAGTGATATTGCTCTCATCTTGACTCTGATCTGCCGGTCATGCGGTTCTCTCTGTCACATTGGCACTCGCTGGTCGCTGCTCGCCAAACCACGCTGTCTTGATGCAAGTTCACAGACCTGGAAATGTACTGGAGAGTATACAGTAAACACACACACACACACACACACACACACACACAGACACACAGACACACTTGCAAACACAGAATTGGCAAAGGCAGGCCAGACAGATGGAAAGACAGCAGAGAGCAGGGAGGAAGTGGAAATTAAAGTCACAGTGTCAGGAAGAACAATTAGAGCTCAGGGATTAATATGACATGCAATCTGACTGACTGACTATTATCCAGAGGAAATAACTATCAGGTCATTTAACATTATTATGTCATTTTCTGATATTTTTATTATGTTAGACTTAAGCAATTAATAAACCCCATTAATCACAGCCTTCAGTTGCTGATTGCTTTTATAAAACAGTTACATATACCGGGCATGGTTTCATAAAATAAACGCAAGAAAAGCAATAATTTAATTATAACAAATAATCATTCTTCCGCCAATTAATGTCAGCAGCTAGCATGGCTGTAGACTCTTAATCTTGCTTAAACTACGTTATAAAACACTTGACAGGAAAGTAAAAGCCTTAAAGTCATATAAGAGAGAGAGACAGAGACAGATCGACAAAAGCCAATAAAACTGGGTAACAGTGACATTAATAGCAAAGCTGAGAGAAATACAAAGTAGGCTTTAAAACAACGGGGAGCAGACTCATTTTTCACATGAAATATGATATGGTATGAATAATTTATCTCCTGACTAACTAACTAAGTAACACCATGCATTACTCGCTGTGTTTCCAAGTGCCCGACTGACTCACCGACTGACAGCATGTTATAAAAACATGTGCAGTTATTCAGGGAGATGATGCTTGTGCTTCAGACTGTCTGGTCACAGGGCATTAGCAATGGGGCGCTGCCTACCAGACACCTCATGCATTTTTAACCAATCAATATCCTCGTTTCTACATCTCTTTCACCTTCTCTGTCTGACTCTCCGTTTTCCTCTGCATCTCTCTGTTTTCTTTTTTTTTTGCTTCTTCTTCCTGTACTCCCTTTCTCTCTGCTGTTATGTACTGTAGTTGTTTTCTTCCTTCTCTCTCTGTTGCCTTTCATCCTTTAACTGCTGCTAAGTTTATTCATTTGGCTGCTCTGGCTCGTCTCACTCCGTCTGTACTCAGTCCATCTCTAGCCCCGATATCTCTCTCATCTGTGGTCCGTCCTCCGCTCTTTCTCTCTCTGGTGCTCTTTATTTATTTTTTTCTTCGCTCCAATCACTGCGCTCTCTCTGTCTTCATATGCGTCCTGTCTCGTCTCCTTCATTACAACATGAAAGACCAGGGTAGTAAACAGCCTGCCCTATTTGACTAACTTTGGAAATGTCCCGGTTTACTTTGTTTTAATTAGAATATGGATGAACATAGTCTGTCTGAGCATCACCGCACAAGTTACAGCACATATTGTAGCACAGTGTGTGTGTGTGTGTGTGTGTGTGTGTGTGTGTGCATATCAGTCAGCCTTTACAGGATGTACTCGTTGTCTCAGAGGGGAAACTTGTGAGAGGTGAAACCAAGCTGTTCTTCACTGATACAATGGCAAATATCCACTTGGGGATAACTTCCTGGCTGCTATGAACTTGCAAGTTGAGTCTTTGTCTGACAATTCGCAGAAGCAGGCGTGGAAGCATAATACAGATAATTGTGGCTGAAAATAGCATTTATTTTTTTCAGTTCACACTTAAAACGAGGATGTTACTTGCAAATGACACGGTAGTGCAAAATGTAAACCATACTTTGCTTCATTTTCACCTCTTTACTTTAGATTTCATGCGACTTATAAGTGGAGATACAGGTAACAGATGTGGATGTAAGAAAGAACTCTGTCCTTGAGAGTCGTTCGGGAAAAAATAAGAACACTGAAGCTGCAGAAGTTAATGTATAGCATAGAGATTGACCCAGGGCTCGATTCGATAATGGCACTTTAAGCTTTTTTTGTGATTTAAATTATACGTTTAGGCTCCGTTTTTGATAAATATATGACAAACGCATTGAAGTGTATTGAGCTCACGAGAGCTACTGCTGCAATATCCAGGTCTAATAGCACTCACAGTTCTGCCTCCAGCCACACACATGACTGAGTACATGCACTCACATGAGCCCTCGCATGCACGTGCACGTGCACACACACACACACACACACACACACACTTGAAGCCAGCCTATTAAAAAGTAAAAAACGCATTCTGAGACAAGGAGCACAAATAAAACTGATTTAGTGTGTGATTCATTGCATAAATGTCTATATCTGCACGGTAGAGACAAAACACACACACACACACACATTCTGGCTCTGCCTTTGATTTAGCATGGAAACCTTTAGAAGCACTCTATTTACCCATGCTGCTTTTTTTTGTATACTTGCTGAGATTAAGATTCAAATGGATTTCCTAAGGAAGCGGTTGTGTTTAGTGCTGCTGCTGCTGCTTGCTTTGTGTTTTCTGTCGTATTTACACGTCCTTGTTTACCTTAAAGAAGGTGAACTGAATAAAATGTTCAGGGACGTTATTTAAGTGGACGAAGTTCTTTCACTCTGCACAATTTGCAAAGTCAAATATTTAATATATATATGTATATATATTTATATAAATAATTCAATTAAAAAATAAATACTTTTTGGATTCCTGGAAAGAAAAAGGAAAAGGACCATTTGCCTCATAAAGTCTTGTACAAACACAGTTGGTAGCAGCAGAAAACAGTAGGATGCTTATATAATCACTCTAAGCTATGATTATAGGGGCAAAGACACCTTGGCTGTTGGATCTCTTAAAGGCATATGAAATAATTCTAATTGTGAAATTAATTGGTATCATTTCAAGAAGCCTGAAGCAATGCATCACAAGGATTAAAGATTAAATTCCTTAAAATGACACTATAAATGGGATGTTAATGAGACTGCATTATTATTTCAACAGTGTAAATGAAAAGGTAAAATGGTAGAAATGGTATCTTCAGGTACCATGAAGATGTGCAGTGTGTTGCTTGCATGAAGGAGGATTTCAGCTCGTAACTTTTTTTCCCCCATTTGGTAACACAATTGATGCATGAGTAAGAGAATGATGTTGAGCAGTTTTATTTGACCTTGTTACATTTTCATGGATGACACTGAAAAGCTTCTGTGAATTTGGCGTCTTATGAAGTGGCAGCTGTGAATAGAATCTTCGAATTCCCTTCAGTCCGAAGGGCACACATGGTCAGTAACCGTGCGTCTGCACATGGTGAGCGGTGTCGTATAAACCTTTGGATTCCTAACAGCCACATTGTTGTTTATACTGTGCGTCTGCAGAAATTCAGGTTCCATTGTCGGTGGATTTCGTGTCTGAAAACATGAAGGCTGTCAGTGGCACAACTTTCTTAACAAAGAAGACAGTGGTGCTGAAAACTGAGCGCCTTTACGAACCATCTCGCGTGCTGAGCCGACGGCTAAAAGCTGCTCTCTTGCTGCACAAGCACATCAAGAGATTGGGAGTTGTTTGCCAAGACGTTGGTCAGTTTGAACCTCACCCTTCCTTCTGCCACCAGCCCCCTGGCTGCTCCAGGGTCAGCTTCATAATAATGCTAGTTAAATTAATCTATATTGACGTCTCCTCCCTATGCACAACAGCAGAACTCCACACGGCGACTTGTCTGTCTTCTTTCTTTTAGAGTGAATCTGTGTTGTCAGATCTGTCCATACTGTTGATGTGACTGCGCCATCTCCACCTCCTCACCCCAGACGGTGACAGGTGTCTCTATCCATCTGAAATATTATCCTTCATCTTGCTGACACTTAGCTGCAAACAACGAAGCTCTCCGCGGCACGTCTTGACTATGTTTGTCCCGACCTAACAAGCTTAGGTTGGGAATACATAACGTCAGCTGGAGTCAATGCCAGCAATCCAAATATGACTGGTGACAATATTGTCACGTATGTCTTAACACAGGAGGAGCCAAATGCAGGACTGGAGGGAGGCAGGTTGAACTGAACAGAAAGCTATAGCTTTAATAACAAAAGCTGGTAAAACAGCAAAAGGCAGGAAACCAAACGAGGAAGATGAGGGATGGATCCAGGACCGTAGATATCTGCAAAGAAAGGCAGACCACCTGACACTGACATAAGGACTAAATAGACAAGGGGCCAATCAACCAATGACACTCAGGTGTGGTGGAAAGACAGGAAGTAAAACCAAACACACAAGAGGCAGGAAACTTCAAAGTAAAACAGGAAATAAACTAAACAAAAGCCAATACCATAACAAATATATCGCAAAGATGTTGAACTATGGAACTTGTGTCTGGACGCATTCACTTCCTGGAGTCTTGTAGCAAGTCAGTAGAATACTTCACTTATATGCTCTGGACCTTATTATTTTTCCTGGCATAAATCAATCTCTTTCTTATAAAGACATTTTTTTTTTTACTCTGGAGAGCATCGGTGTATTAAAAGGGGAGTGGATGGTGTATTGATGTGGCCACAGTCATGATGTACCATTGGCCTTCACTATACGCAATTGGTATTCAAAATAGTCCACTTTTGAGTCGAACCACTTTTGCATTTTAAAATAGTAAAAAGAATACGATTCATATCTCTAAAGTAACACTTGATCCCGTTGCTTTGTATAAAGTGAAAGTGGTCGCTCTAGCAATGCACCAAGAGAAAATGTTCAGCCTTCTCTTCAGTTCTCCTCAGCTCTAGGGTTTAAGCTCCTTTCAGCTTATTGTTTGGTTTTTACACCCCAAAACTGTTCTGTTCTGATTCAGTATCACAACCCTCATCAGCGCAACGGCCAGTTGTATTCGGCCAAATGAATGCTAATGTGGATCCATGTCTGCTGGATGTGTAAATAAGCAAATGTTTGCTGAGTTCAACATTTCGACTTAAAAGGAGGTATTATGTCACCGTTGAGTTCACAGAGTGTCTCCACTGCGTCAAAGTGGACAAAAAATCTATGAGGACAATTTCAAGAAAAGTAATTTAAAATGCATTAAGATAATGTTTAAGACATTCCTATAATCTCCACTCTTCTGTTTGATAGTTATCTCCCATTGTTACATCTAAAGCCTTCACATGGAGGTGACCTTCTTTCTCATCGGTGCATTACCCTCACCCTTCTTTTCTTTCTCTGTCACTTCGCTTCTCCCTCCATCTCTTTCTGACTCTTGTTTTCACCCTCAGTCATTGTCAAAGTACATCTAAAGTCTGTCAATCCTCAATTTGCTGTGGCGTAAACAGCCGATCTGGTCTACTCTTCCCTGGTGCAATCACTGATATTCCACATTCATGTATAGCCTATTTTCAACTAGATGTGTCTGCAGTTAGATTAGTTTGCAGATAGGACGACGTGTAGGAGGTATAGCATGTCATAAGTGGCAGAAGGTTTGTGTGTTGTACTTGTGTATGTGTGTGCATGTGTGTGTGTGTGTGTGCGTGTGGGCTGAGATAGGCTGGCAGCAGCAGGCATCTGGTGACATCTGGTCCAGACAGATAAAGTAAGAAACACGTACTCACACTCTCAGTATCTGGAGGGAAGTGAAGCCCCTCTCTCTCTCTCTCTCTCTTTCTCTCTCTTTCTCTCTTTCTCTCTATCTTCGTCACTTTTTCTCTCCGTCAAAAACTAATTCAAATTAGCTTTATTGACAGGAAAGCAGCAAATGCTGGCAGAGCAGTCAAATGACTGTACAAAATGTGTCTTTTCTTATATATTTATGAGTGCCTTTGCTGAAACAGCACAAATTACCACTCCAGGTATATTGTTTTTTGAACAGTGTAATATCTCTCTTTACGAGAGACAGTGTTGACTCTTGCTTGTTAAAAACTTTTTGGCCATCATAGATGAAATTGTTTTGAAATGTTGATACAATTTTTTAATTTGAACGTAAACATGTCGACGACAGCTGGACAGCTCCATCTGCTGAGGCAGATCATGTGACTGAGCGGATCTTCTGCTGACATTGTTTTTTGTCAACGGCAGTTTCCAAGTCTGCACTTTCTTTTATCGTATAATTGCTTTTCGTGCTTCTTTTGCATTTGCGGATTTGTGCCTTGATGTGCGGCTGGAGAGCGGATATCATCCATTAATACAAATGACTTAACAAATCAGAAGGACTTAAAAGTTTATAGTCATCAACTTATTTGTTATGAAATTCAATGCGGTGTGCTCCTGATGTTGTGCTCAGCGTCTTAAGGGGAAAATAAGGATTAGAAAAAAGAATATAAAATTACAAACATATTTATGGATTTACCAAATTGGCAGAGTAGCTTTTAAATTAAACTAATATTGGACATGACTGCTTGTAACCAGCTCTGATTACGTATCTTAATACTTCTGTTTACTTATTTCTATGCAAGACACCATTTCTCCATTATTTATCATCTGCAGATTATCTTCATGATTAAAGATTTGATTATTTGATCAATAAAATGTTAGAAATGTTTATTATGAGATCCCAAAGCCCACAAGGTGACATCTTCAAATGTCTTGTTTTGTCCAACCATCAGTCAAAATACAAAGATATTAAGTTAAATATTCACATTTGAGAGTTTGAGAGTCAGTGCTATTTTTATATTGTTAAAATGCAATTAACAATTAATGGCATATCAAAATTGCTGCAGATTAATTTTCCATCATACAGTGATCAATGAATCCACTTGTTTCAGGAGAGACTATATTATCTTTTGAATCCACTCAGAATCCCACAGATTTATACACACAGATGAGATGTGTGATATACCCCCCCCCCCCCCCCCCCCCTGAGCTGACAGACCTCTGACCATCAGGGGCCTCACCCTCAGGTGAACCGGGGCCAAGGTCTCATTGGTCAGAGGCCCCTGGGCACCGGCAAAATTGGCCCGGTCAGTAACATCAGTGAGAGAGCAGATGACGTCTGACAAAGAGAAAATTAGAGAGGGTGACTATTACAAGAAAGAAAGGAGACAAGCAGGAAATTACATAAAAAGAGAGGTGGAAGGATGATGGGGATAAAAATAAATAAATGGAGAAGACGAGTGGAAACATGGGCGGATGGATGGATGACTAAGTAGGTAAGATGATAAATAGAAGAAGGGATGGTTGGATGAATAGGTGGATGCTTTGACACATGGCCCCCGGGGAATCAGCCATTATACACGCCACTGTCACTCAAGATTAGCGGCATAATTAAACTCCTGTCGCACTGCGAGTGGCTTCGAGTGTGTGCGTGTGCGTTTGTGTGTGTGTGTGTATCTGAATGTGTTGTTTTCCTGTGTGTGTGTGGGAGGGGTAGACTATGACAGAGATTGATGGTGAGGGGAAAGCAGGCCATTATGTTGTATAGCTGAAGCAGTGATAGCCTTTACACCTCTGTGTCTGTTTAAACTGCTGGCCATTTCATGGGCGTGGCACAAGTGACCCCACAGCACACACACACACACACACACACACACACACACACACACACACTACTTTTAATCGCTTGTTTCCAGGTGCAGTTCGTTGCTTAATTTGGCTGTTGTCTATAGCCGTGTTGCCTTCATTGTACTCCAGACACTGTGGGAACAACACTGAGCTACTGAGCTAAATGAAGTGTCATTCATAAATGAGGCAGTCACCCTCTGAAGTGTTAACCCAAGGCTCTTTCCAATAATTGATGGAGAGTTGTGAGCAATTTTAATGATACTGCATAACATTTTTAAATATTCTGTCCCTTTCCTCCCCCCCTCAATAATCACCCATAAGAGACTCATTCACTCTAATGGTTGAAGGCCATGTTCTTGAGCAGCTGCACGCCGACCAAAGCCACATCTCTCTCTGTCTATGTTAGTGAGTCTCAGTCAGTGAAAAGAGCCCCGCCGCTCCCCTGCCGAGCGGAACATCAGCCTCATCAAGTCAGCGAGAGGCAGCGGCCACAGGGCCGGAAGTAGGATCTTACAGCCTTCAACATAAAAGAGTCTAAAGACTGAACTATTCTGAAGTCAAGTTTTTTTTTTTAAATGGATGGAAAAATACCTACAAAATAAAAACATTGAAGTTCCACTCTGAACATATCTAGGCAATAATTAACAATAACAAAGCAGAGCAGACACAAATATATATACTTTAATAAAACGTGGTGAAAATATTCCACAAATAACATTTGTGTAGGTTTAGCAGCAGTAAGGTACATTTATTGTCCACTGTACCCCCCTTATTAAACCTCAAGGCCTATGATTTCTACCGAGGTGTCAGCACAATCCAGCACAAATTTGGTGCACAAATGTCGGCCAGACCGATTTGGGCAGTTTAAGATTGCAAGTGCAACAAAGTATTCAAATGTCTAATCTTTTTTTAAACCCAACCAGGAAACCTGACTCGAGTCTGAGGTGCAGAAGTTAATTAAAAAACAAAAGAAAGAAAACCAATCAACAATCAGACCAGCCTGGTCCAAATACGGTCGGACCTAAACAAATAGAGAGCACCACATAATATAGGAACATTGTCTCTGGACAAATTTTCTTTCTCATGTGATGATTATGATCAGAACTGGCAGCAAGTGTGCCAGTTCAGTACCAGAGACCCTGCACGGACCCCAATTAGATTGAATAAAGTCTACTTTAACGTGTATACATATATGTAGATATATATCTATATCTATATATAGATATATATATATATATATATATATATATCTATATATATATATATATATATATATATATATGTATACACGTTATGTATGTCAAAGTAATATTGGAGAGCTGTCCTCCATCACAAGCCAGGGTCTTTCCAAGATGTACTTTTATTTAGAAAATCACAACCAGAACAGCTATGCTGTTGCGTGTTGTTTGACTTGACAGATGGCAGGCGTGAGACGCTCCTCGCGGCTGTGTCTCTCGGTCCGTTGGTCCGTCCCGGTTCCCATTGTCTCCCCTTTTGCACTCCTCGAAGACAACCCCGAGACGATGAAATAAAACTTAGCCGTTCTTCCGTGCTCACATCGCTTTGCGCACGTTACATTTGGAGACTTACCTCGAACTGAAGTCTCACCTTGTGTCTCTCTCCATCCGAGATGTGGACATTGTTTTCTGTCTTTTTTTATTCTAACGGTGTAGAGATGTACTCGCTGTAACGGAGTGGAGGCGGTGCATTTAACCGACCGACGGGCAGGCGGACCGGTGGAGCGGACAAAACGGCGGTTGTGTGTTGTGGAGCTGACGGAGATGAACCGGAGGAGGACTTGTTAACGAGAGCCAACAAGAGACGCAGAAATCCTCTCCCAGCGGCGGGTGACATGCAACATTTTTACTCAAGAAATTAAGGAAAAAAATACTGGATTACAACCGCGCTGTTGGAGATAAATAAATAAATACAAATAAATAAAGAAACGCGGTGTTTTCGTTCCGGTGTGAATGAGAGGATGTTGCCGCTACATGCCCATTAGTTCCCCCGAGAGGAGAGCGGAGGAGAGGAGGCAGCAGGGACCACTTTCACTTGTTTCCTCCACCCTACAACAAAATTAGACTGTTTTAATCAGCCAAATCCAAAGTGGTGCCTAATCGGATTATCCAGCAAAAGAACATTTAATCTGGGATATCCATCCATCTAATATCAGCGTTTCTCCCTTGATTTGACAGGCTTTCAAGTGTTTGTTTGAGTGACTTCTGATTCTGTGACAAGGATGCGACCAGCCGACGTGATTGTAGACTTTATGGTCCAGTAGATGATGATTGGACAAGTAGTCCCTGTTTGGACATAATTGGAGAGTCACTGTAACCCTCGTTTCATTGGTACCGGGTTTATTTGTGTAGACCCACATGATCACAAATCTGACTTAATTCAAAATGCCCCACACCACCTGATTCTTTTTTTGCAGACTACCAAACTGCTCACCAAACTGCCTCCTGCACAACCAAACGCCGGATACATCAAGAAAAATCGGTGGACTTGAATCATCCCCCAAGTGTCCATTTTCCACCTTCCGATCCCTGACCCCTCATGTGTTTTGGGAATCCAGGGGACCACGTTTACCCGTCAGCGACCCGGCCATCTGAATGAAGTAGCAGCCTTTTTATTCCCCTGAGCTCCGGCGAGTACACAGGGGCTGCACTCTGTTCTCCGAGGCCGAGCAGCGAGAGCCTCCACCCGGGCTGCCAGCCAGCCAGACGGTCCTCTGGGGGGGAGGGGGGCTTTTGGGATTTCGAAGGTCCAGCTGGAGGATTTTGGGAGTTTTACCCAGAGTTTCTTCTCCACGTGGATCACTGGAGAGAGAGGAGGAGGACACCATGGGGTGCTGCAGTGGCAGGTGTACCTTGGCCTTCATCTGTGGCATGCAGCTGGTAAGTGTTCATCTTTACTATTGATCCTAGGGGGGGGGGCTGGATGGGCAGATCAATCCGGAGAAAGTAAGGTTGTTTTTTTTGTTGGTAACAGTTCAGCAAAAGACAAGAAAACACACGTCTTTAATGGGTGACGGGACATGGCGCAGGGTATGGGCGCATAGATGGATGGAAAAAAAGATGGATGACTGAAAGGTCACATTTCAGAAGTTAATAGGTGCGTAAAAGGTCACGATACAACCCGGGATCTGGTTTCAGGGACAGACTGACAAATGGTGGATTGAACGGATGAATGGCTGTTGGTGGGAGCTCCGTGCTAAGAGTCCATATAGAGCACTGATGGATGGATGGAGGCTTTGAGTGACAAATTGAAAGGAGGTAAAGGAGGGATGGATGGATAGATGTGTGGGGCAGGTACATGTGATTTATTGGGGGGGGGGGGGGGTACGGATGGAGGGAGGGAGCAATAGAGCTGATATAAACTCATAGAATCAACTCCTTCTGTGTCTCTCTCTCTCTTTACCGTACTCTCCCATCACCCTCTGTGTCAATGGAAACGTAACAGGCAAGACAATAGGGAAGGGTCTGTAGGTGTGTGTGTGTGTGTATGAGGATGTGCAATGGGAAGTGCATTCATTAGTTGAGTTGTGTAAATCCTTCACATCAAAAGGAAAGTCCCATGTAGACCTTTAACAATGATATGAAGCAGCAAATGGCAGGTCAAGAAATGTTTAGCTAAAGCACGATGGATTTTATTAGCAGAGACACTTTCATCCAAAATAAAGTCCAATAAAGTTAATATTCCAAACATGTTAGCACATGATTGGTAATTTACAGAACGTAAGCAACTTTTGCATTCATTTGAAGTTGTGTTTCTGGCCAATGTAAGAATGTATCTTTTGTTTTCCACCACCTCCTGAGGGAAATATTTATTTCGCTGCTAACTTTTGTCGGGATGCTGTTTTAGTGCTGAGCAGGTGCACAGTGGTCGTAGCAGAATTATATCATCGGGAAAAAAAGTTGCGTCCGGAAACAACACTAATCAGAGCGGTGAGAACGAGTTGTGCGCCCGTAGACGTGGACATTTGGCCCGTTATTTGTGGTGTTTTGATTGATATCATAAAAAAAAATCTTTAAATGCAGCAGTAACAGAGGATCTAGAAATGCGTATGGAAACTGAATACATACCGAGGTACAGAATGGGACATTGTTCACACGTGCACTGATGCATAAACATGAGCAAAAGTGCTTGTTTCATAGCATCCTCCGCTCATGGAGTCATGTACAGTGAAGACCTTTTGTCACGTTGAATAGGACACTGTTACAGACGTGACAGCATGCGTGTGTGTTTGTATTCAGTGCATCTAGAAATTCCCTTCGTTTACCAACGTATATGAATGTGTGCTTGTGAAAAGTCCATTGTGCTGTAAAATGGGACATTGCTAATGCACATTTCCATTCTTTCTTTTTTTTTTAAATCCATTTTTTCGGAAACAACAGCCAACATGTGTCTACAGTACAATGCCGATGAGATTGGCTCATGTGCTGCACATACATGAAACACACCATTGTGCTGTGTGTTCCAGTAGGTGACAAAAGAGGGGAGGGTTTTACCAGTGTGTGTGTGTGTGTGTGTGTGTGTGTGTGTGCTGTGAATAAGATGCTGTCACAGTGATAATCATTGAGTCTAATGTGGTGGAACTAATGCTATGCCATAGTCAACAACATGTTTTGCTCTGTTAGCCGTTGTAATAGCGTAGCCAGCTGATAGCACCACCAGCTGAGTGGGAGGTCTTAACATTACAGTATGTTACAGTTCGCCCGTGCACAGTCGGCTCTGTTGTAGTCACAGCCTGATGAGTCTCACATTGTAAGAATGTATTGATAAAGATATTAAGTTATAGTGTCATTGCTGTAGTCACCCACAGGAGACCAAGCTGCCCACATCCCTCTTTGTTAAAGGAAACCTAATTGACCACAAATTAAAAGACGGCCTCGTTTTTCTCTTGCCTCGCAGGGCAGAAGGTAATTCTTTTTGCCATGTAAGCTTCCCACTTAATAGTTGACCTCGCCAAGCAAAACAATGCTGGTCAGCGTGTCTTATGTAGTGGAACTGATGTCTTAATGTTAACACTTAACAGTATTGCTTCATTTGCCGGGTTAATTGGTCGAGATATGCCATGTCACTGTAGCTTTGCAGGGATCAGTGATTCCGGGTCGGAGGTACGTCTGTCTCAGAGCCGACGTCACCGTGTGTCGAGGATAGTCGGTCCCACCAGGTGAGACTGAGCCAGCACGGGATCCAAATGAGAGTAAATGTAGTGTATTCCTGTGTGCTAGGCTTATTAGCTACCTTTAAGCTTACTCGGTTTTTTTTGGGGTGGGGGGGGTCAAACCACAGCTCAATGGACCACATTAGTCCATCACAAATTTCTAAAACCCAAGGTGCATACAAGATATTTAGTTTACTGTCACATAAGAGACAAAAACAAGAAGCAAATCCTCACAGTACAGAAGCAGGAACCAGAGAGCGTGTGGCCTTTTTGCTTTGAAAATGACTTCAACAGTTAGTTGATTATGATTGTTACAGGGTTTGGTTTATTTTTGTCAGCCAATTCATGAGTCATACTAATTGTTTCAGCGACATTTGAAAGGCTGAATCGAGGCGTCTCAGACACGCTGGGAGACGTTGATTGGAGGATTGGCTCAAGTACTGTAATCATGTGATTTGGTCCTCACACTGTGGGATCAAGTGTGGAGCTTTTGTTGAATCAACACGTCTGCTGGCAGTGAAAATAGTGCTAATCCCAAATTAAGAGTTGATTTTTTACAGATTGATAAAATGATTTGTTGAGATTTGGTTTGAAAGCACTGCTTTTACTGAATAACAGTTTACTTTGATGTTAAAAATGTTGACTTAAATATCTGTATAGTCAAGAATATGTTGGCCAAATGGGTAAAGATTTAAATAAGCGCCATTCAGGGGGTCGTTTCAGAATAAATGATCCTCTGATGTGCCTCTTTCCTAATTTTCTATGGGAAAAAGTATTTTTAAGCCCAATGATTAAGACGTTATATGTTGTTTTATTTAATCAGTACAAAACCAAAGAGTAAAAACGACAGGTTGAAGTTTCACATTGCAGCTCCTCGAGTCTTGTTGTCACTGTGACGTTGCCAGCGGAGATTCAAGCTCTGCACCTGGCCAAGAAATAGTCCCACACAGCTAAACCAACAAAATACTATATTTATCCCATTGACATAAGAGTGGTGTATTCTGGTCCACAGTAACTCGTGACTACCAGGTGAATAAGGATATTTACCCAAATGTCCTATTTCCCTATCTCCATTTTGAGAAAAATACATGGAAATGAGTTATTTAAGTCTGAATTAGTTGCGACAGTAATATTATTTTGCCAAAGATGAAACACACGCTGTCTCATAGTGCTGTGAGCGGAAGAGAGATGGAAATTAGAAAGTTGGTACCAAATAAAACAGAGCAAACAGATCAAAGCAGATCAGATGGTGTTTTTACCAATACAATTATACACACACACACACACACACACACACACACAGATACACACATATGCCACTGGTGAGTCACTTTGTGTGGCGATGATTGTGGTCCTCGTTGCTATATCGGTCCACACACCCACCGACCTGTCACAGAGATGATTACTAAATCATCCAATGACGCCAGCTGATGACTTCCTCCATTGGCTGGCTCAGTGGAGCGCGTTGGTTGGTGTTTACGTTGATGGAACGTTAATTATGTTGTTGGTGTGCAAGTTAATTTAATACAGTGAATGGAGCAGAATTACGGCTTTGCGACACGGCGTAATGCAGAATTACGGTGAGATAATGATTCATGGTCCAATGGAATACAAAGGAAACCCAAATGTACAAGTACAACCTTTATATGTAATGTAACAAGGCCTGACATACGGTGTCCATAGGCTATCGGAGAGTGGCAGTACATCCCTGTGATATTTCCACCATTGAGGGACATGATGAATAATTTACCACTTTGGAAGCTGCGACATGAATGCAGAAATGGTATCTCTGCTTGTGCGCCGTGTGTGTTACCCGATTGCAAAAACCGTCGTGTGCAGTCGATCAAACCGAAAGAAGTCAATACTCATTTGAGATGCATTTCAGTGGGAATAAAACAAAAACAAAAAAACACAGATAAATCATTCTCGACATGTTGGATTTTTACCAGGAACAGTTTGGCTTTGCAAATATATGCAAAACGTCAATTCCCTCAACATGAAATGAAATGGAAAAACATCTCCCGGTGAATTTGGTTAATTTCGGTGGATCTGGTTTGCAAATTTTGTCGACTTAAATTAAGATATTGGTTTTGAAAAAAATAACTGAGTTCAGCCCACTCAGTCTGATTCTATTTCAGATCCTATGTCATTTTATGATATTCAGTCACAGTTATTTTGCAATATGCCGGGTGTGCATCATTTTGAAGCTAATCCACTTTGAGGGTGCTTTGAGTTGAAAGCGATGGGAGCTCCTGCACTCTGGCAACAAACACAATCTCTAGACCTCCTTCCTCATTGCCGCGACTCAGTGAGATAAAAAAGGCTTCGCTATCCTTTATGTGCAACTCCGCTTTCAACAAGGGCCACATGCCATGCCAGCTCCGAGTCTATAGATTTTCTGTCGCGTTTTCTTTTTCTCAGTCTCTAATTTGTCAGTTTCTCTTGCTGTCAGGTCTCTCTCTTGCCCACCGTCTCTGTGGATGTCTTTCTTACCTTTTTCATTTCTTTATCTTTCTCCACCCCCCTCTCTCTCTCACTCTCTCCGCTCGGAGGAATGCAGCCATCATACCTTGGCCACTGACACTTGAATGCCGATCCATTTGACGTGTTTCAATAGAGGCAGAAAAAGTAGCTTCTCCCCCCCACTGGTCCTGTTGAGTTGGTTCCATTGTGCCAAATCCGTCCGACAACGTGGATCAGTCCAAGCTGCATTCCTATTGTTCAGGTTGTTCTCTGTGACAAAAACATTATTGTACTATTCTGGCTTTCAGCTGTCAGTAAAATATGACGGTTCTGGCTTTTTGAGAAACTGCTGGTGAATGCAGGTAATGTGTAATGGGATCATGTACAGCAAGTGCTCATTACGTGCATATTTTCCTACAGCCCCATATAAATGTGTCTGATTGTATCTTTTGAAGTTGTGCAGTTGAAAGCAACTCACTGACACCAGATTATTAATAGCCTTTATGAGCTTTTGCTAGTTCATCGTATCTGCAGATGCCCGTAAGGTACAGACAGAGAAACAACAGGCCAATCAGCCTGTGCCAGGAAACTGTAGTCAAAATGCAGCGGTTCAGAAGTAACGTTCCTGCTGCAGGAATTCAATCTGCAAAGCCTGAACGGTGTTATTGACAGTAAACCTCACTGAGAGATGCTCCGTTTATTTCAGGGCAAATGTGGTGCTGTGATATCATCGATCAGACAAATGGATCAGCTCTGTTCAAGCGAACAGATATTTCTAATGACTCTGTCGGAACCTCTGCTTCCTCTCGTACACTAACGCGGATTGAAAGTAGGCTACTTCTTCCTTTCTTTGTTCTCCGCATCGATCTTCCTTCTTTTTGCTCTACTTCTTTGCTAATTAACTTTCTTTAAAACGTCTCATCCTCGAACGTCGAATGATTACACAGTTCTATGTTTAACACGCCAAATAATGCCCGTGCCCAAACGTGTGAGTCGAAAGGCAAAGCCCGACTTCGCACAGCTGTTGACAGCAGTACGCGGCGTGCGCACTCAGGCTGGTCGTCTGCAAAAGTTTCTCTGTGATAGTTGACTTTCATGTTCCTCTAAAAACTATATAAAACATGGATACGATTACACACTAACCACAAGCCCATTTCCAGATGTTCTTCTACTTTAACTGATGCTGTCAAAGATGAACATTTTCTTTTTACATCTGTAATGTCTGTAATGTTGTGATAAATATGACTGTATGAGGGGAAAACCTTGCCCCCGGTCTACATATGACGTTTGGCTGTAATTGTGGCACCACATTTGCTGTGCTGACAACAGCACAGCCCCATTATTCTGCACAATTTGGAGACTTCAAATTCAGTCAATATATTCAGACCAACTTTTGCAGCGGAAAATGGTGCAGCGAGGTGTGTTTTCACGCTGGAATGTGTCCAAAGGGCCGAGCAGGAGGCTGTTAGAGCCTCCTGCTTGATGTTACAGTAGAGTGCTGCTGCTGCTGATGATGACAAGGTCTTTCACAGCACATCTGGAGGTGACTCTCTCTTCACCAATTGATCTCTGATGGCGTGGATAGAGTAACGGATGTGTGTAGTTGTCTATAGGTATTTGAGCCCTACACTTAGCTTCTGGTTTCATATTTAAGTCAATGAGTCGCTGAGGCTTTTGAGACCCTCCTCCTGTCTTACCTACTGGAGCCTGAGCCCCATTAGCATCTGTGCTTCAATGTGTTTTTAAGAGATTTTCTTACGTTAGTCTTTTCTGATCTTTTATCTGTTTCCAAAAGACCACCTCACTTTCCTGTTTGTTTTTTCCTTTGCAAAGCTTTCTCTATAAACTGCAACTTTTGACACTAGATGTTTGTTTTTTTATTTATTGTAAAAACAGCGGGAGTTCTTCTCCTAGTTGAGATTGTAGCGTGTCGTGTAAAAAGCATTCGGTGGCTCACAGAGAGGGTGTAAAAACCATGACACTGTATCAGCTCACGCTGTCATCATAAAACAGTCTGCGAAATTGTGAAAGAGTGGAATCTGTTTTCTTTGAGTGGGGAAAGCTGACTCAATCTATATTCTTCCGCAGCTCAGTGGAGGCTTTAAATTGAACCCTTACACACTTGGATTATTTGTTCTACAGTCTCAGTGATACTGACACGCATATGGAATCGCATCCACTGTGTAGAACGCTCCTGTGCCTATATAACTCAAACAATGTTAATTATCAGTAAAATACAAAGTGCGATTGCAATACTTCATTAGTTTAGACAGACAATGTTTTGTTGTTTTTTTGATGTATGACTTTGTCTTTCACTTCTTTGTTTTCTTCTCCTCGGTTTGCTATTGCGGATAGCTTCTAATGCTACACTACCCATGAGCCTCAGCCACCTACGCTATGGAGAGGAAGCCAGTTTGAGGCCTAAATCAGTAGCAAATTTATACACTTCATTATTAGTCATGATCAAAACATGGCGCCTTAGCTGCTGAAATCACCCACAAATTGACCCAGAATCCGACACTGGATTCAGTTAAGCTGCAGATTGTAAAAATAAGTATACGCCCTTTTTTTTGTCATTGAAGACATTTGACATGTCTCAGTGGGAGAAGGCTATTTTTACTAATCAAGGCTGAATTCTCTGCAGCTGCTTCGCTTTCACGGTCTTGGTATTGTTCTTTGATTCGTTATTTCAACAGCAGGAAGTTTATCCTTTGCAGCAATGGCAGTTATTTCATCTCCGATGCAAGAAACAAAGAGGACATGTATCAAAAGATACATCGATGTATGGCAAAGTTCATAGAGGCTCACTACTCAAAGTGTGACAACATTCGTCCAAAGTTCTTTTCTTTAGCAAACACATTGGTGTCTTCCTGTAGTAGTGTGAGGAAAACCATACAATGAAAATGGCATAAAGGCTGAGTGAGAGGAAAGTGAGGCGACGACATGCAACAAAGGGTCGCGCACTGGCTTTGGAGCGAGCGATACCTCCGGCCGCTTGTGTGTCTGCTGAGCTGCCAAGATGCGTATCGTACGGTGCTGGAAGCCGACCTTGTGCGTGACCACCGCTGATGGATGAGCTGATGGTGTTTGGCCGAATACTGCTGCCTCAATATTGACACGCAGGCAGACAGGCAGCTTGACACGGAGGGCGCGCAGGCAGACATACAGACAGACACTTGCTTTTCTCTCCGTTTTATTTTAATAGACATCAAACTGCGCTGGTGCTCGCTTGCTCCCCTCAAGGTGAAACGCTCCCCCATTGTTCTGTGAGAACGCACATCCTGTTGATGCAGTTGTTGCTATTGTTGTTTTGTTGCCGTGAATCCTGATATTCCGCCTGCGCAGTCGTTTTGATCTTATCACATCAAAGGAGTGCTTGAATTATAATGGCCACAGCAACTGCGAAGCAATGCCTCGAGCTTCATTACACATAATTATGAGACGGAGATGGGGCTGGTGTCAGATGAACACTTCCTATGAGGAAGGAAAAAACAACCATATTTTCAGGGTGACACTGATATTCTGTTGAGCGTAATGGATTTTTGGGGGGAAAGCTGCTCAGCACAGAAAAGGTTATCGACACTAAATATTTAGCTGGAAAATGCAAGAAGAGAGATAAGGCTTTTTCGCTGGGAGCAGTGATTACATTTTATTTCTACTTACGGTCTAACCGTCCTCCCATCAGCAGTAAACTTGCCCATGATAAAACATCTTCTTATACGGCCTATAATTATAATACTATGTTTAATTACACAGCATCTTTTAAAAGCGACAGATAAAGCAGCAGACATGTAATGCAGACATAAAACTGGGAACATAAAAGACCCAACTCCAAACAAATGGGTCTTGAGCTGCTTCATAAAAGTGTCCACAGTGTCCAGAGATCTTAAAATCCAATAGGAGGGAGCTCAAAAGTTCAGGAGCCACAACCTCAAAGGCACAGTCTCCTCTCGTCTGGAGCCTGGAGCGAGGACCAACCAACAAACCCTGATCAGAGGACCTCAGAGAGCTGCTGCCGACGGAGCAGCTATAGGCAGTCGACAGACCCTGCAGGGCTCGAACTGTGACCACAAGAATCTTGAACTAGATTCTAAATTTAAGGGGAGTAAAGAAATCCAAATGGTGGTCACAGGAGACCTTTTGGAGGACTTTGGTCAAAAGTTTGGCAGCAGCATTTTGGACCACTTATAGGCGATTTGGAGAAGTCTAAAGCTTCAAGACTTAAATTCTCTTTTCGCCTGCCTTAGCAAAAGCTAAGGCAGGCGAAAAGAGGATTTTAGATGTCAAGACATAACTTGGGCCCAGGCTTATTGAAGGTGGACTGACCATTACTAAGGTGGGCAAGCCATTGTCATTTTAGTGACAGCAGAAATCCTGCAGAACCAATATAGTGCATCGTTACGAGAAAAGGATGCACGTCTAAGACAGCTGAAAGCTACTCGACAGCCATACTTTTGCAGGAGTCACATGGTTTCTGATGGTGTCTAAAAAGATTTTAGGATGATGTCGACTACAAGGTTCTAAGAAGGTATTTCTGAAGTCTGGTTTAGCCGTATGCTAACTTGTCACCACTAATGCTATACGCTCTAGATTTTATAGCGGGATTATGTCATCGAGCCCTGATTTCAGGCCAGTTTAACGGTTTGACTCCACAATTTAGTTCTGTATAGTTCACAGGTTTTCAGCAATTATTTTCTAACATGTATGATTTGTTTTGAAACAAATGTCAGCTGGACTTAAAAATCCATTAAAAGTAATGATGGGTGGATTTCCACAAATGCTTAGCTCGGCATCGGGTACGTTTAAAAGAGCGATTACTGTCATTTTATCCAGGAGGACGAATTGATCAGAGGAGCTGATCTAGCCTTAATAACAGCCACTTTATCCAGGACTGATTAAGAGATTGTACTTGAGAATCCACATTGCTATTAGACATCAATAAGGAGCCATTATAAAAAAACACATTGCTTCAGAGAGATGAATAAAATATCCAAATTAAAAGAAAAGTCAAATAGAACAAAATTGTGATCTAAAATAATAATAATATTCACTATTTCTTTTTTCTCTTTTGGTTTCTTATTCTTGTCGCTCTGTATCATCGTTGCCCTTTCTCTCTGCGTCTCTCCATTATTCCTCCCAGATTTGTTCTTTCTTTAACTCTCTCTTTTCGCTGCTCTGCACAGTATCCGTCTCTCTCGGGCCCATTGGAGTTGCTCAGGGAGCTGTGAAAACGAGGTATGTGTTTCTTTGCATCTGCGTCCTGAAGGGAGTGCCCGTGTGTTCACATGCGGAAGGTGGTGGAGCGTTAAGTCTCGCTGTAGAAGCCCTTCGACTGGGACAAGCAGCTAAGGGAGGAAGGAGGGAGGGAAGAATGGACGGTTGGGTAGACATATTCATAAAGGATGGATGAATGTCTGTGCACCGATCGATATTGGGATGGAGGGATTGAGATTTGGATGAATGGACGGAGAGAAGGCCGGGTGGGGAGATGAGTTGGGGAGGAGCAGACGATAACAAGAAAGGATGGATCGATGATGGATAGATACCCAAGACGTATGGATAAACAGATGACTAATGGAGGAACGGGTCGTTTAACACTGCAAAGTTATCAGTAATGACCGTAGATGGCAGACAGTGGAGGGAGCCAAATATGTTGGGTGTTGACTCTGTGACAGTGGAGTAAATAATGTGTACGTGCTGCAGTCTGACGAGAGACAGTGGTTTCAGGCCTAGATAAACCTTTCAGCTGACCTTCAAAAGACCATTAAGCTACATAAGAGCAGGAGTCCAAAAGGCTGATTAGCAAGCTTACCTGCTAACCCCTTCAAATAGCGTTTCACGTATCAGTGCCCTCTGAGGTTTGGGTTAAAAAGGAATAGTTCGGCCAAAAGAACTCACCTGCCCAGGCGCTCTGTGGTCCCTGAAAAAGTTTTCAATGATAGCCGTTAAAGCAGAGCGGATCAAACAAAAATTTAAAGCATAAGGCCCGAACGAAAGATGCAACGCAACAATGCTGTGTTTTGCGATAGTTTAGTGAAAGTAGTTCTTTGGGGGATTTCCATTAGCTCACTAATGGATACCAGACACTTGGATAACACTACACAGGAATTCTCTCAAAGTTTTCTGACTGTTTTATAACCTTTGTTGCTGTTTTTCCTCCCGCCTCCGTTGAAGTCTGTTGGCTTTACATTTTTTGATAGAAAACTTTGCTGGACCAAAGAAGGATTAGTGAGGTGAGTACTAACGTCTTCTAGAGCGACACAAAAAAAGCTGATCTGATCTGATCGGCAGGACATCGTTATGCGTCTGCGCCTTCCAAAATCGTATTATGTGACAACGCTTTTGTTGAGGTTTGATTAGGTTTAGTGAAAGACTGCATCACTAAGGTTAGAGGACCTTCATCTTAATGGTTACAATGATCAATACATGGTAAAGATTAGGGAACGGGTACAAAAATGTAAGACAGACTGTTGGTTTGATGTTTTGTTGGCAACATCATCTGACTTCCTCTTTTGCTTCCGTCACAATTTCTACCGATACCAGAAGACACTGTCACCTAAAAGTGACATATGACCTTTTCGGGGCACTTCCTGAAATGATTAATGTTGATCTTGGGATGAAAGTCTCCTTTTGGCTGTGCAAGCTATTATTACAATGCTATCTTAGAGACCACACTGGCCTTTATATAAACATCGAACTGATGGAAGTCTTTCACTGGGTTACACACCCACACATTAAAGTTTGAGAGTAACTTATACTGAAGGGATAGTTTGTCTGACTCGCAAGTCCCCCTTTTGATATTGAGCCGTTCTATAGTTGACATGTGGCCAGAAAATGACAGAATTTGAGAAGAAGCCAAGGGTTATTGTCAGATAAAGTTCTGGCCAATATGGAGCGTGACCTTTATTGATATTTCTACCAAAGATTTACTGTCACTTGGTCAGTACAGACTCTTCCTCGGGTTCAGAGGTTCGATCCACGAAGGGACTAAAGGTCTCATTTTTAACGCTGACTCCATCAATTCATGGCTGTTGAAACAAGAAGGAACTGTATCCAGTCTGAGTTTTCTGTTCTGGTAGCCATGAAAAGGTTGAATCTGTTTGTGAAGCTAATCTTTCGGTTCTTGTACAAGTTCCGTATGATTTCAAGTATGCTTTCAATGAGATCTGCATCCCCACATGTCTTTAACAATACCTCTGCCATGTAGTGCGGAGTACCGAGGTGATAGGAAGGCAGCTTTAGGCCATTATTATACCAAGAGACAGGATATCACTTCACATTCATAGAATGAATAAGCATTGCAATTTAACACAACACAATCATATCTCTCTCTTACCTTTTCGTCTTCTCTGTGTCTTCAAATGGCATTTGCTTATTTATAAAATTCAACGTTACAAGTTATTTGTCTTAAAGTGTTTATTGTCTAATAAGGATATATAAAATGATTGATACTAAAAGTGTTTTGTTATTTTTGGAATTTTTGGACTTCAGTGCAGCAACACAACAAATGGTTCAGCTTGCAAATGTGTGAGCTTTATGGTATTTTCACATAATTCACTCATTCATCCAATCTCTGCCTACATTTCTGCATGATTCTAACTTGCACCTTGCAAAATCTCACCTAAATGATAAAAAAAGGCTTTTCTAGCTTGTTTGATATCTTGGTCTTTCTGGACCAGAATGCTTAAAGTCAGTGCATCTGGCCCAGAATATGCTCAGTTGGTACAACTGAACTTAATTATTAGGCCAAAAGACCCTCAAGTGGGACTAAAGAATAATTTATAAAATGCTGAGCCAGTTTGTTTCTAACACTTTTGGCCCGCAACATAAAATGGGCAGCGTGTTTGCAGCAATATCCACAGAAAGACACTTTTATGAGGGATGAGAATCCAATTTCACCTTGTGCACCCGCCACCCTGGACATCATCTTGTTCATTCTAAACCTGTTTCTCTTGACTCTGTCGTCTCTTCTATCTACCAGACCTTCCCATGTGTATCATGCAACGCTAGATCATTAACAGTTAGCTACAGAGTACAATGACAAATTTGGAAATATGCTAAAATGTCTCAGATCAATTGCAGTCTCATATATTTAAGCTTTAAGAGAGGAGTAGCTTAGCATTAAGACTGGAAGTAGACATGTGAAAAACAAAGTTGTAGTTTTATGGGGAGTTAAGTGCTTTAACCATTTCTTGACTTCCTGGAATCTCCGCTGGTAGGCGTGTTTCTGAACTTGACAGAGCCAGGCTAGCTGATTCCCCGTGCTTCTAGTGTTTATGCTAAGCTAACCGTCTCCTGTAGCTTCTTGTTTAACGGACAAACATGAGAGTGGCATTGATCTTCTCCTCTAACTCTCGACAAGAAAGCAAATGAGTATGGTATTTATCAAAATGTCAAACTGTTCCTTTAAGATGACAGGAAGACAATGCTATTGTTTAGTTTGATGTTACTTACCAAATTGATTAATCAACAAATTTGCACAAATATCTGTCTTTTATTAATCTAACACACCAAATATTCTGTACATGACTCAGTGCAAAGTCCTGCTTCCAGTTCCTATTGCTTCACCTGAATATCACTTTTATTTTCACAAGTGCATTTGTGTTTTCAAAGGTTTAAGTACATCATTGTACACTCCTGATACTTGTTAGCCTCTTCGTTTTTGGTAGCGTGGAGGAAAAAAATGAAGGTACAAAAGCGTGTTTTGACAGCAGCTTTCTTATCTGTGATGGGTCACATTTTTACTCCCGTCTGCCAAGGTCTTCTGTCGCTTCTCCAAGAGCTGCCATTATTTTGATCTATAAATATATTACTTGGGTTTTTGTTTTTGTTCTTTGACACACAAAAATAAACACACATCGAGATGCAATGCACAAATTCATATCCATAAGGCACAGACGCTGAGAGGCAGCCTTTCTGTTCTTCGCTCTAATGTTTTGAAATATGAATCCAGAGAATCCGCTTTCCCTCACTTGGTCCCTGAAGGCACCACTGAAGAAGAGTTTTGTTTCAGTTTGGAATCCCTTTAAGGACTATAGAAGATATTGGGTGATGTGTGAGAGCAGACAGAGCTCAACGTTACACTTTCATCTCTACCTGTAATCATTTTGCCTCCGCCACTCATCCCTCTCTCTTAGGCCCTCGTCTCCTCTTCCTCTCCTCCTCCTTCCTCTCAGTATGAATTGATTTGGTCATATTACCTTACACACCTGCCCTCTGGTTTGGCTCCACTCTTATCTCTCCCTCACACACATAGACACACATCTACTGCCTTCTATTTTTTCCCTCTTGCCTCCCTCTGTCATACTCACGCATACACAAACACACGCACGCACACACAGTAATCAGATCCGGCAATCTCTTGTATTTTTGAATACGGCAGCTAAAGTGAGATACGGATGGAGTCTCAGCTTTCAGCCCGGCTCCGTATCAGCATATCAGCCCAAGCGGTAGTCACGTCTCACCAAAATAGAAGCACAGTATGTATTTGAATGAAGGAGACATGGTGGTGGCAGCGGTGTTCAGTGTGTATGTGTGTGTGTGTGTGTGTGTGTGTGTGTGTGTGTGTGTGTGTGTGTGTGTGGAGTGGAGTCCATACATAGTCGTGTGTATAGAGCAATGCTGTGCCCCAGTAGCATGCCATTAACACTAACAGGGTTGGGACTTTGATACCCACAGGGCCACCTGTATAAAAACTGGACACATTATGCAACACTTCAGGTAAAAAAACAACACAAAATACAATATATGAATATATTTCTATAGTGAAACTATAAGTCTGTGCAACTTGGTCCTTCTTACCTGTATATATCACAGTAGATTTCACCTCACAGTTTCAATAGAATGGGATTTAATTGCAGTACAAGACTCGATGATTCAATGAGTCCTCTCTCCCTCATCCGAAGAGCTTTGGCAGTGGTACAAGAACATCATGCAATGTCCAACTCTGTCACATAAAAAAGCATGCAATGCCCCCCCCCCCCCCCCCCCCCCCCCCCCACAAAACTGAATATCACTTCTCCTAGTAATACGTATGTTTGGTGCTTTTCTTAAACTTTCCCTCATACTCACGGCCATGATTCATTTTGAGTTGACAGAAGAAGTTGCTTGCATTGCCACCGCTGGCAACAACTGTTGACCCGCATAGTCTGCAGATCATTTTACATCCAACTTTTTAAAGCCAAGTTCAAACTGTGTCTGTATTTATTGACCCACCAGTGATATTGCCTACAATGCATTAGCAGCCTGCACTTAGACATTTGAAATCCTGCAAACTTTCATATCATATCATAAGGCATCTCTGCCGGTGTGCAGTCGTTACTATACTGAGGCAGCGCAAATGGAAAACGTTCACTTAAAAAACACAAAAACAGATAACCTGAACAAACTACAAAACAAATTAAAGCAAAATCTCTCCTCTGAATCAGACATAATCACTCACCGAGTCTGATGAAAGCGAGCCAATATCATTTGGCAATCTGTGGGTCTTTTGCAGAGCGGAGGACATGATTGATTGAAATAAAGAGAGACGATGCGTAATGCAGACAGTGTCAGCTGTCCAATCCCCAGAAAGGATTTTATGATTGATGGCAGGCAGTAGCATTTAGAAGTCTCACAACTCCGCACTGCACTCTCAGCACTCACAGTGATTACATCTGAGAGTGTGTGTGTGTGTGTGTGTGTGTGTGCCGTCAGTGTGTAAGACAGACCTGGGAACAAGAGGAATAGAGCATTGATGTTTTGTGTGTGATTCTGCATGTGTGGGGTTGATTACGGTGTCGAGCTTCGCCTGAGCTTGCATGAATTTGTGTGTGTGTGTGTGTGTGCAAAGGTGATGGTGCAGTCTGTCCATGCGTGATTGTTGCTGTGGAGCCCTGACTGCTAGTGGTGATTATGTTGGACTAAGGGGGGGGGGGGGGGGGGGGGGGAGGGATATAGGGAGGCAGTGAAGGACAAGGGAGGATGTAGCAGAATGGGATAGATGTAGGGAGGAGGATGTCAAGGGATTGAGGGATGCATGGGGAAGGATGAGACAAATAAATGGGCACTTGTCCGGAGGAAGAAACGGAAAGGTGTGGAGGATGGATGGACGGTTAAATAAAGCTGCAGCAGATGGGGAGCAGAGAGACAAGGTGGTGTGAAGGTGAGGAAAGGATTGATAAGGATAGAGAGACGTAGGGAAGAAGTAGAGGGATGCCGGTATCGGTGTGGGCGAGAGAGAGAGTTGTGTTTGAGCAGTGATGTAGAAAGATGGGTCACAGAGGGGAGAGTGAAGGACACATAAATGTGTGGCAAAAAAAAGGGAATAAACAGGGGAGGTGGAGAAAGGAAGGAAAGGAGACGGGGGAGAAGCTCTCAGCGATGTTTGGAGCAGTGCGATGAGAGTCCACAGAGGGAGGAGGTTGGAGTGCAGGAAAAGGGTCGACAAAGTTTGGCGATGAAGGTCCCTCTAACCTTACTGAAGAAGTCATTCCAACCCAAACTCCAAGCTTGCCCTAACTAAGTTGTTTTGGTGTCTGTGTTTTGTGTAATAATAACTATATCTCCATGGCAACTGTGCAAACTCAATCCCCTGATAAAGGCCACGAGTTATGATTGAAGGCCTGCGGTGGGAACTTGTTTATTTCTCGTCAAGTCAAAAAGGGAACTCTCAAGCTTAGTTGTTTTTTTTTAAATCCTTCCAAAAATCAATGATAACGCATGATCAAGTGTGTATTTATAGCATTAAGTGACAGAAAAACACCAAGTTAAGAGCTAACGTGGTGGTCAATTCCATTCACAGCAAGCGTGTGAAGAAGTGCAGATGTTTAAACACTTAATCTAATGGCCCAGTGTCTACATATTGATTCTATAGTAAAGACACAGTAAATCTCTGTAGATCCTTTATGCACGGACCTGCCACACACACTTACTTAGTTTCCCTCAAGATCGAAGAAAGAAAAGCTGTCGTGTCAAAGTTCATTGTTTTTCATCACTTTAGGTCTCTGCTCACTTACAAGCGATGCCCATTGTCTGAAGTTTCATCGAAAGTTTGTTCAGACCCCCAAAAATGTCTAATTATTGGATTTGATTCAACTTTTTCACATAGTTAATAATTAAAGGTCCGATTGGTCTTTTTGTTAAGTCATGCTTGCATTGTTTTTGTGTGTCGTTTCCTTCAATAATGAGAAATTATGAATCAAACTTACTGTTTTTTTGTTTTTTTTAGAAACACTCAAAAAGCATAATACCGCATTATATAACGTAACATAATTGTTAATTAAATACTATTAACAGTGTATAATATGCTGGACTTTGAGCTAGCTTAAACATTTGTTAACCTTTAACTGGTTCCACACACACCGTTTTATGTTGTTGGAGCGCAGGAATCAATGCGTCTGCACATCGGGAGGAGAAACGTTTTACAATCAGCTGCTTCCTTTGTTATTTACTTTACTTATTAACACAGCGTCAGTGTGGCAGGGCTCCAGCTGCTTCCCCCCAGCTTTTGGCTCCCAATTTTCAGGAAAAGAAATTACATCTTTGAAACTTTCCAAGCACAGAAGGAGAGCCCCACGCTGCACCTTCGAATTAAACATCGATACCAGATTAACTTTGCTACAGTTTGCTCTGCTGTGATTTGGGGACCATTTCAGCACTGCAGAGGTAATCTGACAAGAACCACATTGCACCCACTTAAAAAGACAAAATCGTATCTGCATCACTGCGTCATACATTCCCGTCCCTGTAGCTAAACACCACTGTAGGCATAAGGAGCTCGTGTGAGTGAATGTGTTTGTACATCGGCTGCAGTAGTTTAATTTTTTACAGGAAGGGAAATGCTAACCCAACAAACCGTCTGCTTGGAGGACTAATATTTCCTATGAGCTTATTATAACTCTCAGATCCATGTTCCATACTCATAACGTTTAGTCTTAATGACATTCTCATTTAATAAACGTCCCACGCTGTTGCTGAGTGGTAGTACGCATTAGTGAAACAACCTTCTTATGATTATTAAGACAGAGAACTGAGCAGTTGGTGATCAGTGCGACGGCAAAGAGTAATCTTTAAGTAGTAGAGTTGGAGTAGCAAGAGGGCTTCTGGGAAGACGGACACAGGCACAGATGCTAAACACACACACACACACACACACACACACACACACACAAACACACACTTGATGAATTGAATTGGTCGATAAATTACATTACATAAGAGCATTTAGAGGACCGCACAAACAGTATTGTAGCGACTCTGGCATCACACACACACACATACACACACACACACACACACACACACACACACACACAGTAACTTCTTTGCTGAGTTTAAGGTAAGATAGAGCCAAAACAATTAATCATTTGATCGATTAGTCAGATGACAGAAAAGTAATCGTCAAGAACATTGATAAATGTTAATTTGTTTGAATAATTAATTAAGAACATTTGCAGTTTCCAATGGTCCGAATTCAAGGATTTGCTACTTTTCCCCATTTTATATAATTTTGAAGGATTTATTAAATGGAATATCTGAATTTAGACTGTTAGTCAAACAAAACGAGCAAAAACAAACACAGTGATGGTTCACTCTTCTGGGACATTTAACTATTAATCAAACAATGAAGTAACACTGTTTCATGGGACATCATAACTCTACTACATGTCTGCAAAAGGTATGACTCACCCAAAACATTTCTCTTAGTCAGTAAAATGTCCAATGCCACCAAAATGAAAAATAGTTTTGTCATCGTGTGAGCCGTCTTTCTTGTTTACACGGACTGCTGACTGTTCTATACAAGAATGACAGTTTTGTTTAACTGAATGCTTGTGAGGATCGAGATTTTTAGATTCTAGTTTACTGGGAAAAGTACTTTTAAGTAACACTGTACAATACTCTAGTACACAGACAAATTATATGCACATGTGTATGTATACAGTTAAATTTGCCACAAAATGACATCCATGCCAAACAACAACAACAAAACCCTGCAACAAAGAACAAAACCTCTGATGCAGTAATAAAAAAAGTCTACCTCCTCACCTTCTGTCAATCCATGTTGTAGATATTTATGCGATGGCTCAAACAGTGAAAGAATTCCAGTAGTTGTGAAAACTATTTCTCTTAGAATCAACTCATCAGTTTTGATCAGCCACGTGCAAGCGATTGTTGTGCAGACTGTAGACAACTGTACTGACTCTTTTTGCACACATGTGAGAAAACACATGCTATTTGCTTGAATGAAAGAGAAATTCAAATCTGTTATGAACAACAAACTAATTGCTCACAGACTTGAACTCATTCTTTTTGGAAGAAATAATTCTCATTCAAGAATTGAGCCAAAGCGAAAGAGAAAAACTGTAACCAGCAGGTTGATCAATAATGAAAAGAATCCCTAGTTAGAGCCAAAATGTATTTATCAAAGTACCTGTTATTTCATTAGTGCTCTGATTTCTTCTTGTTGTGACTCAGCAAGCACCTGCAGACATATTTTGTCCTGCAATTTAATCAGTTTCTCTGAAGCGATGCCAGCAACAATGTGCAAAACAAATCGCAGGTAAATGAAGGGTTTATAGATATAACCCAGTTTTGAGACCAGGCCAAGTGTGCCATGAAAGCAGACACCAGGCTGGATCAGCTTGGCCCCCGAACCGAAAAACATGTTTGGCCTTATTGGAAAAAACGCAATCTGTTTGTAGTAGCAGCTCGCCCGCTGATGGAAAGCTGCAGAGGCTTCCAGATTTACAGCACCATAAATGGCTTAAGTGCAATCTGCTTGTGGGCGTTTTTTGTACAGTAATAAACACACAGACGAGCTTCCGTGTCCACATGCACCGGGAGCAAGTGCCGGCTGGATGTGCTCCACTGGCAGCGGACGGGCGATCAGCAGCGTGGCCTCGGCGATGGCACCCAGAGTAATATTATGGAAATACAGCCACATTTTCTGCCTCATAACGGTGAGCGGGAGGACATAAAGCACCCGGCGCCCATTGATGCTATGAGCACTGTGAGGACAATGAAGCTCATTTAAATAAGGTGACAAAGTTGGCCGGCAGTTCATTGTCAGCTGGGACACCACAGGTTCCTTTCATGCCTCCCATTCAGCCCGGGACACAAAGTTAATTTAGTCTTGGCCGGCGACCCAAACACAATAAACCACACTGATGCTATTGTCTCCTGACTTACTGAAGGAGCATTTTGGGGAGCAGCTTTAAAAAAAGACAGTCTCCCAGGCTGTTTTCATGCTGCAGTCAGTTCCCAGATACAATAAGCTAACATGCGAAATACCCCCTTGATATTGATATTCATCCTCTTTACTGACAATTATGCAACACACACTCACATGTATTCCTCTCTTGTGCATGTGTTAATAGACCTACATGTACACGCCACAACCAACAATGATGTTGTTGATTTCATTTGGCTCCCATGAGGTTATTCAGAGAGAGGGAGAGGCCAATATCTACTTACCATCCCGTGTGTGTGTGTGTGTGTGTGTGTGTGTGAGTCTGTTTTTGTGTGGTAATGTGTTAGTGCAGCCTTAATGTTTCTTAGCCCGCTGGGCGTCCATCTGTGGGTTTGTCTAGTGTCATTTCCACTCTACATATCCCGCTACTCCTCTCACACACACACACACACACACACACACACACACATGCGCTTAACATACTAAATACACTAAACACACACCACTTGCACACATAAAAATCCAGGCTCCAACAACGAGCCGCACACGTTAAACCTGTACACGTGAGCCAAGAACAAAATGCTCACACACACACACAACGAGAGCCCCTGGGTGCTATAGAGGTCCCTCCTAATACTTCCTATTTATCATGCAGCACTTGAACCCCCCTTGTTCTAACCAGCACATGCACACACACACACACACACACACACATTGTATCCTCATAAAAGCATTGCCCGCATAGATCGGCCATTAAGATATAAGAGTGTACGAACGGAAAACCACTGGTGGGCTGATAATTCATTTACAAACTGACTGAGGAGGGATACTACTGTGTGTGTGTGTGTGTGTGTGTGTGTGTGTGTGTGTGTGTGTGTGGGATGAATAGTAACACAGAAGCCGATTAAGAGAGGGAGGGAAGGAGGGTGGCGTGGGGTGAGAGGAGCATAGAGGAGGAAGGAGAGATAATGGAAGCTGAGGCAAGAAGGAAAGAGAGAGAGAAAGGCTGATAGAAAAAGGAAGAGGAGAAGAGGAAAGGATGGAGGAAAAAGGGAAGGAGGGAGAGAGAAGAAAAGGGTTAAGACAAACTGACAAGCAAAAAGCAAGAGGAGAGAGGTTTTTCTTAAAAGAGAGACAAAGAAGCAAGAAGAGAGAAAGGGAGAGCCGAAGGGAGGGTTAAAAGATAAAGAAGGAGGGAAAAGCAGAGGAAGCCCAAACCATCAAGGAGCCAGGAGAGGAAAAGGAGAAGAGCAGAAATGTTGGCAAAAATGCTGTAACTCCTGACATCTGTTTAAAATCAGCTATCCAGTTCACTGCAAATTCTTTAATGTACAACCACGGGGCATAACAAGTTTTTTTTTTTTACCCCTAACAGCTCCAAAATCCATCACCGACTTCTGAATAATGTATCAGGACTATAATTTGAAATTTAAAGAACCCCTCTCTCCTCCATCTCTGAACGAGTTATCTAATTCTAAAGAGGACTGTCCAGCCCCGTTGTCTTCTCATCTCTTGTGTGCTTTCATCAAAAATCGGTCCAGTTAAGATCAAAGCGGCAGAGCAGATAAAACATATCGGGACAAATCCGAGCATTTCACACGTTCTACTTGCCTCTGATAATGTCAGCGCTGCTTTGGTCAGGCCAGATCAGATGGAAAAAGGCAATCCGACAGACTGATAGAAGAAGACGAGGCTTTCAATGGCAGCAGCGGGGAAGACAAACAGTCTGGTGGTCGAGCTTTCCATCAAAGACATTAAATTGGCCACCGAAGACGAAGGCATATAAGGAGGAAGACAGTGGAAAGGGGGACAGGTGCATTTTTGCAGATGATGTATATGGCATTGATCATAATCAGTCGGTCAATGGTGGTAAATAACTGTAAGGAGCTTCTGCTGCAACCTGGAATTACTGCTAATGACATATTGAGCTTAGTATCAGCTTCAGGGCAGACACACACACACACACACACACACTGTCATACACACTGAAACACACACATGCTCTTGTTTGAGGCTGTCTAATGATATCTGATTGATAGTCTGCAGAGAGAGAATGTCCTCAAGCTCTCTGTGTGTGTAGGTGTGTGTGTGGATCTTTGTATCCATGTTTCCTCGCTTTTGTTTCGTGTGTGTGTGCTTAATTGTGTGTATTTGTTGAGACTTGAATACATGTGGGTGTGTTGCTGTGTGTCTGCACACCATTCAGATGCTATAAATAACCCTCCCTATTTTAAGTTCTACTTAGATCTGCTTTTACGAGCTCCAACTCACCTGATTGGGTGAATGAACCTGAACACGGAAGTTGATTGGTGTTAGGCTTCAGTGTGTCTCTTATGATACATTTTAAAGTCAAAAACTGAAACTTAAATCACAACTGAAATAAATACATGCAGAGACATGGGTTTTGTTTTGACAGTTATCGCTCTTTCCTTTATTAACTCTTTATTGAATTAAAAGGTGTACAATCAAGAGAACGAAATGCCACGGAGGGGTGAACAGCAGAAACTCTGAGGACCGTTGTGACTGTCTAGCAGTAGCCCAGCTGGCAAACTTTACAAGCAGAAAAAAATGTAACATCGCAATGGGTCTTTGTGAGAGGTTGTATAAGGACAGATATGGAGCATAGCCAATGCTGTGTGGGCTTTAAGAAAAGAGGGAGGGACAGCGTATTGTTTGAATGTTCGCGGGCTACGAGTCTAGATTCACAGCCAGTAGTGCATCTGTTAGCAACGCCTGCTTTCAAAAGTCGGTCAGCCACCGAGAGGACTGAATTTCAGACGCTGTTTCTACAAATGCGACCGAAAAAGGTTTTATCCCCTTTTGAAAGTCCAAATCACTGTCTTTGTCACCTGTCATTCACTTCAATTGTAGTTTTATTAATTCTGGCCACTAAAGAACGAAAAGAAAAACAAAACATTCAAATGATACAATACAAATATTTCAAAACCAGGCCTTTTTTTTTCTTCTTAATTGTCGTTTTCCAGGCAAAGAGAGAGCAGCACCCAGCTGGCAGAAAACAAAAGAGCAACGGCTGAAATAGATAGAGTCAGAGGGGTGGACAGTCACGGACAGAGAGGGGAGATGTGTTGAAATACCAAACTGATTAGCTGGTGTTTCTGACATTTAAATGCCACGTTTACATAAAGAAATATTTCCTGAGAATATTAATCACTGCAGTTAATTCACAAAGAGACGTGGAAGGGATCCCTGGGTGCCTGGAAGAGGAGTGAATACAGAGGGAACATTGGCAGAATGGTGCATTGTTGGTATCAACGGCAATGCCACAAAAATAGGTGGTTCAAATGTTAGCTGAGTTATTATTATTATTACCCTTCTTTATGATCAGACGAAGGTATCTTGGTGACCTTCAAAGCCCAATGGTGTTCAACAAACATGATGGGACCAGCAATACATAAGAAGTACCATTTAGTTAATGGCTTTCATCCGAAGTACCGTAAAGTAGGAATGCAAACGTTGTCAACATACAGTCAGCAGGTTGTTTCAGCGTGAGACGGAACCTCTGACAACGTCATCTTCTAAGTCAATGGTCCGACCACGGCACAGCCCATTTAGTTAATGTGTGACATCACGGTGTCTACCTCGACACATCTCCATCTCGAACCGCTGGGCTGAACCAACTTCTCCACATGGGGTGTTCCGATACTCCCTCAAGTGAGCAAGAAGCCGAATGTATGGCAGCACTGAAGTACTTTGTCACCGACATTCCAAGCTGAGAATAAAAAACTACAAAAGGACACGAAGGAGAGAAGCAGAAGCAGTGACAGAACACAAGGGAATTCCCTCTGAGGCATTTCTGGTTAGGTAGACAAAAACTGATGTACGGTCCAATCCGTCTGTCTTTCCGATGACGTTCCATTTAAGTATGCCGGACATCCATTGGACTTGCGGTTACAATTTGTTCTGGTGCTCGGGCTTATAATTGCCCGCGGGCCAGCGGTTACTCATCACATTTCTAAGTAGCCTGTCTAGAGCTGTGGTATAGAGATGAGTGACCATAATGACAGCCTGCGAGTGCTCCTCCACCGCACAGCTTTCATCAACACGCTGCCATCTTGATCCATCTCGGTTCTTCCACACGACTTCAGCGTGCTTACAGGGTGCTGCTAGCTGGCTAACGCTGCCTCCATGCTCTCTTTCCATCTGTTGACAGCCGTGGCAGCCAAATATATAAAAGTGACATCATGACAGGCCAACAAAACGTGCAAAACAGATTAACCAAATGCGTGTCATCTGGACGGGGATCAATGAGCGGTGACAAGTGTTGGGTCAGAATGATTTGTTTAATGTCAGATATTGGCTACACATGCTGCTGTAATTTTGACTGATGGCCATCCAACTAAAATGACTTATGTTCTTTTACATCGTATTTATTCAATTTATTGTTAAATGACATTTGTACACATCAAACCTACTTAATGTTGATAACTAATGGGTGCCATATCATTCAAAATGTTTACCATTGTAAATTTAGATATTTGTATTTTTTAATTATGTCTTTGTTTATTGTCATGCACCAATCCCAAAGTATTGGTTGCAATCTGCAAGCACACCTTATAGATGCCAACAATTTCTACCCACTGTCCCTTTAAAAGGCTACAGCCAGCAGTTGGTTCCACGGTTACAAAATCTGCCGCCACACATGTTTAATTCGTACAGAAAGCAAAGTGTAAAAATGACTAACTAGCTAACGAGCTGCTGGCTGCACCTTCATGTTTAACGGACAGGGTGGAATTGTTCTTGTCATGCTCCTTTAATTGATCGGCAGCCACAAAGTTACTTAGTTAGTTCCAGCCTAGAAACATTGGTATTTTCCCAGAGTCAGTTTTCAAACACCCACATTATTTTTTCGGGCAATTTCAGGGCTCAAAAAGGAGCGTAACACAACTCACTCAACAGCTAACTCATTCAAAGGTAACACATCAGCTGCGTGAGTCACAGGTATGCTACCACTGCTATAAGGTTTATGACCACAGCCTTAAGTAACTCTTGGAGTTGTGTGCAGTGCAGTCTATAGCTGAGTGACTATGGATATTACAGATATGAGTGAACAGCTGTGATGATAATGATGGGCCTGAGTGGGGAAATTGGATATTTAATGGAAAGGTTTTCACCTATGATCATCATTGTCTTTTTCCATACCCACCCTCCTTCTATCTCTCTTTCCTTCTCCTCCATTTGATCTCCCTTTCCTTTTTTCCTTTCCTCTTCATCCTTTTATCTTTTTTCCCCCTCTCACTTTGCTCAGCCCATCCTCCCTGCCGTCTTTTCCCCTCTCTCTCTCTCTCTCTCCGAGCCCTAAGTAGCCACAAATGGTCCCTAATAGCCTCCAATGGAGATGAATTGATCGTTGCGTGATTCGAATCGATGGGAGATTGCTTTTGCTGTACACAGTGGGATACGGCGTGGGCACGCGGCCTTAATTAAGTTAACAGTAAACCACGATCGCTTTTGAGTTTTATTAGGAGAATAAAGTTTACGAGGAACACAGAAGCAGGTAACAAAAAAAAAAAGATGGTTTCAGAATGACGAGGAGAAAGAAATACGTCACATGTGCCTCGATGTGTTTCTGATTAGTTGCTACTGAGTCGTGATGCTCCCTGTCTGACTCATACAGTTAGTTGGACATTTCCTCACTTCCTCTGCCTGTTTCTTTTTTTCTCCACTCCATCCCTGCTGCTTTACATACCTCCTCTCCTCTCCTCTCCTCTCCCGTTCCTTCCTCCAGCTTCTTCTTCTCGCTATCTATCTCATCCTATGCCCCGTCTGACCGCCTCTCCATCCCTCTCCCCCTTTCTGTCGTCTATAATGGGATGAGCGGCAGAATTTGATCAGCAGTTTTTTTTAAAGGTCACAGAACCAAGCAAAAACTCTCAGCCAAAAGCGCCGAGGGAACGAGGGATGGGAAGGATGAGACTGAGGAAGGGGGGAGGCGAGCGAGAGGGAGAGATAACAAGGCTGGCAGAGTGGAGGGTGTAGGGAGGGGAAGGAAGGAGAGCTGTCGAGAAGGAAACGCTGCATGAGGAGAAGACGGAAGGTGGAGACGTAAACAACCGAGAAGAAGGAAGTGAACGGAGAGACGGGAAGGTATAGCGCAGTAATGGAGGAAAGAGATGGAGCAATGGAGGGAAAAGAGGGAGGTGAGGTCATTTGCTGTTTTATGACACAACAGATGAATGCATATTAAATATGTAGGAGAGGAAAGAGAGCACTGGGGTCATGAGGAGAAACAGGAAAGAAGGAAATGAGAAGATTAGCAGAGAGAGAAGAAAGAGTGGGCGGGAGAGGGAAGAAGGGAAGGAGGGAGGAATCCAGGGACGATGAGAAGGCGACTCTCTCACCCACCACCACTCTCTCATCTCTTCCTCTATCCTCAGTGACTGTCAGATCTTATTCTCTCTCTTCCCTTCTCCAGTTTTAAGATAAAGGACACCAAGTCCCTCTGCAGTCTCTCATAATAATAATGGCCTTGTCTGGAGCAATACAAGTTCTTTGATATCATTCTATCAGTCATTATCAAATAGACCAAACTTATTACCAAACTCACGAAGACCCCCCTCCCACCCATCACACTCGTCTTCCTCCTGCCAGTCTGCTCCCCAAGTGTTTAAGTGTCTTTCTCGATCACTTCAGCAGCATGTCCGCGGCCTTTGTTCATCTTTTAATATTTTCCTTGCCACGACAAACCTATATTATTTTTGGCCCTATTATATGGGTAGGAGACTGTCTCCAGTGAGTATAGACACCAGGACAGTGATGGATGCACTGTGGATTTGTAGTGAGGCTCTCTGCTAACTACTACATTTGGGAAACTCATGAGCTCTATGCTAACAAAACAGTGGGTGGAATAAACATCCTTGGTCCCTGAGGTATTCTGTGCTGGTTTTAGACGGATTGACAGACGGCGTCTTTTTCCTGTGTTTTGTGAAGCATAGACACACACACACACACAAAAGATACTGTACTGTACATGTAGTCATAGACACATCAACTATATTCACAGCAGACTTGTGCACCGTTAATTTAGCTCTACAGGTAGCTATGGAAGACCACTGCAGCTTTAGGAGAGACACAAAAAGGTCCTCAGTCAATACGTGCAACTCTAAATAATTGTCTCTGCAAAATCAAGATATATTAAGACTAATGTGCTGCGTCCACAGGTGGATGCACAGTGTAGATAAACAAGCTGAATGTGAACACGGCCCTTCGCTTGTGCTTGAAGCAGCCGAACTGAAAGAAACATCTCTGTCGGCAGCATCAAAGCCTGTCACTGCAGATCCCAAAGGACCCGGCTAGCCCGCTTAGAGCTCCACCTGTACAGGCGCCGGCGCTTTCATCAGCTGCACATATCACGAAACAGACATATCTGCTAACATAGCTGCTGCTAGCGACTGCGCCGTCTGCAGCTCTCCATCTCTCTCTCTCTCTCTCTCTCTCTCTCTCTCTCTCTCTCTCTCTCTCTCTCTCCCCAGAGTCACAGTTGTTGAAAGGCCGGGCGACTTCACACCTTATCGGAGGCTTCTGTCATTTGACACATGCAAGGGATGCTGGGACTGTGACAGAGGGAGGCTGTGTGCTATGCTTTGTCTTTTCCCCGCCAGGAGAACTCAGTGACTTAATTACACAGAGTGATGTAGTGAGGCAGCTGAAGTTAGTTGTTTTGCAGCCGAGCCATGTAATGACAATTTCATATCAAAAGATGAGTGTGGTGCAAATGAGCAGATGGTCTGGTTTTGAGTATTGCTCTTTATTACCCAGGTTAGAACAATAAACACCAGCAAAAAAAAAAAGATTAGTTTTTGCTGACTGACCATTAAGGATGTGTGTGTGTTACTATAAAGAGAAATCAATACGCTTGTTGCCCAAAGCGTACAAATATTATTTATCCCTAACAAATATTCTCTTGGCCACTTGTGTTTGTGTGTAATTCATTGTGTGTTCTTTGAAGAGGGTGTGTGCGTCCCAGCTGGAGTAAAGACTGTTTGTATTATTGGTGATGAAAGAGGGGCCCCCAGGGGCCTCAGTAATGGGCTGGGAGACCACTGACTTCTTATAATGGCCTCTGCATATGTGTGTGAGAGAGAGAGGCACAATTGGCGCACTACATAATTGTCAATGGGAGGACACGACACGCGTTTCCATAATAAAATGGAGCCGATGCACAAAGATGCAGAGAGACGGAGCCTGTCCCGCACATAAAGGCAGGGACACAAAGAGACACAATGTCTCACACACACTCACACATTGTGGTGCCAGCTGAGCCCAGTGTGTCCAATAACAGCAGGTGCTGTCAAGTGCAAGCAGAGCAGACCTGCCATGACATGGAAACACACACACACACACACTCATTCATATACCTTCCTCTTCTTTTAACTCTCGCATCCAATAAACATTCTCCTACTTAAAGCTAATGTTGAGTAGGTGTAGTTTACACAAGGTTACTGTTCACATGTGTGTTGATGTGTGTGTGCATGTGTGTGTGTGTGTACCTGCTATTTGGCTGTGAATGGCTGTAGTGTTGCCATATGGTCTCACATTAGGGCTCCCTAAACTCAGCCATGCAGAAGTGTGTGTGTGTGCATGTGTGTGCGTGTGCGAGTGTGTTGTGTGAAGAGAGTGAGAATAACGGAAAATAAACCCCAAATTTGATATGTAAGCTGTCGATGTTTAAACACTTGGAGTTCATAGTGTAGAACTGTAAATATCGGTATCTTTTTGGGCTAAATGAAGCTAGTAATGATCCTTCTTTCTTTCTTCTTAATGCACCACCTTCTTTGTCTCCTGCTTCCTCGTCCCTGTGTGTGTTAATATATTTAGCAGTGCCGTATCATACGCTGCGCTGACTTCATTAACTATCTCAGCATGAGGCTCTAGTGGATGATAATAAAGCTACACTACAGACACACACAGTCCTGGAAGCCTAACAGTAATGTATAGATTACTGACTGTTTATTAGGGCTGCACCGAATTACATTTGTTTTTACGCCCAAAGCGTCTACTGTGGTTTTCAAATGAATGTCTGTCATTATATTTTATAATGCCATCGCCCCCCAAAAATAGACGTTTTCACTGTGGTTATATAAATGTAATTTACGGTGCTCTTACATTGCTCCCAGACCGGCCAATACTGGTGCGTGCCTGCCTTTGTGTGCAACGAGTGGAGGAGCAAATCTTTTTTTAGGTTTTTTTGGGCCATTTTGCTTTTATTTGAAAGATAAGTTAGGTAGACAGGAAAGGGGGGGGGGGGGGCATGCAGCAAAGGGCCTGGGGTCGGATTTGAACCTGGGCTGCTGCAGTAAGGACTCATCCGTGGTACATGGGGCGCCCGCGCTACTGGAAAAGCTTCCTGGGCAATAAATATGGATTGAAGCAGAATGTTTGGTTCGATAAAAACATGTTGTGGATTTTGGAAATGATTACATCTATCTTTTTCCAATAAAATCTGACTGTTGGACTTAACAAAGCTCTTGAGTTACTGAATATGTTTGGATCACAGAAGGCGTAAACAATCCAGCCACCACTAGAATCTAATTCTACAAACAGTATAATACGGATAATATTAGTGTCGCCTTGTCTGCAACTGTGCAGAAACAGAATAAAATGACATGCAAAAAAAGAAAAGAAAAAAAAAGCTCAGAATGTCACTGTTGTTGATTTGTTGTTTCTCGCCACTAATCTCCTCCTCTTCCTCTTCCTCTTCCTCTTCCTCCTCCTCTTCCTCTCAGGTCAGTGTGTTGGAGCGTCAGGTGATAGACTTCCTGGGCTACCAGTGGGCTCCCATCCTGATCAACTTCCTCCACATCATCGTCGTCATCCTGGGCTTGTTTGGCACGATTCAGTTCAGGCCGAGATATGTCACCGGGGTGGGTTTTACACACACACGCACACACACACACACACACACACACACACTCATTTGAAACAGCCATTTTACATATCCTTTGCCCTAGATTTAGCAACAGCCTCTAATGAAACTATACTCAGCTCTCCTCATCGAATAACGAAGGCTGAAAGATACTGGATTGGAGTGAGTTTAAAGTTTAAAGGTTTTATTTTCTGTTTCTCTGGAAGTCATTTGTAGGTTTCATACCACTACCATCCATTAAAATTGTATGATAGTCATCTCTTTAAAAAAAAGATGTAACAACTGATCCTCCCTCATATGTTCATATCTGGAAATAGCTCTCTCTCTCTCTCTCTCTCTCTCTCTCTCTCTCATATATATATATATATATATATTTGTTGTCTGATTGGCATTATCAGTCGTATATATATACAGTATATATATATACGACTGATACGACAATCTGACAACAAATGATAATATGGTAAGTAAAAGGTTATAGCAGTGATGTGGAGTGGGTGGAGGAATAACTTGCCTTTATTTGTTTCTATACTCTGGTCTCTGGCAGCTGTCGATGAAATAATTCATGTGTCAGAAAACTTTCAGAAGTTCTCACAGCGGCTGCAGGGCCTCCACACAACCCACCCACACATCATGTAACCCCCCCCCCCCCCCCCCCCCCACGGACACCTCTCAATAACCCTCACGTGCACAAACACACACACACACACACACACAGAAAATTGAGTGAGGAGATTCAGATACTGAAAAGGAATAAAAGTTTTATCCAAGCTTATAAAGTCTGCCTTACTTCCATCATTCATGCATTCCTGTGTATAACTCCTTGTAACACACACACACACACACACACACACACACACACACACACACATCTATTTTCTCTCTCTGTCTGGTTTGATTCCGTTGATTGGTTGCACTCTTCGCCGTTGTTTTTGTTTCTCCGCATCTTAACAACATCAAAAGTGAAGCCTCCCTCTGTCTTTTCCCTCCGTCTCCAGCTCGCTCCAAATGCAAGACATGAACATGCATTTTTAATCTACAACAAAGACCTGTCAGATCTGGTCTGCCTCTCACTCTCTTCTCCCCCCCCCCCTCCCTGTTTTCTCTGCAGTACGCAGCCTGGCTGGTCGTGTGGATGACCTGGAATGTTTTCATCATCTGTTTCTACCTGGAGGTTGGAGATCTATCCAGAGTAAGGAAAAAAAAATAAAAAATTGGATTTCAAAATTCAGATGCAAGAATAAGGCTGAGTGTAGAAATTCATTGATTCTACTAAGTATTGACGGTGTAACCAGAGTCTGATATAACTTATTCCTCTGGACTACAGAGCTCTATTTTATTCCAAAAACTACTTAAACCACCACACACCTGGAAAAACATCCACTTAGACTCAAGGATGAACTGATAAGAATTTGGTGGTCAACTGTCAAAATAGGTCACTGCTATGTCACATGTTTGGCCATAACTTAATAATTCATATGCTAATTATGGTAATTTCACACGAATGCGTAACAAGATCAATTATAAAAAATATGACATATTAGACGGACATTGATGTAAACTGCAACTTGACTTGACTTGTTTTTTTATTTTTATAAAACTATATTTTTGTTTGTGACCCGTGTTTATTAAGATTTACATTTTAGTAGGAACCATTAGGTTTGGGGTTGAGAGCCACAAGCAGGGTAGAGAAGTAAGAAAGTATTAAGACTAATAACTTCGTGGTTTGTTCAGAATGAAATACAATTTACATTTAGCCACAAATTTGTGTCTTCCTTTGCGAAAAACACTATATCAACACATCCATCGACACAGATCACTGCTCTGTGAAACTAGTCGGTTGTCTTTTTGATATGCTCACTTCAAGCCAGTGTCTGCACTCTGCAAATGATCACTTGTGAAGTAAAGGAGAAGTGAAACTCTGTAGCATCGCTCTGCTGTCGTGTAGTTCACAGACACACCTTCTTTGGATGATAATAGGCCGTGGGATGATGTTTCTACTTTGACCGTAAGCGCTGAAATCGCTGAAGCGGCTTTCAACCTGCCTCCTCTGACAGGAAGGGTCCCATAATTTTACTGTCATTGTAGTGTAACTTCAGCTGCCATAATCACGGGGGGGCAAGACCCTGTCAGTCGCCACTTCCACATGCTGCTTACTGACACCGTTTTTCCTGAGAGGAGGAAATTCATGTACACATCTCGCTAGGATGTGAAGTCCCAAGTCATATTAGGCGGCTTAGTGTAAACGGTATAATTCTGCCCAACTGATCATGTTTGTATAATGAAAGCATGTCAGTTCTTTGCATTGCTAGCACACACCGATGTAGATATGAGACATGAGTTGAGGTCAGTCTCTTCAGACTCGCTCTGCAATAGTTTAGCCTTTCTGCAGTAAAAATCAGTCGATTTCGAATACATATTAAGTTGCACAATTAATTAGGTCCAATCAGCGCTTCCATAAACAGAGGAAATCAGTTGATGGGAGTGCTGATTATAGCTGATTACACTCAGTGTGGTGTTGCAAAAAAAAATAAAAATAGTTTTCCCATCACAATTTGCTCCGAGTTACTCATTCTATTGGACTATTATGTAACGTGCTATAAATCACACACATTTGCACTAACAACACCACATATCGTCTGTCCGAATCTTCATCTTCCTGCTGTTTCCAGCTTGTTTATCATGATTACTGTTCTTTAGGACTGAAAAGCAATAGCCGCGTATTCTTCTGCTAGTTTTTCCTGTTCCAGCTGGTACTCACTCGTTGTTCGATACACTCGTCCCGACTGTCTGCTCTTCCCACGCACACACAAACTGTGAGCCTTGTTACGTTTTGTTGCCAACCAAAGTAGGGCCAGAAGTTCGACAGTTGTATAACCCGCCCCCCGCTCTCTGTCTAGAAACATGCAGCGTCAATGATCTCTGATTTTAATGAACTGTCCCAGAGGCGGACTTCAGCAGTTACAAGAACCACTACAGCTGGCATGACAGGGAGCTTCTGTGTGGGTTTTGTTTTTATCACTGGAAATACTAGCCGGTCGGCGATTTTGGAAAAGCTAGAGAGCCTGTTAGAAACATCTGGAAAAGCAGCATATCAATGATTCAAAGGTTGATTGAATAGAATTAAATTAATTATGTCACCAAATCATTTATTCTCTTCATGAAATTATACGAGTAATATTTCTCTTCTAATAAAAAAAGCCCTTCAGACCAAAATCTTCGCATCAGGTTTCTAACGAGGGTGAAACAGCCGGTTAATTAGGGACACCTTTATCAAATACCTGCTGACCAATCAGAGAGAGGCACACTCGAAACCAGATGCTGAACAGCTTGTTTGTTACGACCAGAACAGGTTGCGTGCGCCGCGCTCAAGGGCACATCAACCTTGACCCAGTTGCTGAGGGAGAAGGGGAGCCACCCCACCCCCGCCGCCCGCATCCACCAGCTGTTGTATGAGACACTAATACATCACCTACCGTTCCAGGGCCTGTTTACTGACCTGAGCACTATTATTACAGTGGACCAAATGTAAAACAAAGTATGAATATGTCTGTGATTGTTGCCGCTCAGTCCAGAACACAAAAAACTCCCCAAAAGATAATGAAACCAGATTTATACTCTGCTGGCGGGGATAATCACATAAATTACTGTTTCAATACAGAAATCCTATTTAATGATCTGCACGCATATGTGGCCTCTACAAAGGTTCATTAGCTGCTTAAACTGTTGAGCTTATAAGCAGCATTATATATCAGGTTCTTGGAAGAGAAACGAAACAGAACGACATGCTCTCTCTAAAAATACGACAAGAAGTGACAAAAAAAACAAAAAACTGTGGGGGTGAAAAAACCTGGAAACAGGCAGGCCAGCCTGCTAACATTTATTAAAAAAGTAAGATGACGTAAGCTAACGATCCGAGCTAAACCCGGTGAACATTATTTAAATAGAAGAACAACAAGCCTCCGAATTCAAAGCCACATTAGTTTAAACATAAGAGCCCAGGTTTAGATTTGGATCACAAAGGAACACAGACAGAAATCAAAGAGCAAGATGAGTTTCTAGTTTTATGGATCTCAGTGAGTGAGCTGGATCAAAATAACTCGTTGGTGTTTGATCGGGGTGATGATGGCACGTTCCTCGCCTCAAGAATACTGTGATAGAAATGAAAACGTCTTAATCTCCCTCTCCTTTGCGTTCTGATGCCACTTCCCTCTTTCATGCTCCCTCTCTCTCTCTCCCCCCTCCTGTGCCTTGCTCTCTTCATCTCCATGTAATTCATCCCTCCTCTCCCCTTGCTCACCCTATAATCAAGTCTTTTTCATGTTGTTTTGCAAAGTGCCATGTGAATCTGTCCCACGCTCCTCTTCTGCCTCGTTCTTCCTCACCTTCTCGCCTCCTTTTTCAATCATACTCTTTCTCTATTTTTCCAATGTCAAGACTTGAGGAAATGTGTCGCCGTCAAGAAGGCTTTGCTATTTATGGGCGCGGGGATAGTATAGAGATTCATAGTGCGGGGATTTATGTATTGGCCAGTACCAAGTGCCAATTTAATACATTACTTGATACACTCGGGCCATTACTTTGGGGTCACAGGACAAAAGTGGTTGCGACAGACTCCATTTTTCTTCATTACAGAGATCTGACATCTTTCTGTGTATGAAACAGGCAGAGAATCAGCCATCGTTTCATTTTGTGCCACGTTATCACTGACTCTTGGATTCGTACTGTAGCTTTGATGTAATTTTCCAGTGCCAACACTCTATTTTAGCCATGAATAGAACTGATATCCAGATTGTGCATCCTGAGTGCCAGCAGTGTAAGATTAGAAAGCTGATCGGGCTGTCAGGGAGGTAAAGTGAATACTTAGAGGCTGGGCTTCCCATTTTAAAAGGAAAGAAAGTTGCGTTCCGCGGTGACTGACATGTTGGTTTTGTCAGTATAAGTGTGCAGAACACTCCTGTCAGACTGTTTGATGTTCAGCAGGTGAACTGCAAATGTTCCCTTGTGTTATAGTGCGGGAACGTCAGACAGATTAGAGCTGCAGAAGTGTGAAATTTGCCAAATGCCTTTGACATTTCCCGTTGATAAGGAAAGTGAACCCCAGACAGTGAATAGAACGGTTCGGAGAGACAGCGAAGAGTGGAGATGCGTCAGAGTTTAACAGCTCAGTGTGAAGTCCTGCAGTCAGACGGCTGGATGGACGGGCGTCGGAAGAGCAAACAGTTCATCGTGATTGAGATAACGGTGACTTCGAGGAGACATCTTGTCCTGAGTCGCCCACATTGTCCCACGCAGAAAGTAGGGCTGTAACAACACAGGTGGATATGACACACTTTGTTTATTGGAAACTGCAATTGACCAAAAAACGATCTCCGTATCACGCAGTTCTCATCAGCTGCTTCAGTTTGCTCCGTTGCAGTGGAAGTGTAGGTGTTCAAACGTTGTATGAATCTGATCTGCCCCCTCATTCTTTTAAACGTGACCACTGCGTTGAAGCAACGCGGGTGCAAACGCACAAAACAAGCAGCATTTAAATCGATTGTGGTTTGACTTTTACTTCATTATCTGTGAAGTTGCTACGTTCGACAATGCTCACACAGCAGCTGCTTGTCTACATGTACATATTGGTAGAAAACAAATACATAACGATTCGGCATCATTACACGTCAGCCGAAGTCAGTCAGACCATTTTTGTGACTTTCTGTAACCCACATTCCAAAAAGCACTGCCCGCTTCACACAGCGATTGGCCAGGTGTGTGTGGAGGTATGAGAGCAGGCTGGATTTGAACTTCTCTCTTTTTATTTTTTCATTCTTCCCACAACTGTATCTTCCCTGTGTGCAAATGTTCTCATTTGTATCTCGCCCCTCTCCATTACGGCAGGCTTCCTGCTGACCATTCAGAGAAGCTATAAACACATTTGCCTTCGAAATACCCGTTGAACAAACTAGCATCCAAACCAGCATGCCCCAGCTTTTAGAATTGCGTATTCGGTCTGATCAGCAACCCAAAGAAAAGGCAAATCTTTGTATCTGTGATGCAGCAAACCTTGTTATGACATATTTGCCTTCTCAACCCTTTTTTCGTTTGATAGAACTTTCTATCTAATGTGTATCTTTTCCTCCCATGAGGCACCTGTAGAGCCCCAGAGGCAAGATAAGGTGTAAAACCTGTCTTGACAATAATTTGAGTTTCAGCCTGAGATTCATACCATACATCAGTCTGTCACACTCCCGTCCTTCCTGCCACTCACCACCGCACTATCTAATATAGCAGCAATGCCACAGAATTAATCTTTAAAAAGATTTCTGATGTGGCACCCCTGACAGAATTGGAGTGGAGGCTGTGGAGAGGGAACTGTCACCATGTTGCGTCTGCAAACACACACACGTGCATATTCACATCAGCTCTCTCTCTCACACACACACACACACACACACACACACGCACACACACACACACACACACACACACGCACACACATACACTCTTAGACAGCTCACTGTCAGTAGTCCGCTATGTCATATAAAAGTTGCAGACAGAGTCAGATGACTCACAGATACAGACACATATTGTGCACACATACAGCACGCTCAGCTGTCAGTCATTTACTGAAGGGGTTTGGGGTGCTGTGTGGGAGGGTTTATCCCGCATGCTTTTTTGCATACTGTATGTGTCAAAGTGTGTGTCTGTTTGCTCTGCAAGTAGTTGGAGAACTTGTCATTCACTTTATCAGTCAGAGGAAAACATGAGGGACACACACTTGCAAACGTGCACAAATCCCAAAACAGAGACAAACAGTCCCAAAAACAGTGCCATTTTGAATCCCGAATCTGTCCAGGCGCCTTAAGTCAGTTTGCAAACACACAGTGGAGACACACAGAGAGAGGAATAACTGCAGGGGAAGTGGTAGAATGAGAGATTAGAAAAAAATGAATGATGGGGGGGAAGAGAAAAGGGGAGAAAGAGAAACTAAAGAAGACTGAAAGATTTGGGGTAGAGAAGGCAGGCATCAGGGGCGGACAGAGAGACGGAGAGGTTTAGACAGGCGGAGGTATGATAGGAGCTGTAAAATATGACGTGTTATGGATGGAGCCACATGCAAATCTGTGTTCCTTTCAAGAGAGGGAAGAGAGAAGAGAAGGGAAGAGGGGACAAGGGAAAAAGAAGGACAGACAGAGAAA